>NW_024039273.1:437500-902500 GCF_016077235.1 Cyprinodon tularosa | reverse complement strand
AGGCAGGCAGGCAGGCAGGCTGGATGGATGGATGGCAGGCAGGCAGGCAGGCACACAGGATGGATGGATGGATGGCAGGCAGGCAGGCACAAAGGATGGATGGATGGATGGCAGGCAGGCAGGCTGGATGGATGGATGGATGGCAGGCAGGATGGATGGATGGCAGGCAGGCAGGCAGGCAGGATGGATGGATGGATGGATGGCAGGCAGGATGGATGGATGGATGGCAGGCAGGATGGATGGATGGATGGCAGGCAGGATGGATGGATGGATGGATGGCAGGCAGGCAGGATGGATGGATGGCAGGCAGGCAGGCAGGATGGATGGATGGATGGATGGCAGGCAGGCAGGCAGGCAGGATGGATGGATGGATGGATGGATGGATGGCAGGCAGGCAGGCAGGCAGGCTGGCTGGCTGGCTTTATTAATTATATTTTACACATAGTGTCACTTACAACACATTGATGTAAAAAGCAAAATAACATCTAGATGTATTTACAGTATAAATTAAATATGAAAATGTATAAACAAACACTATGGGTTAAAGTAAAATAAAGAGTATAAAGTTCAGTGAACAGACTGTATATAATGCATTACCACGTGGAGTACAGCACAGTGATGGCTACTGTACGCTGACAGAAGAGTTTAATTTGGTATTGTAAAGTGTGATGCATATGGCAGGAAGGATCTCCTGTATCCGTCCCTGTGAGAGACGGTGCTCCACTGTCTGACCTCTGTGTGATGGACATGCTGCTAAAATAGCTGCTACTGATTATATGAATGTGAATCATTTGTCCTTCATCAGTGTGAGTACAGCTGATATTAAGATTGTCTATATTGCTGAGCTGAGCCCACAAAGCTGCTTCCAGCCGGGGAAATCACATCTCTACACGATGGACGCTGCGATGTGACAACAGCTCCAGCTGAATAGGAAGCATCCTGATCAGAAAGCTCATTTGCATGTGGACTGTCTTAGCGATGTTCCATTCACTTCACTGCACACCGGAAAATCAGCCTCCATATGATTCAAGAGCTTAATCAGCTCCAGCTCTCTCTGACACCATGATTGGTTCCCTTCTCCAACCATAATGAGCACATCTGTCTTCTCACATGGAAAGCTTTACTTCTGAGTAATGTGACAATGCAAACATGATGGAAGGTCAGAGCAGCAGTGCTGTAAAAGTCGGGGCACCTCTGGAGACCGTTGTCTCTTCATATTGAATAAGACTTCATTTGACAGCAATATAGAGGCTTAAAGTCGTAGGGAAGCGGCTGTTCCAACCGTTCATTTCCGAATTCTCCGAGTAGTGCCCAACTTTACATGAGTGAATAAAATGAATGTGATTGGTCGTTTATCAAGGGGGCGGGATTGTTGTGGCGGAAGGTTCGCAAGACAGTTTGGTTGTGGCCGGTTTGTCTGAAGCATCTTGCTAACCAGTTAGCAACTTAGTGCTAGCAGGTTCCCAATGGGAAATTCCATTGTGACCAAGTAGCACTAAATTGGTGACTTAGAAACGACGCTGTCAAGGAACGCTATGGACAGCGCCCATGCTTTTTAGGAGCTGACACGGATGCAGCTGCATAGAACAAGTGAGCTGTTTGTGTTTGCAGAAGATTGCAGCTCCGTGTTCAGGTCCTCATCCAGTTCTTAAAGCTGTGAGGGACTCCTGAATTTCCTGCAGCCTGGACCTTTTTTTAGGAAAACAGCATAAATGTGATGGAAAAACAGCAAACAGAGAGGAGGTGTTGTGTGTCACAGGATAACCAGAAACAGTGTGAGAGTGTGGAGGAAGAGGCATGAAGACCAGGTGTGAATAAAGGCGATGGTGGATAAAATGTTTGTCAAAACAGAATAAAACTAAATTCATTTTGGTTTTGTCTCTGATCTGCTATCCTTGTGAGGACTAGCAGGCCTTATGGAGTCCGAAGCCTGGTCCTAATGTGGCAGAGTGTCATGAAACGGGACAGATGGACCCAGTATTCAATTCAAGTCAGACAATGGGAGCTTCAAAATGTTTAATAAAAAATGTATAAAACTCTGGAGGGAGAAACACAGGTAAGCCACCACGATCATCTGACAGGAGATTATTGTCCAAGTGAGTCACTTACCTGGTTTAACAGTTTAGTCCATCTTCTCCGAGGAAGGCAAGATCCAGCCGACGGACTGCCAAACAAGATGTGGCTCCAAGCTGCCAGATTGTCCCCAATACGGCAGACCTAGTTAGCAGGCAGGAATCTCATCCAGGTTAAGAAAACAAATCAGACAGGAAAGTTCTGAGATCCAGGAGTCCATAACCCGACCAGGGGTTCCATTTCAGGCAGGAACAGACAGATCAGGAAGCTCAGTGTCTGAGGGACAGAGACGAGACATGGTACCAAAATAAATGCTGAACTTTAAACTGGTCTCCTCCTCGAAGCCAGGCTTATGGGACTAAAATTGTCCTCCACCGCGTTCTGAGCCAAAATCTTGAAGGGTCAACGGAGAAGAGCCGGGACGCGACCAGGAGACAGTAGACAAATATTAAACCCTCTCAATCCAATGGCCTTCAAGACTCTGGATATGAACCAGCAACTTAACTAAAACTCATAACAGGCATGAATAACTGACACAACATAACACAATAAACTAAGAAATACTAATAAATAAAGATCTGGCACTGATAGCTGGGCTGAACCGTATATATAGCAGAGGAAGCAGTTGAATAAGATATATGATAATTAGAGAGCGGGGAGGGAATAGCAGGTGAATGAAATGAGTAATCAGAGAAGCTACTGGGGCTGCCATCATGACACGGACTCCATGTTTAACCTTAGAGTGTCAGTTTAGAGATATGGTTTGAATTAACTTTAGGTTAAGGTTAGGAATGAACTGATCGTGTTTAGGGTAAATGTCGGGGTTCAGCATAAATGCAGTAACTGAATAGTAACTTATGAAGGTAAGTCAATATAAAGTGTTAATATGCATAGAAATACAAACTTGTGTCTGTGTGTCATCTGTTTTATTTGAGACACGCCTTAAAACTAAAGCGATTCATTTCTGTGTCCTAAAGATTAGCTTTAGCACATCTCCACTCTGTGTCCTCTGGGCTCCTAAAACGCTTTCCGCCCCTCTGACTCATCTCATCATAATTGCATTTCGCTAAGCTGCGCCCTGATTCAACCACTTCCAACATGCATCCATTAGGACGTGTCTCAGTCACGGCAGAGACGGCGTCTCTGGAAAGCTTTCACCATTCTCCTGCTTTCAGAGCCAAGGCTGCATCTCGGCGAGGGGCAGGAGGGAGAGGCTAAATAAGCCTCACATAAAGGCTGCTGCAGTCCATATCCAATGGCAACAACAAGCAGATGCAGAGAGTGGTCGCCATGCCAACATGCCTGACCCCATGACCATCGCTGCTCTCTGCCTTAATCCAGCCGGTCCCCCTGTGGACGGAAATGTCCCTCCATCCCACACAGCTGACTACAGGAAATAAAAATGCTTTTTTTTCTTTTGGCTGGGTGGGAAACCCCTCAGAGGAATGTTTTCTGTTCCCCTCAGCCATCCCTGATCTGCAGAAATCAACACTCTGGCTTTCCTGGCTCCACATGCATTCATTTTTTTGTTTCTTGGCCTCGGATACAGGAAATAAATGCCACGCCAGCTTCCCACCTCCTCGCCTCTTACTTGATAAACAGCAATGATGCCCACTGGAAGCTGCTACTAATGATGATCACAGAGACAGATTTTATGACTAGGCTAAGAAAGCCTCTTCAGTTCCATCAGCTTGAGGTGTAAATGAGTGGAGTCATAAACATGAATTATCTCCATTAGCAGAAGCATCTTAGGACCCTGTCACACCTTGATGATTTATGCCTGACGTCCCAGAATCTCCTAAAACGCTGGCAGACGCTGAACTTTCTATGGATGTCCTCTATTCTGGGCGTAAACATAGAGGATTCATAACGAGTCCAGAACTTCTGTCCAACAACAGCCTAACTTCTGCATAATGCACGGCAGCATAACGCCCAGGAAATGATGCACAGGCCAGAGTCCTGAGGGGGGCAGGAGGCGCCCGGAAGCGCCCGGCCTGCAGACAAAGATTTCTTTCATCGCGGTATTAACCTAGCTGCTGTTTACCGCCAACCAAAAAAAAAAGAATACAGAAAAAACAAAGAAAGAATGTTTTTGGTGGCAGCAGATTGAGCGTCATGTCTGCTAGTAGGGTTGTAAATAATAATCGTTTTGTATCGATCCATCGATCCAACAGCCGACGATCCGATGCAGCGATACGTCCGACAGAGAATCGATTCATGTTTTTTTCCCTCCGGTCTATTTTTATCCATTTCCTCCTGGACGTAATTCTCCCTCCCGTGCTGCGGTGGCGCTAAACCTATTTTGCCCTCCTACCTCGCTTCCTGGTTATACTCTTACAGCAGTGTGTTGCAGTGAGCTTGACGCAGACATTTTTGATTTATGCTCAATATTGAAGCGTGGTCTGTGCTACACGCTGTGGGTCTAGATACGGCCGAGGCGGCGAGGAAGTGGGGGCGAGTTTAGTCCGACGACGGAGGGACATGAGGGCCAAAAAGAGCGGAGATCCAGGTGGAAAAAGGGTCCCAGCGTTCTCGCGCACCTCGCTCTTCTAGCGGGTCGAACTTCACGAGTTGTTTTCTGCAATTTTGGTCATAAAAACAAACCAAGCCGGCCTCCTGTCTGCGGCGCTGTCTGCGGTCAGCTACAATCTGGGAGAGGAGCAGCGGAGCGTCTGTGGAGGGGGGGGACGTCTGGAGCCCAGGTATTGATTGCACTGATTATGTGCAGTATTTTTTGATGAAACTTTTCTACTTCTGTTATTTGCTGTTGTTTCTCCCAAAAAAAAAGCATAACGATATTACAGCTTTCATTGATTTATTTCAAACTTGAAACTTTGTTTAGCCTGTAAGGTCTAAAAAAAAAAAAAAAAAAAAAAAATTAAACGATTAATCGAATCGTATCTTGGTGTATTCTTGAGTATCAGACATAATCGAATCGTTGGGTCAGGAAATCGATACTGAATCGAATCGCCATGATGGATGTGATTTACAGCCCTATCTGCTAGGAAGTGTGTTGGTGGTGGGCGTGAACGCAGGGAGGATCCATCACTCACCTTCTGGCTCACCCTATGATGGGGATGAAGTCTGGAGGAGAACTGACGGTTTCCTCCTGTGAACCCCCTTTATACCAAAACGCTGCCAATACGCCATTATACAGTAGCTGGAAGGTAGAAACACGTTCAGCGCTCGTCTGGAACACGGCAGATACGCTGATATGTTGGAGAGAAGTTCTGGATAAGTTACGCAGAAGTTACTCAGAGGTTTAGGATCAGCTAGACGCCACGACTGATGAGGAACTGACACTGAACGGATGGCAGCCATCAGATAACTGACCTGGAAGTGATGGACCACGGATGGCAGACGCTGGCATGCTTGCCGTATGTTGACGTGTTTCAGCATGCTCATAACTTAAACAAAACGTACCCACCTTATCCAACGTATCTCCGTGTTTTTGCTAAATTTTTTCGTACGTCAGGCATACATTACGCTGGTCTAGATTGTGAAGGTGTGACAGGAGCTTTAGGCCGTGACAGAGGAATGACAGCATGATTTCAGAGGCGTCTGGCTGCAGACCTGCCTGTCAGGACCATTCGGTTCAGACCTGCACTGTGGAGTCTTCTAAGTTTATTCCAGACCTTTTCACCGAAGTCCTACTGGATAGAGCGTAGTATGAATGAGTGTCCAGATTTTATTAGAAGAAGAAGAAGAAGAAGACATATTTTTTGTGAGATGAGAGCTGACTTAAATCTGCCTTTTCTCTACTTTTCCCCTCGTATAATTTCTGGGTCATTTTCCATCTCTTACAGCCGGATGTTACAGTATGATTCCTGCTGGAGCGTCACCTAAAGTTAAACGCTGCTTCATGCTGTGAAGTTAACTGTTTAGACAATAAAAACACTTCAGAGAAAATAGAATAAATAGACCAACAGACTCAGTGTGTTGAGGTCCGTATGTTGCGTTCAATCTGCTGTTTTCTCAGGTGCTGTGGGGAAAAAACAGAAGTTATTGTCTATCATGTTCATTATCTGGGTATTCAGTAATTCACTGAGAATAAGCAAAGCTCAGTTCATTTGAAATCACTCATCAATAGCAAAGGGAAGAACAGCGCAGACAATATTAAAATAATAAAGAATATAGAATTTAATACTTGCAGCACACATTAGAGATGTCTTTAAGAAATAATTGAATTTTGTTATTTTTTATATTTTCTATTATTTTTTAACCTTATCCAGTTCAACTGGAAAGGGATTACATGTAAATCATTAAACACATGAAAAGACAAACATATTTCTATTATGAAAACACAGGAAATGAACACGGGGACGATAGATATTTTATATATACTAGCTTTTATTTTATTATGCTTTTATTATGAAAAGCTTTGAATAAACTTCCGGTCGTGACAGCGCTGGAGAACCTCACAGTGCAGGTCTGCAACTAGAGCAGCGGTCAGCAACCCAAACTGCTCAAAGAGACATATTGGACCAAAAAAAAACAAAAAATAAATCTGTCTGGAGCCACAAAATGTAAAAGTCTTATATATGTCTTTTATGGCAACACGGGTTCTAAGTTTATTATTCCACATTGGAAATGGACTGTGTGGCCTTAAATATATAATATGCATTCATGGTTAAATGTTAATCCTTGAGCAAATGTCTCATAGTAGCATGAGGTGAACGCTCCCATTCCCCTTCACCGCACGGTTTAAGTTTGTTAGAAACGGGATAAAGGAACCTTTCTATGGTGGACGTGTTTCTCTTGGGAGGAGCTGATGGAGGAACCAAGCAGGAAGTGACATCATCAGAGCAGAGCTCTCTAACCCTGAAATCCCACATCCTCCATCACAAGCGTTCCTCGGTGGGATTTAGATTTTTAGGATTTGGGGAAAAATGGCAGAAAGTTCCCATCCCTGCATCAGAGCGCCACCTGTTGGATCTGTGGATGGTTTTCCATCCTTGCAGCCAAACTAGCAGCAGCAGTTTGGAGATGCAATCTACTTCTAAAATCTATCTTTGCTCTCCTCTAATTTATCCAGAAGTTCTTCAATTTTCTCTCCCTCCCAGCTTGGTGGTCGGCTGCAGATTTAGCCTTCCCTGGAAATGCCTTTCCTAATTACTCTTTTTATTCTTTGACAACTTCTCATTACAAAGTGAAAATGCATCGATAATGAAAGCAAATGATTCGCTCTGTTCTTCTTTGAATCCTCTTTTCTCATCAGCTATCTTCCTTTTTCCCTTTGGGATTCATGGCCTGAGACACACCTGCAGCTTTGTTAGCCTGGCGCCGCGCCGCTAACGCTAACGCTGGCTGCAAGTTATGCCCACTGATCTCTATGGCTGTGATGCAAATTATAGTTTAAATCTATTTATTATACAAATGTTTACAGCATTGGAAAACATAATTCATTTTTGTTTGACCTCCTGCACACCACAAACGCCACAAACCAAAAAAACAATTTTCATAAATTTTTAAAAAAGCTTCAGGGAGCCAGAAGGGGGGCGCTAAAGAGCCGCATGCGGCTCCAGAGCCGCGGGTTGCCGACCCCTGAGTTAGACTTTCTTGCAGGATTTTGTCGTAAACATCTCTTCTTTTAACTCAGTGCGTTTCATTTATAGTCTCCACTCACTATTATGCTTCCTGTTGATGGAAATGCTTTGGATCAGCAGCTCCTCTTCACTTAATATCCTCTTATTGATGCTCTTCTCTCCCTTCAGCGCCTCAGGGGGGTTTCAGGTGTGCTCAGCTTTTCATAATATCATTTTCACAGGATAAACTGAGAGGCTAAGATGTTCAAAGCTTGGATATTGATTTCTGACCCAACCAGTTGGTGCATGAAAGCTCTCCTATTCAGTCCAGGTGAACGATGCGAGAATTCAACACCCGCCCATGCTTTATAAGTCAGCTGTTTATACACAGACACACACACATATATATATAGATATATATGCTGAGGTGAGAAAAGGAGTTCCCTCCCTTCCTGGTTTCTTTTCTTTGTGTGTGTTTCTCACACTGAAGGTGCTTCAGAACGTTATATATATTATTAAAAAACAAGACAAATAAACATTAAATGTTTTTTGATTAAGTTTTTTGTTATTAAGGGGAATAAATCCAACCCTCCACGAGCGAAACCTGTCGGCCCGTCTCATTGGATGGCGTCACTGTTGCTCCATCTGTGGTTCTCTTTATAAATGGCTTTCTAACCTTTTCCATTCTGGTAAACATCATTTACTTTCTTTATTTGGATCTGAATTTCTGGCATTTAAGGATCTTCAGCTGTTCTTAATTCATCAGGGGGATCCTGAACCTGCATGTTACAGGTGCTGGTCATAAAATTAGAATATCATGAAAAAGTAGATTGATTTCAGTAATTCCATTTAAAAAGTGAAACTTGTATATTATATTCATACATTACATACAAACTCATATATTTCAGATGTTTATTTTGTTTAATTTTGATGATTACAAATGACAACAAATGAAAATCTCAAATTCATCATATCAGAAAATTAGAATATTACTGAAGACCAATAAAAACAAAGGATTTATAGAAATGTTGGCCAACTGAAAAGTATGAACATGAAAAGTATGAGCATGTACAGCACTCAGTATTTAGTTGGGCCTCCTTTGGCCTGTATTACTGCAGCAATGCGGCGTGGCATGGAGTCGATCAGTCTGTGGCACTGCTCAGGTGCTATGATAGCCCAGGTTGCTCTAATAGTGGCTTTTAGCTCTTCTGAATTGTTGGGTCTGGTGTATTGCATCTTCTTCTTCACAATACCCCATAGATTTTCTATGGGGTTAAGGTCAGGAGAGTTTGCTGGCCAATTAAGAACAGGGATACCATGGTCCTTCAACCAGGTACTGGTAGCTTTGGCACTGTGTGCAGGTGCCAAGTCCTGTTGGAAAATGAAATCTGCATCTCCAAAAAGTTGGTCAGCTGCAGGAAGCATGAAGTGCTCTAAAACTTCCTGGTATGTGGCTGCGTTGACCCTGGACCTCAGAAAACACAATGGACCAACACCAGCAGATGACATGGCACCCCAAACCGTCACTGACTGTGGAAACTTTACACTGGACTTCAAGCAACGTGGATGAAGTGCCTCTCTTCTTTTCCTCCAGACTCTGGGACCTTGATTTCCAAAGGAAATGCAAAATTTACTTTCATCAGAGAACATGACTTTGGACCACTCACCAGCAGTCCAGTCCTGTTTCTCTTTAGCCCAGGCAAGACGCTTCTGACGCTGTCTGTGGTTCAAGAGTGGCTTGACACAAGGAATGCGAGAGCAGAAACCCATGTCTTTCATACGTCTGTGTGTGGTGGTTCTTGAAGCACTCACTCCAGCTGCAGTCCACTCTTTGTGAATCTCCCCCACATTTTTGAATGGGTTTTGTTTCAAAATCCTCTCCAGGGTGCGGTTATCTCTCTTGCTTGTACACTTTTTTCGACCACATCTTTTCCTTCCCTTCGCCTCTCTATTAATGTGCTTGGACACTGAGCTCTGTGAACAGCCAGCCTCTTTAGCGATGACCTTTTGTGTCTTGCCCTCCTTGTGCAAGGTGTCGATGGTCGTCTTTTGGACAACTGTCAAGTCAGCAGTCTTCCCCATGATTGTGTAGCCTATAGAACTAGACTGAAAGACCATTTAAAGGCTTTTGCAGGTGGTTTGAGTTAATTAGCTGATTAGAGTGTGGCACCAGGGGCCATCAATTTTGAACCTTTTCACAATATTCTAATTTTCTGATATGATGAATTTGAGATTTTCATTTGTTGTCATTTGTAATCATCAAAATTAAACAAAATAAACATCTGAAATATATGAGTTTGTATGTAATGTATGAATATAATATACAAGTTTCACTTTTTAAATGGAATTACTGAAATCAATCTACTTTTTCATGATATTCTAATTTTATGACCAGCACCTGTAGGTTGGTTGGAGATTGGAGGCTGTGAGTGGTTGTTCTTCTCTGTGGGGAACAGATGCAGCAGGAATGAGGTCTGACTGTTTTATTTGTTTTACCTCCTGATTTTATCATGTTTATTAATTCTTTATTTGCTTTTATTCTGCCTTCATTTTCCTTCTGTTTTGTTTTGTGTATTTTCAGTACTTTATACTGGAATATAAAAAAAAGTTCAAAATCAATCCACTGGACTTTGTTTCCAAGTTTGAAGACGTTTCTCTTCCATCCAGGAAGATTTTTCAATCCAAAATGTCAGAAATAGCGTTTAGTTCCAGGTTTTATCCAGCAGCCCAACAAAGCCTGGTTTTAGTTTAGAAAACATGGGGGGTCGTTAGAGGGAATTGTTGGCCTGGATGAACAGGTGAGGTCTTCTGTTCTCCTGTAAAGGGGTCGGGGCTGCGATGATAGCAGGAAGGAATCAACTCTATCGCTGCATTGTTTTATGAAAGGAGAAAGAGTCCACCCCCCCCCCCCTCTGTTTAAGGTTGTTTTTTCTTTCTTAACATAGATTTCTTCCTTCCTACTTTATACTTAATGTGGTGGTAAATTTGCCATTATTCCATGCTAAGTTCACCCAGCTGGTGTGTCGGGAGTCAGCGGAGGCTCAGGAGGTAACGACTCGTCACCTGGGCCCTTGACGTGGTCTCCAAGCATTTCTCCTTCTCAGGGGGGTCAGTGGGGTCTGTCTACGACAGAATGGATGTGGAGTAAAAGCGTTTTGTGGTCCTGACTTGATAAAGCACTGTATAAGAGCAGCTTATCCTCTTTACTCCAGTAGACGCCACGTTGCTTTGTGCGGGAGAGCGGAGTATAGAGATAAATGATCTCTGTCGGATGCAGAATCTCATCCTGATATTTGTTCACAGTTGAATAGCTCCCCCGATGATGGGCTTTGTTCCTCAGTGAAAGATTCTGCTCCTTTAGAATTTACTCTGGACCGGGACCTCTGACTGCTTCTCTACTGCCTTCAACAATGCAGACTCATCTAATGCTTATTTCTGCACATTCTTGTTACCTTTCTCTTTCTAATAACTCTGTGTCTCTGATGAGTGTTCGTGTTTTGCCATTGTCTCTGAATCCTCCCCACTGCACCTGTCTCAGGAACAGCAGCATGACTCATAAAGCCAGACAGGTAGAAAGACCCTAAAAGAATAAAAAAAACTCCAGGCTTTTGCTGGTTGTTATGAAAGTTCTCTACACAGTAGAAAAATATCTTAACAAGTCTATTTACTCTGAATTTGAGAAGGTAACTTAGATGATTTTCCAATGCAATCAGTATCTTTACCCTTAAAATGACATAATTAGATAATATGCACTTGAAATATATCAATTCAATTGTTTTTTCTTATATAAAATGCAAATTCTCTTGACTGTTTTTAATTAAAAACACTATGCTGCAAAGAAATTGAAATCTAAATAAGTGCATTTTTTCTTGAATTGAGACACTTTGCCAACTTGAAGAGGGAGGATTTGCCATCGAACTTCTGGCCAGAGAAAAAACCCGTAATATGTAGCCAACATTTGGAAGAAGAATGTTTTCAAGATGACTTGGATAATAGCGCGTTGGGGCAAACACCAGATACAGCACTGGGACTTGATCAACAGCCGATACCGCACCGTGACAATGTCACTAACCAGTAGGTGGCAGTAGTGTTCTTTGACAAACATGGATGCCTCCAGTAAAGCACATTCACATGAAAATTACTCTGAATTAAAAACACTGATCATTTATTGAACAGGATGGAATCATTTCAGATTTAAAGAACTTTCTGAAGTTTGAATTCTAAATATGAGCGACTTCTCCTTCTTTACTCATCTTTCCTTATTTCTCGATCATTTTTGCAGTGTAATTCTGACATTTTGAATTGAAAAAGCTTTCTCTAAATGGATAAAACATAATCCCTTAGATGAGCCCTGGATAGACACAGAACAGGATATATGCAGTAATATAATAATCTCAGATTTGCCGTTTATTAGCTCTAAGATCAAACGGCACCCATGTTTCAAAAATATTAACATCAGCTCTTCCCTGACAGCATGGTGGGAATTTCTAAAAATAACGAACTCATCACTTATCCCGTGCAGTCGTACACCCATCTGGAATAACCCTGACATTCTACAAAACAATAATGTGATAAACTTTCCGTACTGGAAGAATAAAGGTATTACATACACTATATTGCCAAAAGTATTTGCTCACCCATCCAAATTATTGGAATCAGGTGTTCCAATCACTTCCATGGCCACAGGTGTATAAATTCAAGCACCTAGGCATGCAGACTGTTTTTACAAACATTTGTGAAAGAATGGGTCGCTCTCAGGAGCTCAGTGAATTCCAGCGTGGAACTGTGATAGGATGCCACCTGTGCAACAAATCCAGTCGTGAAATTTCCTCGCTCCTAAATATTCCACAGTCAACTGTCAGCTGTATTATAAGAAAATGGAAGTGTTTGGGAACGACAGCAACTCAGCCACGAAGAGGTAGGCCACGTAAACTGACGGAGCGGGGTCAGCGGATGCTGACGCGCATAGTGCGAAGAGGTCGCCAACTTTCTGCAGAGTCAATCACTACAGACCTCCAAACTTCATGTGGCCTTCAGATTAGCTCAAGAACAGTGCCCAGAGAGCTTCATGGAATGGGTTTCCATGATCGAGCAGCTGCATCCAAGCCATACATCACCAAGTGCAATGCAAAGCGTCGGATGCGGTGGTGTAAAGCACGCCGCCACTGGACTCTAGAGCAGTGGAGACGCGTTCTCTGGAGTGACGAATCGCGCTTCTCCATCTGGCAATCTGATGGACGGGTCTGGGTTTGGCGGTTGCCAGGAGAACGGTACTTGTCTGACTGCATTGTGCCAAGTGTAAAGTTTGGTGGAGGGGGGATTATGGTGTGAGGTTGTTTTTCAGGAGCTGGGCTTGGCCCCTTAGTTCCAGTGAAAGGAACTCTGAATGCTTCAGCATACCAAGACATTTTGGACAATTCCATGCTCCCAACTTTGTGGGAACAGTTTGGAGCTGGCCCCTTCCTCTTCCAACATGACTGTGCACCAGTGCACAAAGCAAGGTCCATAAAGACATGGATGACAGAGTCTGGTGTGGATGAACTTGACTGGCCTGCACAGAGTCCTGACCTCAACCCGATAGAACACCTTTGGGATTAATTAGAGCGGAGACTGAGAGCCAGGCCTTCTCGTCCAACATCAGTGTGCGACCTCACAAATGCGCTTCTGGAAGAATGGTCAAAAATTCCCATAAACACACTCCTAAACCTTGTGGACAGCCTTCCCAGAAGAGTTGAAGCTGTTCTAGCTGCAAAGGGTGGACCGACGTCATATTGAACCCTATGGATTAGGAACGGGATGTCACTTAAGCTCATATGTGAGTCAAGGCAGGTGAGCAAATACTTTTGGCAATATAGTGTATCTGGATCATTTGTTTGAAGGTACGGAGTTTATCACATTCGCTAGATTAAATTTGCAATATGGCATTAACAAAAATAAATTCTTAGAATATGAGCAAATCAAAGCTATAATTAGAAATAAATTTAAGCATATTGATGGAGGTTTAATAATTCCAACTAAAATATCAGAGTTTCTAGAGTTAACCCCCCCCAAACTACTGTCTAAGTTATACAGGACACTGACTAAACTGGATGATACAATATCTCTTCCTATTACTAAATGGGAGGAGGATTTATCAGTCAGCTTTGAACAAAACATCTGGGCTCAGATATGTCTAAGAACTTTTAACATGACCAGAAACCCCAATTTACAATTAATACAATACAAAATCCTCCACAGAGTGCACTATACAGGTCAAAGATTATTCAAGATGGGTTTTGCGCAATCTAACATCTGTCCACAGTGCACAGGCAATCGACTTGATAATTATTTTCACGCGCTATGGTTATGCACGCCGGTTCAGAGATTCTGGGTACAGGTATGTAAGGATCTATCACTGTGCCTGGGTTGTAAAATCCTAATTTCCCCTTCAGTTTGCTTGCTGGGTGACTTTGAGGGAAGCTCTATGGGAAAAAAATCGGTTTGCTTGGCATTCACTGCATTATGTATCGCAAAGAAAACTATCCTCATGAATTGGAAGAGTAAGGATAAACTCAACATCAATCAGTACAGAGATCTGTTGTTGGATCATATTAATCTTGAGACAGCATCTGCATCCCCATCAGACCGATCTCTCTGGGCTCCCTTGATCGGCTCCATCACTTAGTGTAGTGGGGGGCTATGGGGTGCGTCTTGTGGGGCGCGGGGGCTAGTTCGGGGGTCCTTGGGTCCTGGGGGCTCGGGGGGGTGCTCGGAGCGGGGTGCCTGGCGGGTCTGGCCCGGGGGACTGTTGCCCCCGTCGGGGCGGGGGTCTGGGGCGCCGCGGGGGGGTCCTGCGGCGGCCGCGTGCGGTGCTCTTGGGGGGTTCCGTGGTGGCGGACGTGGGCTACTGGCCTGGTGGCTGTGCTGCTGCTGGGTGGGGCTGGGCGCCGGGCATCGGTTCTTTTGTGGTGCTGGCCGGGGTGCTTCTGCTCTGCGGGGCGTCAGGGCGTGCCTCGTCTTCCGGTGCCGGGTTTCGGTGGTTGGCCGTGGTGCTTGCCGTGGTTGCGTCGTCCGGGGGGGGGCGTGGGTGGTCGCGCCTGTGGCCGGGGTTCGTGTGTGTCTGTTGTGGGCGGGTTGCGGGCGTCGGGGGTCCCTTTGGAGTGCCCCCGGGTCGGGGTGTGGCTTCGCTCTGTTGGGGCGGGTGCCGGTGACGCGTGGTGCGGTGCATCGTGCGCGGCTTGGGAGTGGAGGGTTGCTCGGTGTTTGGCGGCGGGGGGGGGGACGGGCCGTGGCCGGCGTGGCCGTCCTCCTCTCGGCGGCCTGTGGGCGGTGCGGGGCCGGAGCGGGGTGGGTCGTGCTGCTTTCGCGCCGGGCGCGGCGGGGGTGGTGGGGGTCGCGTCTGCTGCTTTCTTTTTGCTGCTTGTGCCGGCTTCTGGCGGCTGGGGCGGCCTTGCTGCTCTGGCTCTCTGGCGTGCGCCGGGTGGGGCTGCTCTGTCCTTTGCTTTGCCTTGCGGCTGTGTTTGCTGTGGTCGGTGGGGGCGGGGTGGTTTCGTTGTGTTTTTGGGTGGGGGAGTCCGCCTGGGGGCTTGGTTGGTGCCGTCGGTTCGTCCTTGTCGGCCTTCCGGTGTTGTTTCTGTTGGGGCTGCTCGGGCCCCCGCATGCCGGCGGTGCGCTGCCGGGGGGATTCCTGTTCGGCGGGCTTGCCTGTCTCCTGGGAGGGCAGGCATGTTGACTTTTCTGGGGAGGAGCATCTGGGTGGAGGGGTCCTCGTGGTGTGGCGGTGGGTGTTGGGCACTGGCTTGTTTGCGGCCGTTCTTCTCCGGTGAGGGGGAGAATATTATAATTTTTTTGTTTTTGTTTTTGTTTGTTTTTTGTGTGGGAGGGGGTGTGTGGGCGGGGGGATCGGGGCTTGGAGTGGGGCTCGGGATTTGCGCTTAGCTGTGTTGTGTGGCTTTCTTCTTCTTCGGATTGGTGCTGTGGGACCGGTGTTGGGGGGAGTCGTTCGGGGGCCGGGGTCGGGGTGGGGGTGCTGGCGCCGGTGCCGGGGGTTTTTGGGCATTGCCCGGCCCTACTGCGGGGTGGGTCTGGGGTGGCTCCTTGGGCCTGGGATCCCTGGGGCGCATTGCCCTTGGGCGGGGTCCCCGGTGGGGGTTCGGGGGTTCGGGTTCTGTGGGGAGTGCTGCTTGGGTTCTGGGCCGGTGTACGCCTGGCTGTCTGTCCCTGCTGCCACGGCCTCTGGTGTGCCGGGGTGCCTCGGGGCCTGCTGGGCTGGGGGGGGGCATGGACATTAACACCTATGGCAAGTGCTTACCCCCTCACGGGTTGGGGGAAGGGGAGGGAGGGGGAGTAGGTATGATCTCGGCCTGGATGTCTTCTGTCGCTTGTGTGGTGAGTAGCTTGATTGTTATTGTAGGGGAGGGATTACATCTCCGGAGGGGGGGTGGGGGGTGGTGATAGAGAGAAGAAGATCTTTGAAGGGCTTTGGGTCTGGCTCCCTGTCTTGGTCCTGGTCCGTGCTGCCCCCTGGTGGGGCTTCGTCCGGGGTGGGGGCTCTGCGTGTTGCGCGTTGGCTGGCCGGCTGGGATTGTCCCTTCCCTTATTCATTTATTTATTTATTATTATTATTTTTTTTCTTATCTTCCTTTTATATTTTTTTATTTATTTATTTATTTATTTATTTTTTTTTATTATTATTTTTTTTTATTTAATTTATTTATTTATTTTTTTTAATTTTATTTATTTATCTACTTATTTATTTATTTATTTTTTTTATTATTATTATTTTTTTGGATGGACAGGACGGGGGGGGGTGGTGGAGTCGGCTCCGTGCCCGGCTGGCTGGTGGGTCCTGCTGCCGGTCCCGTGCCCCCGGGCTATGGGGGGCTCCTTCTCTGGGGGGGCTCTCGGGGAACGGGGGTCCCTATTGGAGTCAGCGGGGGAGCTGGCTCCCTGGGAGTGCAGCAGGCACCCCAGTCCTTTGCTCCCCATCCCCGAAATCCTCCCTCTGCCTGCTCCATCACTCGGCCACACATGTAGGTTTTTGGGGAGGGGGTCGTTACTGGAGGGCCACACCTTCTGATGACGTCCCCCACCCCAATTTTATTTTGCATTTTAGACACTTCCATCTACATCATTTTCACAACACACATCTATGTAGGGCATTTTCGGGGGGTGGGGGTCAGGGCCACCGGGGGGGGGGCTTATTTTATGGGCCTCACCACGGTCGGCCTCCTCCATCCCCTCTCGCATCTAGACATTGAGGGTTGAGGGTTGTCGAAGGGGGAGGGTGTGCTGGCACCGTCTATCTCCTGGAGGGGGGGTGGAGTGTGCCGGACACCCCCTCTTGGTACTCCCAGTTTTAATTGCATCTGAGAGCAACACGCAACAACACCACATTCGAGCGGGCGCAGTGAGGATCGGGGTCTTCTCACACCCCTGTTCTCCGGCTGCCGCCTGGAGTCTGGGGCCTGGAGGAAGAGCGGGCCACCTGGTCCGTGGTTTTGGCTTGGGCTGGCTGCGGGGCCTAGGTGGCCTGCTGGTGGCGGGGCTGTCACCTCTGCTCTCCCCAAAGAAGGTTGGATGGAGGGGCATGAAGTGCCTGGTTGAAGGTTTTTTTTTTTTTTTTTTCGGGGGGGGGGGGGGGGGCGGTTCTGGTTGGGTGGCCGGCGCGGGATGGGTGGGCCCCGGTCCCGGGGGGGGGCTCTTGCGGGGGGTGGTCCGGTCCGTGTGCGGGGTGGGGGACCGGGCTTGAAGCAGGAAAGAGATGGGTTGGTGTGGCGGTGTCGCCGCTCCCCTCCCCTCACATCCGGATTTTAGGTTCACTTATGGGGTCATCCGATAGTCCCGGGACCGACCACCGGTGTCACCGGGTTTTTGGTCCTGGTATTATTGGATGTGAGTGTTATGTGTGAATGTGTGTCTGCGTTGTTATTTTCTTTATTTATTATTATTATTATTTTATTCAATTTTTTTTTTTTTTTTTTTTTTTTCCTGTGGTACGAGTGGGGGCACTAGGGAGGGAAGGCATGATTGAGATGGTGTGTTTTTTTTTTTTCTTTCCCAGGTTGGGGTCTCAACCGCACCCTCTCCCAAATACATCTCAAGTCTCCGCTAAGTGCGGAGCCCATTCCCCCCGTCCTGCTCTCCCTCCGCTGGCTGGCGTCGGGGCTCACCGGTGCACTGTTGGAGCTGGGGGTGGATGCCCGGGGGACTGCTGGCTCATTCCTGGCGGCCTCTCCACTGGCCCCGGCCGGCCGGGGCTTTGCTGGGGCTCCTGTCTGGGGGTGGGGTGCCCTTGGGGCCTCGGATCCCTGGGGCCTGGGACTGGATCCGCTTCGGGGTGGGGCTGGGTGTTGTTCGGGGATTTTCGGGGTCGGTGCCGGTGCCTTCGCTACGATGCCGGTTCCTGGGCGGTGTTTCTTTCCTATGCCGGTTCTGTGGTATCGGTTCGGGGAGGGGGGGAGCTGCGCGGCATGGTGGGGTGCGGGTCTTGGGTCCTGTTTTGGGCTCCGGTTTTTCCACTCGCACTTCTCCTCTTGCCTATTTATTTTAATTGTAATTATTAATTAATTTATTTATTTACCTATTTATTAGTTTTTTTTTTTTTTTTTTTTTTTTTTTTTTTTTCTCTTCCTCGGTGGGGGGGAGCGGTTGCGGGCGGGTCGGTGTCTGGTGTCCGCTGTCGCATTGTGGGGGCCCCTTTTTTTTTTTTTTTTTTCTCTTTTTTTCTTTGGGGGTTTGGCATGTCTGTTTTCTCGGGGGGCAGGCGGGCCTGCTGGGTGGGGGTCCTGCTGGCGGCGCGCCGCTGGTGTGTGGGGGTCCGGGCGGCTCCGGCGGGGGTAGTGTTGGGGGGCCGGTCTGGGCGGGCTGGCTGCGCTGGCTAGGTATTCGGGTGGGTTTTTCCTCCTGGAGGCATGGCGGGGCTGCTCTGTTCCCACTGATCGCGGCGGGTGGGGCTGCGGGGCGGGTGGGGGCCTGGGGTGGCTATGACCGGCGCGTGGTGGGGGGCCGGGGCGGCGGAGCTGCTCTGGCCGCGTGTCGGGGCCTGGTGCGGGCTGCGGGGGGGGGTGGCGGACGTGGCTGGGCTGCTTTGGCATCGTCCGGTGGGGGGGGCGGCGCGGTTCGCTCCGCTCTGGCTTTGTGCTGCCCCTCGGGCTGCTGGGGGGGGTGGTTGCGCCGGCTGCGGTCTGCTCCTCTTGCGGTTTTGCGCCGGGCGGCTTTTCTGCTCTCGGGCTGATTCTGTGCGCGGTGTGTTTCGTTGCGCGCTGTTGGCATCGGTCTTGGTGGGGTGGGGCTGCGCTTTTGGCCGGGGGGGCGTTTTGGGGGGGGTCCCGCGGCGCTCGTGGCCGGTTCGCGGCGGATGCGCATGGGCCCCGGCCGGGGGCGGGGCCGTCTTAGTGTTTTCCTGGGTGGTGCGGTCGCGGTGGGTGTTGCGGCCGGTCGCCGGGGCTTGGTGCGGGGGGGCGGGGCGTGTTTCGGTGCTCTGTGGGGCTGGGGCGTTTCGGTCGGCGCCGTGGGGGGGCTGGTGTTCGGCGCCGGCCGGCTGCCGGCGGGGCCCGCGGACTCGTCCCCGCGGCTCCCCGGGGCGCCGGCATGGCGGTGGCTGGGGTCTTCCTCGTGGCTGTCTCTCCTCCTGCCTTGGTGGGGTCTGATTTCCGGGGCTGGCCCCGCCTTGGTGCCTTCGCTTCTGGGGTCCCCTTGGGCGCCTGGGGCTTTGGGTCTCCCGGCGCTGGACTCAGTGCTCTGGGGGGTGTGCCTCTCCGGCTCTCCACAACCACTATTGAGCATTTTTTTCTATGGTTAAAACTTTACATGCACAAGTTCACCCTCACAAACAACTACAGGTGCTAGGCTTCAGGTACTTAGAGATTCACTTCCAAACAGAAACCCCACATTCATATCTTCAGGTAACACAGAGTACATGTCAGACTTAATAATATTACTTTAGTGATAGTTTCAAGGTGTTTGCTTTATTGTATATCTCGTACCATGTTTTTTGGTTGTGCTGTTCTTTTTTCTTTTTTTTTTTTTTTTTTTTTTCCATCTCATTACAGGTGTTGAAGCAGACTGAAAATGTTTTGTCATTGTCTCCTTCCTATCTCCTCTTTCTTTCATCTTTTGTCCTGTTTTTTTTCTTTTTCTTTTTCCTTCTTCTTCTTCTGTTTTTCTGCTCTACTTACATTGCAGTGTCCATATGAACTGTAAAACTCCCTGCATAATTATAATAAAGCAATTTATATACATGAAACAAGTGGAGCGGTATGGCAATTGCGATACCGCTACACTTGTGAAAGTAAAATCTGTTGGGCTCCTTTTGGCATCAAGACAATTATTCTTATTGCCACCTTGCCAGACAGGACACTGTAAAAAAAAGAAAAAAAAAAAAAAAAAAAAAAAAAAAAAAAAAAAAAAAAGCTTTCTGGATGGGAAGCGAAATTCCTTTAAACCAGGAAAAGAACCTCCAGTGAGTTTTTTTCTTCTTCCAGAATTGGCGGTTTGTAATAAGCCTGTAGAACCTGAGGTGAAGATACGAGCCGTGTGCATTTTAAGCAACGTTGATGGATGCGAGGAGTTTGTTTCACCTTTAGGGCATCAAGCAGCGACATGTTCACCATTAGATTACCCGCCTCCACATATCACTGCAGCCATAAATAATTTCACATGTAAATTCTCACATTCCAACACAAATCAACAAACACCGATCGTACAAACTCTGCTGAGACGCTCCTCTGCCCGCCAGCTGGTACGGCCTACGGTGGCGGCATTATTACAGTCATCAGTCAGAGCTACAACCCCGCTTCTCATGGATAATCTCATAATGTAGCCATAGCTGTCATGTTTATGAATAACAGTAGATTATGTGTTTCCCTCTTACTGTACAAACACAGATTTCTGTTTAATCCGTTAAGAAGCAGCAGCCTAAAATAAGAGGAAAGACTCTGGGTAACATTTGATACGTTTGGTCATCAAAATAAAACGTCTTTAGGCGGGGGAGACCACCTATAGCGGCACAAATAAAAAAACAGGTAACAAAAAGTTAAGATTACTGTAATTAAGTTTGACCCCCAAACCTCAGAGACACTGGTTAGGTTGACCAGATTTGGGTTTCTGAAAAGGAGGACAATTTGTTATTTAGGAGAGGGATAGCGGTTACTCAAACTCAGCCGTCAGCTCCGGGACTGGTCCAGGGCAGGGAGCCAACCGGAGACGGAGCGACCAAACACATTCCAGTGACGGTATGCTTCCCCCCTCCTGCCTTACCGGGTTGGGTTTGTTGGCTCTGTTCCCCGTCTGCCGGGGTTGCCGGACCAGTCCTGGAGATGACTGATCGGTTCGAGTGCCCAGTGTGTTTCGACTACGTGCCACCAATCACATCGTGAAGTTTGCAGACGACACCACGGTGGTGGGCCCCATCTGAGACGGAATGCTTCCAAAGGCTGGTTAAAGAACACATCGTCTCCAGTCTGCCGCCAACATTCCACCCGTTCCAGTTCGCCTACCGACGGAACCGCTCCACTGAGGACGCCATCTCTGCTGCTCTCCACCTGAGCCTGGCACACCTGGAGGAGAAGAACACCCACGATGGATGCTGTTCCTGGACTTCAGTTCAGCTTTCAGCACCATCATCCCACAGCATCTGATGGGCAAACTGGAACAGCTGGGCTTCAATACACCCCTCTGCTATTGGCTGCTAGACTTCCTCACCAACAGACCTCAGTCAGTCTGGGTCGGACAGAACGCCTCTGATGTCATCAGTCTAAGCCCCTCCCCTACCCGGCTGTAGTCGACCAAAATCCTGAACAATTTTGAAATCCCCCGGACATATTTTTAGGTGTGAATGTGCGGAAATAAGAGGACGTCTGGTCACTCTAACACTGGTGAACATGTGGGGAATGTTGAAATGAGATAGTGGACTCTGCTAATGACCCGGGGGCTCTGAGCAGACTCTGACTGATGAGGAGGGTGATTTTAAAGAAACTCATGGTAAATAACACCTTGCAGAGGTTCCCAAAAGGCTCATTTTCACTGTTTCTACCTGGAAATTAAGCCTCTTTCCTACTGAAAATAGCAGCTTTACAAAGGTTTTTATTTTTGGCCACCTTCCCACTGGTAAAAAAAAATGCCGGTGACACCATCATGCTGGGTTAGTGTTGATGATGTCATCAGTGTGACAGAAATCAGGGAAGTAAACAATGGAAAGCAACATGTAATGAAGCCAGGGCGTAGTCAGTGTGCTTTATTGTTTCTCTCTATTATCTGTCTGAATCCCTCCCACCAGAGCTGCTCCATGTTTATCCAATGGAAACAGAGTTGATTCTGCTTGTTAGATCAGAAGCGATGGGCGCGGTGTGTTGACATCGGTATGTTGCGTTCAGTGGCATCATGTAATTTAGCGGGTCAACCTGGCTCTGGTGTTTTCATAGCGTGCCGATCAGAGCTGAGGAGATTTTAATGCGGGTCGCTTGCTGACTCGTTTGACCTGAGTAGACACGTGTCAGTGAGCTGTTCCCACTGCCACTAAAAGCCCATTGTTCCAAGGTTTAAACTAGTTTCCCGGCCAGTGGGAAAGGGGTTTCCTTTAGGTCGTGATTCAGCGCAAAGGTCTGGTTTTCCTTGTTTGATGTTTCATGGAATTCTAATGAATGAGTTGTACGCAGTTAGCATTCATCCACTGATAACCGTGGTCCTTTCAAGGGCCTTGCAATTATAAAGTCTATCCCAGCATCCAAGTTGTACGTCGGTGAAGCGACCTCGCTCTTAAAATTCTATACAACTGCCTCTTAATAATCTTTGGACCAATAGAGGAGAGATCTAAAGTTAGCACACAGCTTCAGTCGCTTCAGCTAGTAACCACTGATCAGGCCCCAAATCTAGGTGTTGTACTGGATTCAGACTTGAACCTCCAAAAGCATTTAAAGACAATTACAAGGTGGGCTTTCTATCACCTGAAGAACATTTCCAGGATTAAAGGAGTAATGTCTCAGCATGATCTGGAAAAACTAATCCATGCGTTTATTTTTAGTCGAATTGATTACTGCAACGGTGTTTTCACAGGTCTGCCTAAAAAGTGGATCAGACAGCTGCAGCTGATCCAGAACGCTGCTGCCCGTGTCCTCACTAAGACCAAGAAAGTAGAGCACATCACCCCAGTTCTAAAGTCCTTCCACTGGCTGCCTGTATCTCAGAGAACAGACTTTAAAATCCTTCTGTTAGTCTATAAATCTCTGAATGGCTTAGCACCTAAATGCATCACAGACTTGCTATCAGTGTATCAACCCTCCAGACCATTCAGGTCTTCTGGCTCCAGCCTGCTCTGCAGACCTAGAACCAGAACTAAACATGGAGAAGCAGCATTTAGTTCCTATGCTCCACTTATCTGGAACAAACTTCCAGAAAACTGGAAAAGTGCGGAAAGTGTTTAGGATTGCCTACGACTGTTCTAGTTAAACAGTTCAACTAAAACATATTTTCTTTAGTCCAACTGTTTTTAATCTTCTTTTTTTGTTTCTGCATTTTTTTTTTTTTTTTTTTTTTTTTTTTTTTGTATTTTTTCCTACTTGCTTTGATTCTGTTTTATCTTCCTGTATTTTAATCATGTAAAGCGCTTTGCGTTGTCTTTGTACTGAATTGTGCTATACAAATAAATTTGCCTTGCCTAGCCTTGCCCTTAATAATGTGAAATTCCTTGAAACATCCAACACTTCTCAGAATCGACAAATCAACTTACATACCCCACCCCACCTCCTCAATCTCACCATTCCCCCCCCCCACCATATTTGTTCTTAGAAAGGAAAGTTGTGACTCTGTGTTCTATGGAAGATTATGTTGTAGTATTTTCTGCAAAGGTTACCACCCTCACCTCCCATTTTCCCCCCCCCCCCCCCCAAGCGTCCCCCTCCCACCCCCAGTCGGCATCCACTTTTGTGCGATAGAGAAAAATGATGTAAGATATTAGTCCCCCCCGGCCCGGTTCACCTCCACGCCCACTTCAGTTCCCCCCCCCCCCCCTGTCCGCCCCCTTACCCCATCCTCTCTCTCTTTCCTCCCCTTACCCCTCGTCGCTCCCCAGTGGCCTCCCCGCCCCTAAAATGTCACACCCGCTCCCCCTCCCCCCCCCCCCCCCCCACACTTACCCCCCAACGTCCGCTCCCTCCCCCCTCCCACCCTTATCTTTTCTAGAAAAAAAATCACTTATTTAAATTTTAATTTTTTTCCGTGAGGACAGTTTGTTCAGTTTGTGTTTTACTGGTTTATTTGGAGGAAATCTTACTGATTGAATAAATTTCATACGAGCTAAAAATGAACCAGCTATTGGCAACATCAGGTTTGTGATCAGCGCCGCCGAGTTTTCCTGACGGTTTCAGGCCGAGCAGCAGACAGGCTGTGCTGCAGAATTAGCTTAGTCCTCATAATTACAGTTAATGATCTCAGTGGAGAGCTGCAGGACTAACTGCCTGTAGCTCATGGATGCCATGCCTCAGCGCTTCAGAACACAATTATTGATGATTCACAATAACAATAAATTATTTAGAGGGAAAAATCTGGCTTTATATCTGGAATTGTTCTTGTGAAGAATATGAGAGCACGTTTGATTTATTATCACTATCACTCTGCAATGAAATGTAGATAAAAGTGCAGCATTTCTTTGCTGTTTAACCAATGCTGCGCTCCCTCTGCTCTGCTGGTCCCACTTATGTCAACATTGTGCATTTATTTGTTCGCGTCTTCCTGCTCTTCTCAGAATGAAGCCGATCATGTGCATATTACATGGGGTCTGATGATTCATTAGAGCCACAGAAACCCAGAACATGAATTAGTGAGAGAGTGGAGGGAGAAAGAGGAGCGGCTGCAGCTTCTGCCTTGGAGAGCTGCTTGCATCCTGCTTGGTTCTGGTGTTTCCCTAGAAACAGCCGTGCCCTAATGTACCACCGAAGCCTCCTCCTCAACTTACATTTCCCTGCCTGGTCACTGATCCTACACCGCCCTGGTCTGATAGGGAGAGGAAGACTTTAGACACAAACAACGGACACATTCTAATAGATTGCCTTCCATAACATTTTATTGCCGCTCTTGTAGTTCTATAACCTAAAATAGATCTTGCTGTGTGTCGCAACTGATGTTAGACGAGGAGCTCTGGCTCCCTGATCGAATTCATCCCTCTGTTTTCTGACGGGCAAGGGTGAAACTTTGTGATAAAAGTTGGTGGGGGCGCTCTAAGGGTGGGGGCGCTCTAAGGGTGGGGGCGCTCTAAGGGTGGGGGCTGATGGACCTACAGTTACTCCACCTGATTGCTTTCAATAAGGTTGTATTTTCCAAAAATGAGCTTAAACATATTTATTGAAAGCTTTCCTATTGTACAAAAGATACACTGACATTCATATTTATAGGTTCTTAGACAGATGCCTTCTAGTGCAGAGGACTTCAACAGGGGGTCCGCGGCCCCTAGGGGGTTCAAAGAGGTACTGCATGGGGGTCACGAAGGTTTTGGTTGATTCTACTTTTTTTTATATTCCCCCTGGAATTTTTCCCACTAATTGAAATGTCTTTAAATCCACATTAACATGAATCCAACAGACTGTAGTAGGGATGGGACGAGTTATGAAAACCGTCCGAACCGTTCGGTTCGACTGTCTCGGTTCGGTTCGCGTGTGTTTCGTTCGGTTCATGCGCTGCTCCTTTTTCTCATAGAGGAAGCGTTTACACTCCAGAGCAGAAGGTGGCGGTACTGCGACCAAAGCCAACCACCAGTAGTAAACAAGAAGAAGAAGAAGCGAAGCAGCGTAGCCGGGTTATAGCAGGGGGAAAAAATCAGTTGTTGTGGAGAATTGTGTGGGTATGGCGAGTGGGAAAGAACAGGAGTTGGAAGACGCGCCAGCAGCGCTTTATAGGTCTGCTGTATGGGACCACTTTGCATTGAGAGTGACCTACGATGACGGCGGGAAGAAAGCTGTGGATAAAAGTGCAACAGTGTGCAAGCATTGTGCAACACGTTTTGTTAATGCTAACAGCAACATGTCACGCTAACCCCGAAATCCCTCATACTCTATCAGCGCTCCGCCCCGCTGCGCTCCAGACCGGCTGCTCAAAGCAAAGCCTACAGCCTCCACTGTGGCTCCCGTCCGCTCCGCTCTGAGTTCCTTAGAAATGGTAGAGGGCATGCGCCAGATGATTAAATTCAAAGCAGCAAAACATGCGGAAACGATCCAGGGTTTCTGCGGATCATTAAAAATAATTACAAACCATTATTTTTTGGGGGATTTTTTCATTAATTTCATAAAGTTTTATGGGATTTCGGGGTAACAATCAACATGTATCGAACCGAACCGAAAACCGTGACCAGAAACGATCCCGCCTCGAACGTGGATTTTTGAAATCGTTTCCACCCCTAGACTGTATGTTAAACAGAATAAAATGAGCATCCTACCTTCCTCCTCATACCATCCTCCCCTATCCCCCATGACCCAACCCCTCGTCCCCCACCCTCCCCTCTCCACCATACCTCCTTGTGCCCCGTTTACATTCACCCCACAACCCCCCCATCGACCCCCCCCCCCCCCCCCCCCCCCCCCCTCCAAATGCCCAACGAACTCTCTCTTTACTCGCATCTCGCCCAGGAGGTGGACTCCCCCTACCTCTCCCCCTCCCCCACGCTTCCCCCATCACCCCCTCCCCACAGTGCCCCCCCCCATATGCCAGCCCCCCCCCCCCCCCAACTCCCCCCCCACAGGCCCCCCCCCCCAGTTTGATAGATTACATTACAATATATATCCCCCCCCCCCAGAGATAGAGAGAGAGATTCTTACGCGCCCATCTCGCCATCAGTTTGGGGTCCTTGGCCTGAAAATGTTGAAGACTCCTGAGCTACTTCATTATTTATAAAATGACGAATCCATCCATCATCCATCCATCATCCATCCATCCATATTTTTCTGGATGATGGATGTGATGGATTATGCATTATGTATGGTATGGACTGGAATGGGCTGTATGTTACATTCCCATTCCTTCATTCATTCATAATATGTAGGGATGGATGGAGGATGGCTGGATGGCCCAGAATGGCCCCCCCAATACATGGATGGAGGGATGGATGGATGGATTGATGAAAGGATGGATGATGGCTGGATGGATGGATGGATGATGGATGGATGAAGGATTGGATTTAATTGATTTGATTTCTTTCATTAATTCTTTAAATAATGAATTAAGTTAATCATTCATTTATACCCCCCCCCCCCCCCCCCCCCCCCCACCTTCATCATTTCCCCCATTCCCCCCCCCCATTCATCCCTACTCTACTCAACCTAAACCTTTAACTTTTATCACCCACTTTTCTAAACCATCTACAGGTGGTTTCAGGTCTCCCAGCAGCCTGGATGTTTTAAGGCCTGAGATCTTATTCATGTTTTCCCTTAATTCTCTAAATCATCCCCATCCACCCCCCCCACCCCACAAAACCCCCCCCCACTGAGATCACTGGTTTGTTCATTCGGCCCCAGCCTGAGTCTTCTTGGTCCAGGGACAGTGTTGTCCACACAGAAGTTAATGTAAATGTGTATGACCAGTCTGATGATAATTTGATGTCCACACCAACACACCCCCCCCCCCCCCCCCCCCCCACGACTCCCCCCCCACCCGCCCCCCCCCGCGCCCCCCCCCCCCCCCGCCCGCCCCCCCCCCCCCCCCCCCCCTACCCATTACTCAGCTGTTGGAGAAGAAAAGGAAACAGTCACTCTAGTGCTTTCCACAGACCTCCTTACTGTGCATCTCACAGCTGGCTCTCTGCGCACCAGGGGTTCGTACAGTAGATCCAGTGTTGTGTTGTCTCTGGTCTGGCAGTGGACCTACTGGGTGAACGTGTGAAGGGTGGAGGACAGGGAGACATGGTTGAAGTCCCCAGAGATCAGAAAAAGAGCCTGTGGATGCTGTGGTTGGAGTCTGCTGGTGGTAGCATGCAGAATATAACACACTGTTGCCTGCATGCATGTGGGGACAGTGGAGTGAAAAAAAGGAAGGAACCTCCAGCAGAAGGAGAACCAGGCTCAGTGGGAGCGGGCCAGAGCTCTTTTCCTACCCCAGTTCCACTGTTGACCCAATAAAAGAGGAAGGACCAGGAGCTATGAGCTAAACTGTGATGCAACCACATAAAGAGGCCTGCTGTGTCAGCTGGGTTAAGAAACAAGATCAAAGTAAACCATTTTCTACTGACTTTAATTATTTCATAAGACTCTTTATGCTTTGAGACCTAATTGAAAAGTTTTCTTTCATTTGCAGAGAGGGTCTGGGTTTTTTTATGGATCTTACCCACAGATCCTCATCAACATCATAACATCCTGTAGGAAGCAGAGAGGCTTTCTGAAGTCATAAAACCTACAAATATTGTTGAAAATAATAAGTACTAAAATCGATAAAGCTCTCTATCATCCAGCGTTACGCAGAGGGCTGCTGTCTGGTTTCTATTTCATTTTAACCCTCGGAAGATGCGGCAGCGTTTATAAGAAGCCTGATGGGGTTTCCATGGTAACGGACGTCGTGTTCCATGAAAACGTCTCTTTCCTGGAAGCCTTTAAAGGTCCAAATGGCTGGGCGTTCCCCGAGTACCTGGGGGCCGCGTAAAACTCTACTGTTTCCAACTTAGCGCTTTAGTCGCTATATTTAGCCACTTTTCAGACCCCTCTAGCACTTTGATTTCTAAAAAGCTCCTAGCGCCAAATCTAGAGACTTTTTTCTGCTACTGGAGACTTTGGAGACAACATCTAAAAGCAGCGAACTCTGCTCTCCAGAGCGAGTAGATTGGTAACCCCGCCTCCTGCTCTCCTCTATCTTGTCTGCTGTCATGATTCATGCAGCTATTATTTCATCCAAATGAAAAATGGAGAACAGATAAGCAGATCATGGCTTGTCTACAGTGAAAAGAAGGACTGGGTTATTTACTTTGGCCTTTTTGGAAACACAGGAAGGAGCAATCAGCTAAGTGAGCTTAGTGCTTGGAAAAAATCTTTCATTCCTTTAGAGACAGCATGAAAAGTCAGCTGAGTACAAAACATAGAGAGGAAAACAAGAAGAAAAGGGACAAGAAGAGAGGGACACAACCTAGAACAGATAATGGATGTCTATTCTATTAACATTTCTACATCTGGAGAACGGGGCTGTTTGATGTGTTTTCTTATCTGTTCAGAGGGGCCCCCAGGCTATCTTTGCCTAGGGCCCCAAATTTCCTATATCCGCCCCTGATTACAGAGGAGGAAGGACAGCTGATTAGCCAGAGATGGGGGACCTGGATGCAACAAGTCAGCTATAGATCATGTGTTTATTCTGCCGAATCACTAAATCAGGTGACTCCAGTCTGCAGAGTGGATTTACCTGCACAGATTGACTCACCTGGTTCAGAGACTGAGCAGAACAAACACCTGATCTAGAGCTGACTTGTTGCCTCCAGGTCCCCCATCGCTGTGAAGGGCGAGTTGCCGCTGAACGTTTACTACTTATGAGTCCCAGTGAACCTCTGAGCAGCTGTTTCTCTGCCAAACTCTGTCCTCTAAAGTCTGGTTGATCCACATTAATGCCGGTTAGGCTGGACTTGGACTCCAGTTTGCTCTCCTCCTGTTAACTGGACTTTCTTCCTCATCAACCAGGAAGCATCACAAACAAAAATATTAACACAAACCTTTTCCTGCTGAGTTTTCCTGCTGGAGGAACAGAAGTCAATACAAACCGACTCCTTATTAAAGGTCTGTTTTCAGTCATGCAGGATTTCTAAAATCACTTTATTTCATTAAACTCCTCAATAATGAGGCTGAGAAGTTTCTGAAGTTAGATTGTGATGTCATATCTTTGTAAGCTTCTGATAGGTTAATTAGAGGAACACCTAGATGAAAACAGGGAAAAAATCAGGTTAATATCTAGAATAGTTCTGCTGGCATCGATTTCATATCTTCTTCTGACTGTCAGCGTCTTTCACTCCGTTTTTTTTTTTTATGTCAGCAGCAAAACCTTTTTTTCTGTTTCTCCAGCAATTTACTAAATGGCTTTTAAAATACATCATCTATTAATCAAATTTATATAAAAAGTATTTTGCATAATATTCATACAAACAGAAAGGAGTTGAGTGCTGCCAGGATAGGGCCTGATTGTGATGTTGACAGACGGCGTTAGCGCGGTCAGGCGTCAGTGAGGCTGTTTCAGTCGCTGAGGAGCAAAAAAAAAAAACTAGGGTTTGCAAACATTTGAGCCCAAAAAATCAACTTCTTAGTTATTTATGTGGAATTCAGACAAATGAGGAGCCTGATGGTCAAACCTTAACAAGATAAACTAAAGAAAGCTGGGATTCATTGGCGGTTCTAAACAGGGGCCAATGGGGGCCAGTGCCCCTGCAGATCATGACCTGGCCCCTGTTAGGGCCCCAGTACTGAAGAAATAACACTCAAAGAAATTATATTAAAACAATAAGGTGATAGCTTCAGTGGTATCGAGATAGGATCCCAGTTTTCATCTGCTAAATCTTTTTTTTCATAACAAATAAAATTTTAAGATTTTATAGAAAACGGTAATTTTTATTTAAATTAAGTCAAAAATATGTAAACCACTAATTAGACCTAATTGAATAGAAATTTCACTTCAGACAGCTAATCCCTTGCCCTGTTTTTTATTCCATGCTTTTCTGTTCCCCCATGAAAACATGCTGGCCCGTTCCTGGCCCCCTCTTGGCCCCCTGGTACATTTGGTCTAGAACCGCCCCTGCTGGTATTATTTCCTGTGTCTATCAGGCGCTGCTGCTCTCCAGTCTGTGTTTAATAAAGCTCCTGTCTCTCCAGCTGCCATCGAGGCCTGCCTGACTCACCTCCTGAAGAGACGAGCAGCCGGATTTCTCCGAAGCGACAAGATCGCCGCCCTCTTCACCAAGGTTGGCAAAGTGTACGACACGGCGGGGGATGTTTGTCAGAAGGTTCAGGAGCAGCTCCAACAGCAGGCGGGTCTCAACAGGTCGGTAGCACTGATACCTGATCACAGATTCATCCACAGACCTTTAGGCATTACTGCCTGGCCCATGGGCACGTGGCAGCGGAAGAAGCTGCAGCTGAACACTGATATGGATTAAATATAAAATATCTGATTTTATTCCTACAAGCACTGATTAATTGATTTATTTTTTACTTTAATAATAAAAATGACAGAGAATTCCTTTAAAAATGAGCTTTTATTTGAAACATCCCTCTTGGGAGGTGACCTTAATTTAAAGGCATATAAAGAAGTCATGTTTGACAGCAAACAGGCGATGGTCGGACGCAGCGGGACATATTATCAGTTATTAGCTGATATCAGCAGCTGTTACAGAATCCCAAAGAGCGGATCAGTCAGAAAACATAAATCACTTTAACAGAAAATAAAACGAACCAATCAGCCAGCCCTTCCTAGAACTATTTGACTAGAACAACTGTAGGCACTGATCTGTTAACGGCTCTATGATCAGCGTATGAATAAATATCTATATTTTTTATTTATAATAAAGTAAATTAATTAGCCTTGCTGCAAGAGCACCAGAATTAGCAAAGAGACTATTTTTCATCTGTTGACATATCTTAAAATTGTCTCCCTAAAAAAAAAAAAAAATTTTAAGACAACAGTAAACATTTTACAGTAAATAAAACAAAGATAAAAAGGAATAAAACAACACATTACAGAGTTCAAATTTGGCAGAATAGGGTTTTTAGGTAGATAAAAATGAGATAATGCATTAAAATAAACAGACTTACACTATATATATATATGTATATATATATATATATATATATATATATATATATATATATATATATATATAGATATACACACAGCAGAGACATATATTGTCATCATTGGTGAAAATATAGCAGCAAAGCATGAACAGTTAGCAAAGCGATGCACGGCTGGGATTTACGACCACCTGTTCTTATCTCTCTGTGGTTGGACCTTTCCAAACCGTCCCCAGCGTGCTGATAACTGAGCAGACTGGACTGTCTGCTTTTTTTAAGCTGAGCAGTTTGTCTACAGGTGAGATAAGCCTGGGGGCTGCAGCTACCAGCTCCCACAGAGGTGTGGGTTATTGTGTTTTGCTCTGTGGGTGTTTGTGTGGAATATGATGAGCTGCCTGATCTGCAGGCACTTAGCTACCAGCTGCGTTGTGAAGGGTCCCTTTAATGGAGCATTAGCCGGTGCCACATGGCTTCCACGTCCTCCAGGGCTGCAGCCAGATGAAGGACTGAGAGCTTTGGGTGTCAGGCTCACAGGCAGACCTCAGTGGCTGCAGCGCCGGACCCTCTGTGGCTCCTGAGGTAAAGAAGAGGATGTGGTTTTTAGAGAGAGGAGCTCCTGATGTGAATCAGCTCAGCAGGCGTCCTTCCGCAGCTTTCACATCCAGCAGGCTGTTTCTCCAGGCTGAGGCATGAACGCCTGCTAACGAGCGCAGCTTCGCTTTGCTCCGGTCACACCCTTCCTCCATACAGGCAGTCGAGCACACGCAGTCAGTCATGCTAACTCTTATCCTACTACCTCAGGGCGCTTTCACCCATTTACCCTGGTTTCCATGGTAATGCGGTCAGCTCCATTAGCAGCACAGAGGAGTAAAAACAAAGGCTTTGATGGGAGAGAAGAGCAAAGATTAGCAGAGGAAGGAAGCGGAATGTGATCAGTAGAGCCAGAGGTTTATGTTTGGGACATGGATGAAATTCAGTGTTTGTCTGCGTAAACCTGGCTGTGAAACCCTGCAACTAAACATCTCCGTTTTCATGTGTTTCTTTAGGGCGTATAGTGTCCTGTCACCACGGATTATATAGGTGCCTGATGTCCTGTATGAAAGACATCAGCAATTACCTTAAAGAGGCACCAGTTGTTGCAAATTAATCCTTAAAGGCTAGTCGCTCCCTTTCCAAACAGTATAAAGTCCACTATTCTGCAGTGAGAGCCATTTCTCATTAATAGAAAGGAAAACATTTAGTGCAGTTGCCGATATTACCGGCGATGGATGCAGATTCCAGCAAATATCAGATCAACAAAGCCCAGAGAAATAATTTTTTAAAAGCTAAAAATTTTACACTTAGCAGATGGATTTGGATAATTTAGTACATTTAATAAGAGCAAATAGAGACGCCTGGCTGTGGTCCAATCTGCACACCTACATGAAAACCCCAAAGCAGCTCCAACCAACCAAGAAGCTGGTTCCCTTCTAGGGTTGGGAACTGATAAGACTTTCACGATTCCGATTCCGTTATCGATTCTATGAAACGGTTCGATTCCTTATCGATTCCGTTTAATGAAAAACATTTCTGTACAATTTTGGGAAATAAACTCATCTCCCCCTGATTCAAATAAACATTCATTGCATACTTTGTTACATCCATTGCAATAGCTAGAATCATGTAAGAATTCCAGCTACCTGTAGTTCTAATTAAACATGCTAGCAATGAAGGGCTGGATTAACGAGAAAGGAACACTCCCTGAATAACCCCAAAGAGAGATAGGAAGCTGGTTTATTTCCAGAAATGGGATCTGATGTAGTAGGAACCATATTAAGCACAGCCAGTGACATAAACTAGCTACTAACCACCAGAGTTTCCTTCCATGGTGGTCGTAACTTTAGCTTCTGTCCGGAAGCATCAAAAACATGGCATTAGTTAAAACATAAGCCATATTGTGTGCGCAGGTGTTTCTGCATGTTGGATGTATTTCCTCATGCAGATGTAATTGCCACTTTGCATTGATTTCAAAGCGCCTTGTTGCCATCTTTCTCTCCCTTAAAATTAAGCCAAACTTTCGATCGCTTGACCAGATGGGACGCCATTTTTTTGTTTTGCTTTTCTAGACTTACGCCTGGTCCTGTCGTACTTCCTTACTGAATGCGGTAGGCGTAACTAGCATAAAAACGTGACGTAAGTCGTGCTGCCCAGCGCTAGGCTCTGGTGCTGCATGGATAGGACAAGAGAATCGTTAAACGAGCTGCAAACGGTGCCACGAAATTGGAACACATGGAACTGGTTCTGAACAGAAACCGATTTTCGATTCCATCCATATTCCCTTCACATGCTAATTTCTATTAGATAGAAAGCTGTATCTTCAATTCAATTCAGTTTATTTCTACAGCGCCAATTCACACTCAAGGCACTTTCCAGTTCACCAGATCATCCAGTCAGATTTATTCAAAGTTTTCTAAGGAAAACCAGCTGATTGCATCGACTCATTGACTCTTCAGCAATCCCTCACACTAAGCATGCTTGTAGCGACAGTGGAGAGGAAAAACTCCCTTTGAACAGGAAGAAACCTCTAGGTGAACCAGGCTCAGTGTGAGCGGCCATCTGCTGAGGCCCACTGGGGTTCAAGGAGACAGAAGCAGACATAGAAACACAAGCAGATGTTATTAAAAAGTGGTCAAAGAGGACAGGGTTGTGAGGAAATGCTGTTAATTTTTACGCTCAATGCCGTACTGTATGTGAGCACAAGGTCCAAAATATGAAGATGAGAATGTGTGTGACTACTCACATTTTGAACAAAGCCAGTCGAGTCTAAGATAGCATTAAGCTATAACCTTCAATGTCAGCATGGATGTTAAAATCCCCCACTATTATGACCCTTTCAGGATTCAGCACCAAATCAGAGAGGAATTTTGAAAAGTCATCTAAAAGTTCAGAGAAGGGACCTGGAGGACGATACAAAGTTACAAAAGGAAGAGGTTTTCCTGCTTTGCAATTTGGGATGATCTAAAAAATCATCTAAAAATATATAAATCAATATATTTTGAGATATTTAGATTTTATAATTTAATTTTTATTAGCTTTTTTATGCCTTAATCAAGTTCATTGGGTGGGTGGGGGCGGCACCCTAGCGCCCTCTATTGACCAGCTGCCACTGGGTTAGACTCAGCTTTTTTTGCTAATGTAAGGGGAGCACAATGCCAATTGTAAGCATTTGAAAATGGCGTCACATGTGTGAAAAATACACGTTAACGCTGTTTTTTCAGGGGGAAAGGCTTTACTCTTGTTAAATATAGTGGAATTAAAAAGGAGTGCCTTTACAATTTAAAATTTTTTGTTAAATTGCAATTATATTGTAAATGCATTTAATTGCAAAGCCGTATTTCCTTCCTCAGAAGACATTATTTCCTAAACAAAAGACCTGTTTGTCCCGGCGGCAGACTGCAACGCTTTTTTCATGCAGGTGCACAACACTGCCGTGGCCAGTGGGGGCGCCGTATGCAGAAACTGCGAAAAAATAAAATTAGGATTTGGTTTTGCAGTATGTGATTTTGTTTTGTAATCATTTTTTTTTTTTTTCCAGTTTTCTTGTTTTTTTTAAGAAATAACTATTTTTAGTGGAATAAAGGTTGAAACTATAACATTTAGCAATAATTGTTTTTTTTGTTTGTTTGTTTGTTTGTTTGCTTGGCTTTAAATGTTTTTGATGGGTTTTTTCTTGGGTTATAATCTAAAGCCAGTCAAGGGACAGTGACTGCTCTGTCTTACCTGCTGCATAACAGGAAGCAGGCAGAAAGTTTGGTTGTTTCATTCTTTTTAATCTCATCTCCCAGCTGAATATTGCTAACAAGTTATACAAGGTTCTTCCTCTTCTTTCACCAAACTGATCCATAGATAGATGTTCAGGTATGGACGAGGAAATGCTCTCGTTCCGGTTCCTCCTGCCTTTAACACCCACCATGGATTCCTCCCACACTGCAGGCATCCATCGTTTCTCTCTCACATCTTCCTCCTCGACGGCCTCTGAAGTGCTGAGCACACTTCCAGCGTTAGGGGACTGCAAGAATCGGGACTTAGCTGAAACCCTGCTGGCATACGAGCACACCCACATGCATGCATGTGCACGCACACTTACAGAGTGTCTGACATCGTGACTGCAGCAGCTCATTAGCTCGTGGAAGTCGGTGCGTGTTGGTGGATGTGTTCCTGTTCCAGGGCTGATCAAACTCCGTCTATAATCAAAGTCTTCATCTCCCAAACACAAAGGTCATCTGCTGACAAACTCCCAGCCGCTGATGTCTGGATGACACCACACATTGAGTGTGACAGGAAAGGGACACAGACAGGTTAATTATTGATGACTTCTGATGAAGTAAAGAGGTGATGGATGGCTATGCTGGCTCACACTGCCTCCTAATGGTCATAGACTAAATGTTCCCTCCTCCTCATCTTTGTGCTTATTTTCAGTGATAGATCAGCATATAGTAGATCAGTTTGATGACGTTATGGGACAACGTAATCCGTTTTATTGGTCAGATCTGAAAAGTTTGGCGTGCATTTATATTCAGCTCATCTGAGGCGTTTGAATCACCGTTCAATGCAGCACAGCACCAAGGCTTTTCCACAGGCTGACATGTTTACTGTAGTACTACACAGAGGCGTAGTCAGAACATTTTTGGAAGGGTGTCCAGGCAGTAACCAGTGTCTGGCCCCGATGAATGAGACATCAGAAGATCGTTGATGAGAACAATCCGTTGTTTTTCAAACCATGTCTCTCCCTATTGGCCAACGCTCAGACCAATGAGAGCCACTGACTGTGACGTAGGAAGCACGCAGTGGTGTCAAAAGTACACACATTTGTTACTTCAGTAGAAGTATAGATCCTGCAGTTTAAAAACACAAAAAGTTGAAGTATCAACTTGACCTCAAGTAAAAGTGAAAAAGTATGTGCTCCAAAAACTACTTAAAGTATAAAAGAATAAAGTAACCTTTAAAAAAAAAACAGCCAGATGCCACTTTATGAACTGAAAGCTCAATTTTTCAACTATTTCTATAAATTATTCTATTCCACAAAGCTTGTTTATGATCAGCTGCAACCAGAGCAGCTTCAGCCTCTGGTTGACTGTTTGGCTGTTTTTCTTCCTTCTGCTCACAGGCCAGCTGCTTTGTGAAGTGGCCGATTAGAAGCTGAGCTGTCAACAAATTCTCCAAACAGAGCCATGAACCTCAGTTCTTCTTGGCGTTCATGTTGAAGGCTATAGTCTAATAGATCTGCAGTTAAACATTACTCTTTCCATCTTCAGATGCTGGGTTAGTGTTAAACAACCTAACAACTGTGTGAAAATGAATCTAAGAATTAATACAGGATTAGAAAATCACTGTCTCTTCACACAGCCGTCATTTACAGAATCCTCTGTTCTCTACAGCAGTGATTCCCAACCGGGCTAGCTTACCCCTAGTGGTCCGCGAATGCATTGCAAGGGGTACATGAAGGTAATTTATTTCTTAGGTAGTAAAATGAAATCTGTTTTGCTTTCTGAGGACCAAATTTAAAATAAAAAAAATGAAACAAGATTGTATCAAACAAAATGTAAATTTTTCTTAAATGTCTGAGTTCATCTTCAGCTTTGACACACATTCAAACCAAGCAGCGGAACGGCTTCGTTTTTCAGACTGAGCGATAATGAAAATAAAGTAAAACTAATAAAGTTTACTTTACTTTTACTTTACAGAATACTGCCAGACTGACTCTATAATTTTTGTTCCCAATTCGTCAAATTTAAACTTGATTATAAGGGAGTTTCCCAGAGCAGCTCCAGTTTAATAAATACAGGATTACATTTTGATTTTATTTTGTATTTATTTCTATTCATCACTAATTTCCAGGCAACATATTTATGTTAGGAATAAAATTCCTAAGAATTAAATGTTCAAATTGAAAGATTAAGCAAAATAGTTTTTAATTTATATGCGGTTATTGTATGTTCCACTTTTGACTGAGAGGGAAACACAATGGGAAACACTGCTCTGTAGCAGTGGTCTACAAAGTGGGGGCTGCCAGGGGGCGCTAGGTGGGCTTTACAAAATGTGGGAAAAAATAATTTTTTTTCATTATCATAAAATTCAGTATAATTTGAACATTAAACAGCCTAGGGGTTTGACCTGTACAGTGAGGCTCTTCCGTTCTGAATAGACCATTCCACCTTGGCTGACAGAGCTCTGAAATGTCTTTTCCCTTTTGCAATAATTGTGTGAATCTGACTTTTAACTTTAAAGCTGCACAAAACAAAGCATATGCATGTGGACAGGGACATTCGGTGGCACTGACAGACATGGAGTTCAGCCCCCCATGAAGCACACATACCTGTGTTTGGTTGTTACCAACAGTGTATGATAAAACATGCTAGGTAATGTGCTTATACTAAACGCAATACAAATTAAATGGAAATAAAAGTAAGAGAAACATTTCAAAAGTAGATTTATTTATTATTTATTTATCCATATTTTTAGTTTGCAAAAGTGTCCCCGGCCTGAAGCTAATGCTATTAAAGCTCTATCCACATACAACAGCTGCTCACATTGTGGTCAAAATGATTTTCTGGGAGTAATTATGTAGGAAACACCAATATCTTATTGGTCTAATATATTTTAACTCCCTGAACATTTTTGGTTCTGTTTTCTTTTTTTTTAGTTTTCAGCTTTCTAGTTTATTGTTTTCATTTCCATTTTGTGTCATTATAGTTATATGTTTGACCATTTTTCAGTTCTTAGTTTGCCCTCTGCTGCCCTCTTGTGTCAGTCTCTTTTTTCCCTTGCTCCCTTCTAGACTCCTCTGTCCTCACCTGCTCCCAATCTGCCAATTAGCCTGGTCTTTGTTCAGTCTCCCATTTATACACCTCATGTTCAGTCTTGCTGGTTCCTTGTTGTTGTTAGTTTCTTCCTCGTCTCTGACTCCCCATGTGAGTTTTCCCTGATGTTTTCTGGTGTTTTGGTTCTTTGTATTTTGCTTTTTTGGATGTTTGCCTCAGTTTTTCATTAAACCAAAAAGAAGTCATCTCTGCTTCTCTCATCTCTGCATTTGGGTCCTCAAGCAACCTCACCCCCCATGTTGCCATTACCCTTTTAGAAACTCAGAAACTGTCCGTTTGAGCTAGTGTTGTACCGATACCATTTTTTGGACCCGATACCTGGCTGTGCAGTATCGGCTGATACCATCTGTTTGAAATTGATGTGAGTGCATATATGAAGAACTGCAGACTACTTGGATGTAAAATAATTGCCATCATGGCTTCGTCAAGCTGCTGCCTACCTTTGAGAAGCAGGAAAAAGACTAAAACAAAGTGAATCCAGTAGAACTTTTTATTTTCTACCTGGAATGGGTGACAATAGTAGAATAAACATTTGGCTCTCAAAATGGTATCAGTGCGCTTTTTGTTGGTACTCAACGATACCGATACCACCATTTTATTGCTGGATCGGGGCCCTGCCCGATACTGGTATTGGTAAAATTGAGCACTCATTTTTATCTCCAGCTTGCACGTTTTCCAGTAAAATAAAAATCCCTCCTGTCAGAATCTGGTGGCTTTCCCACTTTTTCTGTTCCTGCTATGCTTATTTGTTCCATTATCACCCATCATGCATCACACCATCCCAACTTCAGTCTGAAAGAGAGGCGCCTAAAAATCATGGTTATAGTTAGGAAGCCTATAAACCTCAACATGACTTGGTTTGCCCATAAGCCTGTTCATTCAAGTGTTGTTAAACAAGATAATTTTCAAAGCTGATATTCATGCCTGTCTGTCATTTAAAGCTGCCTGCGTTATTAATACTTTGCACCAATGAAGGCACATCAGATCCCATCAAGTTGTCTACTGTGAGATGATCAGTGTCTTTTTTATTCCTCATCTCTTCCCAGAAATAATTTAAATTTCTTCCTTTTCTTTTTTCTGACATTTCAGGTGATAAAAACCTTTATAGAAGCCTAAAGGAGCATTTATTCCATGAATCCATAAAGGTGGCCTTTCAAAAACAGCTTCTTCCCCACCGCCATTAGACTGCTGAATGTTGAATAAACCATTAAAAAAAGCGCTGAATGTTGGAAAAACCTTAAATCATATCTCAGTCTTATGTTTACTTTTGATCACTGCTGCACTTTAAGAAATGGGAACGTCTTCAGAGCTGTACTGAGGAAAGTTCGCTTTGTATAAACTCTGTACAAAATGACAAAGTTAGTCTAAGTTAATGCTCGGCAGTCGACGTGGCATCACATGCTTCCTTAGAGTGCAAAAACACACAGATTAGGTTAAATAACCGCTCTACGTTGTCCTATTAATGACCTGGGTGTCTGTGATGAACTGGTAACCTGCCAGGTGGCCCCTGGAAGCCAGTCCCCAGGGGGCCGACCATCAGAAAGGAGTGTTTGGATGAATGAGTGTGAACAGGTGTCCTCTGCTCCCTGCAGGAGAGCCCAGAGCGTCGGCCATGAACCTCTGAGAAGACAGGGCTCCTCCACCACCAGCCGCCCCCCCCAGCCGCTGTCTGCCCAGGCTATCAAACACATCTGGGTCCGAACTGCTCTCTTTGAGAAAGTTCTGGATAAGATAGTCCAGTACATCGTGGACAACTCCAGGTATGATTTCCTTTTTATTGCTTTGCTCGTCTTACTGTGACTCAGCTGTTTAGCCCTTGGTGAAAAATGAGCGTGTCATCTCCTGCTCAGAGTGAGGATAACAATTCAATTCAGTGATTGCATCGACCCATTGACTCTTCAGCAATCCCTAACACTAAGCATGCTTGTAGCGACAGTGGAGAGGAAAAACTCCCTTTGAACAGGAAGAAACCTCCAGCAGAACCAGGCTCAGTGTGAGCGGCCATCTGCTGAGGCCCACTGGGGTTCAAGGAGACAGAAGCAGACATAGAAAGAGAAGCATAGATACAAAAGGCAACTGTCAACCAGCTCCACAGGCGGCCCCGTCCAGGAAACACACAGCCAGGCAGACGAGCTCCGAGCCAGCTCCCATGTCAGAGGATGAAGAGAGCACATCCAGTTAGTCACAGTCAGAGAAACAGGACTACACTGGAAAACAGGCCAAGCTCCAACATCTAGAAACAAAGGTGTTGATGGCAGCAGCACAGCTGATATTTCTCTCCAGGATGGAGTCACAGCCAAACAGGAACAGACCAGATGAAGCTACTATGAGAAAAAGCAGAGAGAGCAGAACGTTAGAGATTGAACTAACAGATTCTGCAGAGTGGGAGAATAGAGATAGAATGAAGCAGAATGATGAAAAAGGGGTCCCTATGTCCTCCAGCAGTCTAAGCCTATAGCAGCATAACTATAGAGATAGATCAGGATAACCTGAGCCACTCTAACTATAAGCTTTATCAAAAAGGAAAGTTTTAAGCCTAGCCTTAAAAGTAGACAGGGTGTCTGCCTCACGGACTAAAACTGGTAGTTGGTTCCACAGGAGAGGAGCCTGAGAACTAAAAGACCTGCCTCCCATTCTACTTTTAGAAATTCTAGGAACCACTAGTAAACCTGCAGATTGAGAGCGAAGTGCTCTGTTAGGAACATAAGGAACAATCAGATCTCTGATATAAGATGGAGCTTGGCCATTTAAGCAGAGATGGGAAGTAACGAAGTACAAATACTTCGTTACTGTACTCAAGTAGATTTTTCTGATATTTTTACTTTACTTTACTACTTATTTTTATGGCGACGTTTTACTTCTACTCCTTACATTTTTACACAAATATCTGTACTTTCTACTCCTTAAATTTTTTTAAATTGGCTCGTTACTTTAGTTTTGAATCATTTCAATGGAGTTACCGTTATTATTTTTCACGTCATCAATACCAAATTCAATCTAATTGGATGGGAATCTACGTTGCATTTGACGCACCGCTACAAGATGAATCGACAGATTCGGCGGTATTCATTGGCGGCAAATCATTGCAGCTTGGTGGCGGTGGCGTTAGCATAGTAGCATGGACGACGAGATGATTGAAAATGAACACAACGGAGATCTAGTCCTATTGGCAGACATCCATTTAAAATGTAGGCAACGGCATGAAAAAAGTGGTTTCTACTTTTACTTTTATACTTTAAGTAAATTTACAAGCCTGCACTTTGTTAGTTTAACTTGAGTAAAGAAGTTTAATCAGTACTTCCACTTTTACCAGAGTATTTTTTAACACAAGTATCGGTACTTTTACTCAAGTACGGAAAGTGAGTACTTTTGCCATCTCTGCATTTTTATATGTGAGAAGGAGGATTTTAAATTCTATTCTGGAAGAACAACAGAAGTGTTTTTTAATAAAATGTCTAAGAAAAGTTTTAATTTAACGGAGGGAAGAATACATCATCATTGATGCTGCCATTCAGAAGATGGAAACTCCAGTCAATCTGACGCCATGTTCACACCACAGCAGGATAGTTCATCTAATCTGACATGAGACGCCCACACTAAATGTCAGCTTCTGTGTGGCTCCGTCTGAAATAAAGAGCAACTGGAAGATGACTGCTGCAGGTTGTGACCTCCTGGCAAAGAGCAGCCTGATGGGCTTCCTATTCACCAACTTCACTGAAGAAACCCTAAAGCTGCTGTAGATTTCACTGTTCACAAGACGCTCACTAACGCTGTTATTTTATTTCACTTTATCTCTGCAGCAAATACTATGAGAGGGAAGCTCTGATGCACGACCCGGTCTTTGGTCCCATCCTAGCAGCCCTGCTTGGTGAGTGACTGCAGTTTAAACACCTAAACTTGTTCCTAAACCTGGAGGGGAGGACATAAGCCTCACAGAAAACAAAACTAAAACATGAGCTTAAATAACGGCGATGGGAGGCGGAGCTGTACGATGAAACGGTGGAGCCTCAGTCAGCAACACTCAACCTGATGAGTTACGCTGTTTATGCTCATCTTCTCTCTTTGGATTAATACAGATTTGACAATAATTCAAGAAGTATTAAGAAAACTGTGTTTTGGATTAGTATTATTTATCTAGTATTTCTTAGGTTTGCATAGAGGAAAAGTATAAAAACATTATTGTTTGGCAGGGGGGATGGGGGGGTCGCTCTTGTCTTCCTATGTCTCACCATATGAGGTCTCCTAACTTTTACTTAAACATACATCGAAGGAGCTGCAATTTAATGCTGCTGTGTGTCTCTCCTCCAACCACGTAGCTACTGATGTATGTCAGTGAAATACTGGCCCCCTGCCCGTCTTTGCCTGGGGCCTCAAAGTTCTTAAATCTGCCCCTGAATGTAAGAGACTCTTTTTGGCCGCCTGTTTCCTCGGGGGGGCCCCAAAGAGCCCCAAAGAGTCGCTTGAGTTTTTACACAGATTTCAACCTCATTCCTAAGAATCCAAACCTGCTGCATCTCAGACAGACACATTCATGCGTTTCTTTTTAAAACCACGCCATGTTTATTTTATTCAATTTATTCATTACTGAATCCTGTCAGGAATTAATCTTTTATTTTGATACACAGCCTCATTCTTTCTTCAGTCTAAGTTTGCTCCTCCAGAGCCATAAAATGACCGGCTGACTGGTATTCTGCAGAAACCTCCTAAATGGAGAGACAAATCTAGAGCAAACAGATCTCTGTGATGTGTTTTCTGTGCTTTCAGTGGGACCCTGTGCTCTGGAATACACAAAGCTGAAAACGTCCGATCATTTCTGGTCAGACCCCTCAGCCAATGAGCTGGTTCAGCGCCACCGTATCCACGGGGCCCACCGCAGCCTGGATGTGTCCGGCCGCCGGCCTGCTTTGGGGGTGAGTTCAGATCACATGTCTCAGGTTTAGGTCTTCTGGAAGTTTGTTTTCTGAACCAAATGTTAAAGATCTGTTTTCAGATCCGTAAGAGGCAGTCCAGCGGCAGCATATCAGAAGATCGGTTTGCAGCGTCTGCCAGAGAGTATGTGGAGTCTCTCCATCAGAACTCCAGAACGCACCTCCTTTATGGCAAAAACAACGTCCTGGTGCAGCCGGTACGTCCCCCTGACTCTGACCCCCGCCCGCCGTAGGGATGGAGCCTGTATGCAGTGGGTGTTACTACATCTACGGCGGCGTATTACGGCCATTCAGAAACAAAAACAAAACAAAACAAAAAAACCGAGTTGAACTTTTTTAGTTTGAAGTTGCATTTTTATTCCAAAAAAAAATCAAAAAGCTTTTTTTTCCCCAAATTTGAAGACATTTCACTTCCCATCCAGGAAGTTTTTTCAATTCACGTCTTCAAGAAACATCTTCAAACTTGGAAACAAAGTCCATTGGATAGTTTTTATATTTTTTGGAATAAAGATGACCTGGATGACTGGGATTTTCACCGGCACTGTGACATTTTTACTAAAATAAACACACACATTTATGAGCAAATTAATAAAAAACCTGCAATAAACATGCCCATTTACGAAAACTACGGAAGCCCAGAGCGGTCGTGTCCCTCAGATACTTTTTCATTGTTGTTTTCTCGAGAAAACAAGTTAATTATGTCAGTATCTAAAGATAAAACAGTTAAAACTGATTCCATCCTTTAATATCACAACAGCGGAAGAGGATTTATAAGTCATGGCAATCTATGTGTAATTCTGTAAATAATCCTGTGTTCAGGTAAGGACATAATGTTGTTGGTTTGCTTCCAGTTCTGATTCAATGAAATTCAATTCAGTTTATTTATATAGCGCCAAATTCACAACACATGTCATCTCAAGGTTTTTACAGTTTGAACCAGATCATCCAGTCAAATTGATTCAAAGTTTTCTATCTAAGGAAAACCAGTTGATTGCATCGACTCATTGACTCTTCAGCAATCCCTCACACTAAGCATGCTTGTAGCGACAGTGGAGAGGAAAAACTCCCTTTGAACAGGAAGAAACCTCCAGCAGAACCAGGCTCAGTGTGAGCGGCCATCTGCTGAGGCCCACTGGGGTTCAAGGAGACAGAAGCAGATCAGACCGATGCCTCCAGGTGTTTGCTGAAAAGCCTGGAACAGCTATAAGATTAACCCCCAAAATGAGTAAAGATTTTCATTAAAAAACAGATTTATGTCTTCTGCAATCGAATAATCCGCCACGACCTGACAATAGGTGGAAAGACAAAGGAAACTAAAAAACTGTCATGATGTGGTTGGTTTGCTAGCCCAAGATGCAGAACTCACAGAACAGACAGGCACGATTAAAGTCCAATATTTATTGGTGACACACAGGGTTCTACCCTGGAAGGCAGAGAGGACAAACAGGTTAGGTCACTGCAAAAACAATCCAGAAATAAGTAAAAAATGGCTTAAATTAAGTATATTTAGCCTTAATTTGAGCAGGTAAATAAGATGATTTGCCAATGGAATGAGTATTTTCACTCTTAAAATAAGATAGTTAGATAATATTTACTTGAAATAAGACGATAAAATATTTTTTTCTTATTTTAAAAGGAAATTGTCTTGTTCCATTGGCAAAGTGTCTTACTTATCTCCTCAAATCAAGGAAAAACACACTTATTTTAAGAAAAAATAACTTATTGAGATTTATATTTTTTGCAGTGTTACAGGTTTACAGGCTCAAACTCACAGGTTTGCAGGTTCAGACAGGCTGGGTTCAACAGGCACAGATTAACAGGTTCAGGCAGGCAGGGTGGCTCAGGTTTGCTTCCATGGCAAGGACAACAATCCGGCTCAGAGTGAAGCTATCAATCAGCTTATATAGGGAGAGGTTAATCAGCAGAGCTGATGGGGATCAGGTGTGAGCGCTGAGCAGCAGCTCCCAGAGAAGGATCCACATCGCCCTCTGGAGGTCAAACCCCTGGATCCCAACAGTACCCCCCCCTCAAGGGCGGATACCAGACGCCCAAAAACAAAAAACCAGAAAACAAAACAACCCACCCAGGGCGAGCGGAGGGGAAAACAGAAAAGGAGGGCCAGGCACAGAAACAAAAACAGGGTCCAGAACTCAAAACAACCCACCCAGGGTGGGCGAGGACAGGGAAAGTCTCAGGTGGCCTGCCGTGGGGCCGGCAGCTAGGCAGGGTTCCAGGTGGCCGGCCGCGGGGCCGGGGACAAGGCAGAGTCTCAGATGACCGGCCGTGGGGCCGGCAGCAGGGCAGGGTTTCAGGTGGCCGGCCGCGGGGCCGGCAGCAGGACAGAGTCTCAGATGGCCGGCCGTGGGACCGGCAGCAGGGCAGAGTTTCAGGTGGCCGGCCGCGGGACCGGAGTCTCAGAAGCTGCAGGGGCCTTGGAGGAAGACGCTGTCTCTGCTTCAGCAGGAAGCACCGAGGAAGACGCCGTCTCTGCTGCTGCGGCTCAGCAACAGGCTTCGAGTTGGTCACCCACTGTAGCTCTGGATCAGGAACTGAGGAGGCCGTTGATTGCGGCTCCGCATCAGGTACACCGGAAGCCACCGACTGTGGCTCCGAATCAGGAGGACCGGAAGCCGCCGACTGCGGTTCCGAATCAGGAGCGCTGGAAGCCACCGACTGTGGCTCCGAATCAGGAACACCGGAAGCCACCGACTGTGGCTCCGAATCAGGAGCACCGGAAGCCACCGACTGTGGCTCCGAATCAGGAGCACCGGAAGCCACCGACTGTGGCTCCGAATCAGGAACAGAAGAGGCCGCCGATTGCGGTTCCGAATCAGGAACACCGGAAGCCACCGACTGTGGCTCCGAATCAGGAGCACCGGAAGCCACCGACTGTGGCTCCGAATCAGGAACAGAAGAGGCCGCCGATTGCGGCTCCACCCCAGGAGCAGAGGAGACCACCGATTGTGGCTCCACAGGAACACAGGAGGCTGCCGATTGCGGCTCCGGATCAGGAACAGAAGAGGCCGCCGATGGCGGCTCCACCCCAGGAGCACCGGAAGCCGCCGATTGCGGTTCCGAATCACGAACACCGGAAGCCGCCCACTGCAGCTGCGCATCAGGAGCAGAGGAGGTCATCGCTTGTGGTTCCGATTCAGGAGTCTCTGGATTTAACAGATTAGGCTCAGGGTTCTCCCAACGGCTCCAACCGGGCCAAGGGGTCCTTAGACGGCTAAGAGTTTCCTGCCATTTGCGATCCCACTCCTCATCTTGTCGACGCCGCTCCATCTCCCATTGACGATTCAACTCCTCATTACGCCGGCGCCACTCCTCCCACCAGGATGATGGTGGAAGACACAGAGCGGGCTCAGGGGTCTCCAGACGGCTCAGAGCGGGCTCAGGGGTCTCCAGACGGCTCAGAGCGGACTCAGGGGTCTCCAGACGGCTCAGAGCGGGCTCAGGGGTCTCTAGACGGCTCAGAGCGAGCTCAGGAGCTAAAGAGGCCACCAACTCCTCATAATGTCGATTCCACGCCACCTGCCAGGGTGGAGGCGGACGTTTCAGAGCGGGCCTCTCCAGGAGCGTGTAGAAGGAGTCTGCTGGGCTAGTCTGTTGGCCAGATTGTTCTGTCATGATGTGGTTGGTTTGCTAGCCCAAGATGCAGAACTCACAGAACAGACAGGCAGGATTAAAGTCCAATATTTATTGGTGACACACAGGGTTCTACCCTGGAAGGCAGAGAGGACAAACAGGTTAGGTTCAGGTTACAGGTTTACAGGCTCAAACTCACAGGTTTGCAGGTTCAGACAGGCTGGGTTCAACAGGCACAGATTAACAGGTTCAGGCAGGCAGGGTGGCTCAGGTTTGCTTCCATGGCAAGGACAACAATCCGGCTCAGAGTGAAGCTATCAATCAGCTTATATAGGGAGAGGTTAATCAGCAGAGCTGATGGGGATCAGGTGTGAGCGCTGAGCAGCAGCTCCCAGAGAAGGATCCACATCGCCCTCTGGAGGGCAAACCTTTGGATCCCAACAAAAACTGATTATTTAGGCACATGCGGTACCGTGACTGCCCAACAAGGCGCTCTGCAGGCATGGATGGACTGGGAATCCAGGGCTGTTTGCCAGCCTCATTCATTACTCACACAGGTTAATCATCTCGTTATCTCAACAACTCAATAACTGAAAACAATTAATGGTTTAACCATGATAACGAGATAGTTATGTCATTATCTCGAGATGGAAAATGGAAAAAAAAAGAAGTCGAGTACGACCGCTCTAGGCTTCCGTACGAAAAGAATAAGAGATTATAATACACGTAAAAGTATGCTACGTAAAGCACATGCAAATACATGATTCTTTTGGGAGCTTTAGCGATGGAATTAGATGGAACAACGGCCTCATGGAAGTTTCTAAAGTACAAATGAATGATAAATCTGCAGGTTTGTAATCTCGTAAATTAGCATTTTTATTCTTTTAAATGTGCCTTTTTATTCTCGTACATTTGCTACTTGTTACCTTCTAAATCTGCAGGTTTATAATCTCGTAAATTAGCTTGTTTATTTTCGTAAATATGCCATTAAATTCCATTTTTTCCCCCATCTTTGAATGGCCCTAATATGCCGTATTCTGATCAGGTGAATGAGTTCTGAAAAGACATAGCACCTACTAGTGGTGCAGCAGGGAAATTACTCCGATCATGTTAATCTACAGCTTTATGTTTTATGAAATGTTCTCCCATTAACCTCAAACATTGAATCTATTATTTGCTCCGTCTTAAACATGGCAGAAGAAGGACATGGAGGTGTTACGGGGCTACTTGTCTCTCCATCAGGCTGTGGAAAACCTCACTCTGAAGTGGACCCCTAACCAGCTCATCAACGGTACTCTGGGAGACTGTGATCTGGAGAAAAGGTTAGAGAAGAGAAGCTTTCAGTGTTTAAACTGAACTGAACTTGCTGCCTGTCCAGCTAAACCTGAAATCACTTTTTCCAGCATTTACTGGGACTACGCACTGACTGTTCCTCTGCGCCAGATCGTTTGCATCCACTGTCACCAACGGCGTGAGTACAGAGCTGCTGGCTCAGTCACCTCTGCAGTGCAGGCTAGGGCTGGGCGATATGAAGAACATCTAACATCATCATATATTTGGGCTATATCGCGATACACGATATATTCTATTCAGTTTATTTCTATAGCTCCAATTCACATCCTGTCATCTCAGGTCACTTTCCAGTTCACCAGATCATCCAGTCAGATTGATTCAAAGTTTTCTATCTAAGGAAAACCAGCTGATTGCATCGACTCATTGACTCTTCAGCAATCCCTCACACTAAGCATGCTTGTAGCGACAGTGGAGAGGAAAAACTCCCTTTGAACAGGAAGAAACCTCCAGCAGAACCAGGCTCAGTGTGAGCGGCCATCTGCTGAGGCCCACTGGGGTTCAAGGAGACAGAAGCAGACATAGAAAAAGAAGCATAGATACAAAAGGCAACTGTCAACCAGCTCCACAGGCGGCCCCGTCCAGGAAACACACAGCCAGGCAGACGAGCTCCGAGCCAGCTCCCATGTCAGAGGATGAAGAGAGCACATCCAGTTAGTCACAGTCAGAGAAACAGGACCACACTGGAAAACAGGCTGATCTCCAACATCTAGAAACAAAGGTGTTGATGGCAGCAGCACAGCTGATATTTCTCTCCAGGATGGAGTCACAGCCAAACAGGAACAGACCAGATGAAGCTACTATGAGAAAAAGCAGAGAGAGCAGAACGTTAGAGATTGAACTAACAGATTCTGCAGAGTGGGAGAATAGAGATAGAATGAAGCAGAATGATGAAAAAGGGGTCCCTATGTCCTCCAGCAGTCTAAGCCTATAGCAGCAGAACTATAGAGATAGCTCAGGATATATCACAATATGATTAAATTACCTTCGAAAATGATTGAGAGCATGAAATTGCACTGATAAAATCATTCAAACTTTTGGTTTCAAATTTAATTTAATTTAATTTTAACCAGATCAAAGCTTCTCTGCCGTTTGATGTCTTTGGGTGTCAGAATTAAACCTTTAACAAGAAACAAAGCAAAAACACCCCATACTTTATAAAATGTAAAATAAAAAAGGGCTCTTTTGTGCATAATTAAAAATAAAATTTCAAAACAAAAGTGGAAATACTGTCCAAAAAAGAGCATTATCAGAGCATCTATTAGCATTGATCTTTATCTGCTGAGAATTTTAGAGAAACACAAAAAGTTATGAATTTGAGAACATTGCCAAGTTTAGAAAACACCTGCAAAACCTCTGACCATCTCATCACAGATATTAGAGCATCTAAAAAATATTTAAATAAAATAGTTAAAAATAGTTCCCTCCATTTCTTTCTGTTTCTCTCATATGGGATCGATTTTTCAAACTCGCGGCCAACGCCATCGGCTTCACAGCTGATTGATTAATTGTTTTAATTGGCGAGCAGAGAGACGCTGACATGCAGAGTTTATAACATTCTTCATTCTGCAGCCGATGACTTTTTAGGTGCTGCAATAAATCTGCACTGCTTCCTTTTGCAGCAATGGTTTTACAAATTAGCGCCTTTTGTTCGACGTCCTTGGCATGAAATCCAAAACGCTGCCGTTTATCGCTCAGCGTTAGTTAGCCGGATGCTTTAGATTCCTAGAAAATAATCCTGTTTGGAGGTATAGAAGCAAATTGGGGCGTCTACAGGCTGGAAGTCACGTACAAATCTTGGCAAAAACAGGGTTCTTAGTGACTGACTCGCACGCCATCGGGTCACAGGCCAAGAGACTTCCAGGAAGTTCTCCAGAGCGTCCAGTCGTGCACATGCATCCACACAGTGCAACAACCATAAAAGTTGAGTTCCTGAAATGGAATGGGGGTTGGTAAAAAGCTGAGATGACTGATGATGTAAAGCGCTGTGAGACATTTTACTGAGGACAGCGTTTGAATTTGATTGTCAAATAAACGTCCGGTGAGCAGATCAGATAATCGACTGAAGGCGTCTTGATTTTTGAGATTCTACCATTTCCACAGAGGAAGATTTTATGATGGATTCAAAGTGTGTGGGAAAAATAAAACTCTCTGTAAAATAGATGCAGACGGCTTATTGTCTTCATGCGAATTTGGACTCGATGGTTGATAGATTAATTTTAACTGTGGTGTGCTGGGGAAACTCCAGAAACATCGAGTATATCCGATATATCGCCCACCCGTAGCGCAGACGCAGACAATGTGCTGCCCGATGAGGTCAGGAATGTCTGATGTTAAGAAGGGGAAGCTGCAGTCAGTTGCTGATGATCTAAACATGATTATTATCCAATTTTCTATCCTCTCTCTGCATTTCGTTTGCTGTTTCTAATCTCAGATTGAATAACTGTTGGTCTCATATATAGAAACAGGAAAAAAGACCCATTCTATGACGGCTCCCTCCTTCTTTTATAACCTTTCTTTCTCTCTCTAATCCAGCGGATTGTGGAGGAACGCTGGTACTCGTCAGCCAGGATGGCATCCAGCGGCCCCCCCTGCACTTCCCCCCCGGCGGTCACCTGCTGGCCTTCCTGTCCTGCCTGGAAGCCGGACTGCTACCCCGAGGTCAGCTGGAACCGCCCCTCTGGTCCCAGAAAGGCAAGGTAACGACCAACATGGCCGCTCTGCCGGTTTTCAGAGTTCGTATCAAGTGACGCTGGAACTTGGATTTCAACCAGAAGAACGTAGATGTTCACGTTCAAGAGTCAAACTACCTTTCAGAATGCAGTAGGTTGTGTGTTTGGGTTGCAGGGGAAGGTGTTCCCTAAGCTGAGGAAGAGGAGCAGCGCGGCGCGGCTGATGGAGCAGGACAGAAACGGCGAGGACCAGACGGCGGCCGATTACGTCTTTCGCATCGTCTACCCAGGATACCGCTACGACGCCAGTAAGCGACCGTTCACTGTAGCATCACCAGGGCAGGAAGTGCTGCTGAAGTCTGTAGCTAACGCTAATCTCTGTGTGAGGTGTTCAGCTGTTGTGCAGTGAGGTGGTTTCTTTGGGAGGCGTTCAGCTCAGCCTTTTTCTCTAACCACATTCTCTGTTGTTTCGCTGGTGCAAGCAGTCACCATAAACTACCACCACACCACGGGCAGCCGCGCGCCGTCGCTGGACGACGATGAGGAAGAGGAAGATAGGCTCCATGCTATGATCTCAATGATCTGCTCGCGGAACCTCACAGACCCTAATGTCCTGAAAGGTTTTTATCACCTTGACACACCCACCAAACCCCACTGCCCCCCCCAGACCTCACCCAGCTTCAGATTCTCTCTCCTCCCTCTAACTCCGCCCACCTTTCCGTGTCCTCTCTCCCCCTCTCTCTCCCCCTCCCTAAGCCCCCCCAGCTTTGCCTGCCTGTCTGTGTGCTGCCTGACTCTGAGCCCGACGCTGAGGAGAAGGTTAGACCAGTGTTGCCAACTCCTCAGCAAGAAAACTCACTATTGGCTGTCCTAGAAGGCGCTAGATGATGTCATTGCATAATTTACATATGCTGATGAAGGTTCTCAGTCATCCAGGTCATAGTCATTCCGTAAAAATTCAAAAAATATCCACTGGACTTGGTTTTCAAGATTTGAAGACGTTTCTCCACCTCTCCAGGAAGCTTTCTCAATTCAAATGTCTGGATCCGCAGTGAGTTTGAGTCTTATATAGACAACGCCTTGTATCGCTTGGAAACATGCAATAGAAACAGATGAATGGGTCGTTAGTTCCATCGTTAGCCTGTAATATCTGAACCTGTCTATGATTGTTAAGGGTTGGTCGTTAAGGAGGTATTGTTCACCGGCTGGAGCGGGTAAGTCAGTCTTCTGTAAGGTTCCTTACAACACCGGGCAGAACATGTCCCTACTAAAACAGATGGGAAGCAAAAAGAACAGAAACACATCAAAGATGCTCTCCGAAACTGTGGATATCCAAACTGGGCTTTTATCAAATCAGCAAGTAAATCCAAAAGACACGCAACAGAAGACAGCGATGGGAAAATTAAACGCAAAAACATCACAATCCCTTATGTTGCTGGAGTGTCTGAAAAGCTCAAGAGGATTTTCTCCAAACACAAGATCCCAGTACATTTCAAGCCAAACCAAACCCTTAAACAGAGGCTAGTGCATCCGAAAGATAAAACCCCCAGACCGAATATGAGCGGAGTGGTATATGCTGTTCAGTGCAGCGAGGAATGCTCTGATCTTTATATTGGAGAAACAAAACAACCTCTCCACAGACGCATGGCCCAACACAGAAGAGCGGCCGCCTCTGGACAAGACTCCGCAGTACACCTACACCTTGTGGACAAAGGACATTCTTTTGAGGACCAGAATGTCCATATTCTGGATAAAGAAAATAGGTGGTTTGTGAGGGGCGTGAAGGAAGCCATCTATGTTAAGAGAGAAAAACCAACTTTAAACAGAGGTGGTGGACTCAGATTCCAGCTTCCAAAAACATACAATTCAATCATAGACATGATCCCTTCCAGATATCACCAAACCCCCCACCCCATCATAGAGGAACGAGGGACCTACCCGCTCCAGCCGGTGAACAATACCTCCTTAACGACCGACCCTTAACAATCATAGACAGGTTTCAGGTATTACAGGAGACAATCCCCCCCTCAATGACAATCCCCCCTTTAACGACCGACCCCTAGAATCATAGACAGGTTCAGATATTACAGGCTAACGATGGAACTAACGACCCACTCATCGGTTACCATTTGCATGTTTCCAAGCGATACAAGGCTTTGTCTATATAAGACTCAAACTCACTGCGGATCCAGACATTTGAATTGAGAAAGCTTCCTGGAGAGGTGGAGAAACGTCTTCAAATCTTGAAAACCAAGTCCAGTGGATATTTTTTGAATTTTTACGGAATAATTTACATACCTTATGTCATCCAGCTGCAGGAGACTCTGAAACCCTACTATTGGTTTGTTTTTGTTTTTTGTTTTGCTGTCTGTTAAACCTGTGCAGAGTTTTACAGAAACGAGTAAAGAAAATATATATATAAATCAGCCATTTAGTTCCAAACTGCATAGAATTTAGTTTTTTGACATCTTGCAAAAAAACATGAAGAAGAAGAAAGCAGACATGAGTCGTTTCTCAATCAGTGTACTTGTGCGTCCTCGTGTCCTCGTGAAACGTCACCAGCCTCAACACTAGTAGTGTTCCAGTTCAGAAGAACAGCAGACAGAACGGACAAAGTCCCCGGATGTTGTTCTGGCCCCTCCCTCTTTACCCAGCATGCATCAGAGCAGACTTGTCAGTTCTCCAGACTGACAGCTGTCCCAGCATGCACTGCGGCAGCAGCAGCTTCCAGGTTAGCGCTCACAGAGCTCAGAGAATTAAGTTAAAAGTTCTCTTTTCTGTTGCTGTTCAATAAAAGTGCTTTTAACACTAGATGTCTCGAAGAATTCCAGTTTTCCTCCAAGCCCCCCTCCCCTCTTCTAGTCTGTGTATTCACTCTACCGTGCTAACTGTCCTTGTTGTAATGCTAATAACCTGTGATATGACCAGGATTATGGACATGACCGTTTAGAACAGCTCTAGACAATTTCATATTTTAAAGTGCAGCCCTGAAAACAGTAATAAATACATAAAAAAATTGTTATATAAACATATTAATGTATATTTACAGTTCTAACATTCTTTTTTTTCTTACTTTGGGAAGATATGCCAAACTTTAGAGACTTTGAGATTTATTCATTGTTATTATGAGCATATAATAGCCAATAATTACACTATAGATCACTGTAGTGCCACCAAACTTGTAGCACACATAGATAACCTCATCTAGTTCATACTACAACTCTTACTTTGGGAAAATGTGTTAAACTCTATTTTTATAGATTTATTTTCATTGTTATTCTAAGCAGGCCAGGTGTTCAATCTCTGCAACAGGAACCACAGCACTGAGCGTTGTGTTCACTGCACACAGTATACCTGTCAGACATGCAGGAAGGACTCACCTTGGGTTTGTAGAAACTGCCTAATGGGACAATTGTAGCTTCATATGTAGAGCTTTTCCTTGGGTGAAATAAATGTTACTGCTGTACTGAAATCAGACTGTTTGTTATTCTCTAAGCTGTAATGTTGAATGACGTGAAAAGGTGAGACAAGACAAAATCCAATTGTTCTCTATGTTGTTCTTTCTTTCACATAGTGAGCTTTGCAATATAAATGAGTCTGTTGGTGAATGGACAATATAAATAGGCTCTGCCTTGCCTTGTTGGAAAAGCTGGTTATGACCTGTTCTCAGCTCAGGAACTAGGACCCGTATGATATCTGGTTGTTCAATAGGTTTGCCTCAATTAAAGATTTAGATATGACTTATCAAGATATTCCTGCAGAAAGGTCTGATGTTGCAGGGAAGGTAATGAAAAGTGTTGGGAGCATGCTCTGGTTCTGATGCCAGTTTGTTTATCCAGCCTCCTGTAGAAGGGCTGGTCACATCACAGGTTATTTGGACAGTTAGCAAGGTAGAGTGAATACACAAACTAGAAGAGGGGAGGGGGGGGTTGGAGGAAAACTGAAATTCTCTGGGACATCTAGTGTTAAATCCGTCTTCAGGGAGCATTTCTGCAGAGATTGATCGGTTTTTCTGCTGCTGCTTGGCCTTTTGATGTGATCCTAGGCGTTTCGCTTTCTCTCTCAGAAACTCTTCGATCCATTGCTGTGGTTTTGGATGATATTCTTTTTTGAACAATGACGTTTGTTTCATGTTCAGGTTGTTATAAAATAACTTCAGCTTTAACATGAACTGACCAGAATATATTTCCTCCTCATCCAAGTCTCCTGCTGCCAACTTCAAACCAGCTTTATCTTCAGCGGTGGAGTCTTGTGCATCAAGTAAACATATGGACCATTGCACTGATGCTCTTCCGTCTGCATTATGGTTTCAGAGACACTCGCTGGAACATTTAGTAGTTTAGAAAGGTCTCCTCACTTCCAACGACTATTTATGTAATACTTTGGTAACTAAAAGCCTTTTCATCAGCCGTTCATTTTGCCATTGATCCAATTTTCACATGAAGGAAGGAAGGAGTCTAAACATCGATCGTTTTTATTCCATTTTTTACCTTTTAACTTCAACTTTCTCTGATTTGTTGTATATTTGGTTTATTTCAGTTATCGATAAAAATGTTGATGTGTTCAGTAGGGTTGTGCCTTAGGCGTATGACCATTAAGTGGCAGCAAGTATCGGCCTGACTAAAGGCTATAACTCAGCAGATCACCTGCTATCAGCAGCTTATAACATTGATAACAGGCTGCAGATTTCACATCAATCAGCCACACTGTCAGAAAACTAAGGAGAAGATTTGGTGCAACATTATGTTTCAGAGCTGCAAAGTCACTGTTCTGTCAGACCAGCATACCCATAGTCAATACGCATGTACAAGATGTCAGATTTGCATTGATCCCTTTAGTTTGGTGTGAAAAATATTCTTTAAACTACCTCGAGGAGCGTTTATCCCTTTAGTCATGTACAAAAAAACAGATCCGCATACTCTTCAAAAGAGTAAGTAATTAAATAGTTTTTTTGTACATGACTAAAGGGATACACGCCCCTCCAGGTAGTTTAAAGAATATTTTTCACACCAAACTAAAGGGATAAACAAGTATTGACCATGGGTATGCTGGTCTGACTAGGTGTGCTCATCTCACAGAACAGTGATTTTAAGCCAGAATTTGACCCTCGGCTTACATATCTGGGCTTTGGTGGATCTGGCCGCCAGCATATGCCAGATAACACCTTTAACTCAAGTGCTGCTGCCTTTCTCTGAGGTTTAGAAGATCTAAAGCTTTGTTCACACCGGCTGCTTTCTGAGCATCAAAGTGTCTGATTTACATGCAAAGTCTTTGTGGGATGGCATTGAGGGGTCCAGTGGTGTGTTCGAGCATCGGGAGCTGGCATTTCGAGCGTTTTGGCGTCTCAGCATCCAAGCTTTGGACGCTGGGGCGCCTTTTGAAACAGGACATCGGAGAATCAACCAATCAGATCCAGAAGACAGACACCACCTACAGGCTGTCATCGCTTCTGCAGATGAAAAAAAAATATATATATGAAGGAGTTAAACTCTGGTAGAATGGATTGTTATGCAGAAGGAACAGAGAGCAGCTCTGATCATTATTGCTGCACTTAAACAGTTTTATGAACTATGGAGAAACTGTTTAAAACCCCAAATTAACTAGAAATGTTAAAACCTGCTGATGGAAAATAGTCAATTTTATATTTAAACTTAAAAACTCTTTCTATTCACTTCCAGCCGCTATGAACGTTAAGCAGGAAATCCCCCACAGGCTGCAGCAGAGCGCTTCCAGCGGGGATTTCCAGTGCTGCCTCCTGGCGGTACGCTGGAGGTCTGGAGCTTACGGAGCCCCTAAAGGGACACGGAGGGAAAAAATAAACTTTGGTCATTGGTAAAAGTCACATTGATATTTATCTGCAAAACACGTTGACATTCATAGACACATCTCATTCTTGTGAGAGCACTCTCTCAGGCCATGAAAACATCTGGTGCATTCAAATCAGAAACTTATGACGGTTTAGTCAAAAACATGTCAGCCCTTGCTTCAAACCATGTCAATCTACCATACTGCTCCCCCTTCGTCTCATCACCCTTTATGGGACCATTACTGCTCCGTGTGCTTTGAAAATAACAACTCCTTTGTATGGCCAGATTTTTGCTGAGCTGGACTACCTTGAGATGTCAAATATTTCATTTTTATTGCGGGTGCTTTCTTATCACTAAGGGGCCTTAACACTGCGTTGTCCTGTAGATCTCACTCCCAGCTGCAGCTGATACACACACTCACTCTGCTTCTCTCCTCTTTGGCCCCGAATTGCTCTTATAACAGTTTTTGGGAAAACAACTTTAAACTTATAAAACATTAACTTTATTTTATCTTATGATTAGTACAGATTAATACACAACATTCCCCCCTTTGATCCCAAAAGGATCAATTTACGTGATTATGCAGGTGATAACTAATCTAAAACACTTTAAATGTGAACTCACCCAAGTGACAAAGGTTTATATATATATATTGTGCACACTAAACTAAACGTGAGATTAAATACACACCATATAGTAGAAGTGAGTAATATAAGATGTGGTGGTGTCTGAGTAAATATTAAACTAATAAAATGCAGAAAACAGAATATATAAAAACAAAGAGGGATCCCCCTCTTGGCTCCCTTAAGAGGACCTGTCCTCGTTGCTTACTTTTTTTTTTTTAGCAAGATTTTCTAATTCTGTTTTCTCAGCAGAGGCAAATACCAATGCCCAAGCAGCATCTTGTGTTACGAGGTCACTGCATTATCCCCTAAGGGGGTGGTATTTCACACCTACTAATAAACACAAAAAAAAAGTTTATCAGGCCCAAATGCCAGAAAACCATTTTAGTGGTCAAAGGCCCGTATTAAACCAAAACAAGGAAAAACCCATGGGGGACTCTCCTGCACAGTAAATTGAACTGCACATAAAGATAAAATTTTTTTTAAAAAGGTATGCTAATCATCAATAACACCATTGTCCTTATACCAGTTATGGTGTTAAAGTTAAATTAATAATAAAAAAACCTCCAAATTTGTCCATAATTTCCCCCCTTTTGGGGCCCCCCAGGGGTGTAGGGAGCCAATGCTGCAGATCAGCGGTCAGCTGCATCACCCTCTTGAGGTATAATGGTCTGCTTTGGATCTCGAAGTTGCCCACCTGCTTTGTAATTTTGTAATGGTTTCTGTGCATCCGAAGTTGCTGCCTATTTCCAATTGTTCGGGTCAGCTGCGTTTCCCCAGCTTTTTTGCTTTTGTACATGGTGCGGGCATCCGTTAAAAGGGACGACGTGGCTGGGGGGGCCCCAGACCCTTCAGAATTGGGATAAACTGTGTGGTCATAGGGGGATTTAGGCTTAGGTCAGGTTGTATAAAAGGCCCAGGGATAGCCAAAAATTTTCAACTATAGTTCACAAGATCAACTTTAGTATCTGTATGCCCCACGAACATACCCGTACGCCGGAATGGGGGGGTCGGATAATTAAATTTTGGGGGGGTGACGGGGGTCTTCCTCGGGTTTTCCAGGACTGGAGGGGTGCTGGTTGGGCCAAAAACGATACGGGGTTCCCCCCGGTGATGACAGGGGGACAGTGGTTCCCAGTGGGTAATGGGGGTTGATCTCAGGTGCCTGCTGGGTGTATCATGGGTTGCCTCAGGCGCTGCTGGTGTCATCATGGGTTTTTTGCTCAACCCGAAGGTGCACTGTTGGCCCTCTCAGGATTAGTAGGTGTGGGGGAAGATATGGGCATCCCCCCCTAGTGATGGGCCTAAGAGCCAGGCGTTGAAAATTTCATTTGGTTTTTTTCATATTCATCAAACTAGCCTTGCCATGTTCAATAATCTATTGGGGGACATAGATGGCAAGTTTAGGATCATCTGAAGGGCATTTTTCTTTTTTTTTTGGATTATTCGCATGAAGTTGCTATATCTACGTGGGTAATATATAAGAAATGAAAACGTTGGTGAGGGGTGGAAGGTGACTGGTTATGTTTTATACCCTTATTTTCCCAATTGTATCTCTACAATGGGAAGACCAGTACATTTTACAAAAAAGTCTTGAGACGCCCCCAAACAAGGGGATGATGAAACATACAACTATCAAATTCGTTTTTATGCCCCAAAATCATTCTGCTCCCCTAAAAGATATTTTCCCCTTGCAAAGCACCCCTTACATCGGGGAGCCCCTTTTTTTACTTCCAGGAAAAATTTGAAGGGCTGGAAATTTTTTTAGCATTAAAGGCTTAAAATCATTTTTAGGGCGTTTTTTGGGGCTTTGAACACCCTGGACGAGTACTGAACCCATTTGGAAATATTGGTTTCCGTGTGCAGTTTTTAATTTGTCTAGATCTCTTTTCTGCCTTTTGTTTCCCAAATTTTTCCATTCTATGCGTTTTCCCCCTACCGTCATTACCTGTTGTTAATGTGTTTTGGCTTGTTCATTTTGCATCTACCCAATGATCACCACCCCATCTACGGCAGTCCATGCTTTGTGGATCCAAGCAATTTTTCCCCTTGAGTTCCCTAAAATTTCTTAAACATTACAAAATCTACCCCTTGACTTGACTGCATTATTTGAAAATTTTTTCTCCATCATTTTATTGTTACCCTTGGTTATAGTAGGTTTCCTTTGCAGTGCACATGTTTGTGGTGACGCTTTAAAATGTGGTGTGCATGTTAGTATTATTTTAAAAGACCCCCCCTTTTTTAACCACAAAGGGTTTAACACAAAAAGAAAGTTAATCAAAGTCTGAAAAAGGCGCATACGGGAACGCCCAGACGGCGATGGGGTGGGCGGGGGGCCGAGTGGATGGGCGGCCCATTGCTTCGGGGGAGGAAGGGGAAAGGGGGGGGATGAGGGGGGAAAAGGTGCAGGAAAGGGTGTTAAGGGGACGGACCCACCAGCATTGATAGGTCAGAAAAAAGAGTTCGTCCATTGCCTGAAGACGGGATGGATTGGGGTGGACCCAGAAGAAGTCTCAGGGGCGAAGGATCATCATCATTCCCTTTGGTGGGACCTTAAAGCATTTCATGAGGATAAGAGGGGTTATGGGTTAGTTTGAGAAAAGCATTGCCTTTAAGCAAAAGGCAAGGCGTCCCCCCAAGTCAAAGGGGTTGTGCGCAGCATTATCTTAGCAATCTTGTTTTTCAGGATCCCGTTACTCGTTCCACGGACCCCTGTATGGGATGAACAAAAACCCAAATTTTTTGTTTTATCACAACAGTTTTAAATTTGCGGGACCCCGTGAAAAAAAAATTGGTGTTATCAGAGAAATTGTGTCAGGCATGAAAATTGGAAAAATTATTTAAAAAAACCGTGCTGTCTTTGTGGTCTTATGAGCATGGGACAGTTTCCCCATCTGAAAACCTAAAACAACCCCAACATGTACCTTTTTCCCCTAAACCCCGATTTATCATGTCACGAAATCCATCCAGATGGCGAAAGGGGACCGTTGGGCATGGGAATGTGCTAAGGGTTGAGTAAACATTTTAGCCATTGTACTTGGGCAATGTGGGAAAAGCCAGTTTTCTGTCTCCCAAGTGTATATAAGGTGACCCCCAAAACTGCCTGTAACTTTGAAACAACTTGGGCTCGTGAACAAGATCGGGTCCATGCAATATTTTAATGGCTGTCGGTAAAAGGAAAAAAGGTATAAAAAATGTCCTCGAGAACTACGCCAAAACCATTGTGGGGTGTTTTAACCCGACCCCCCCCCCTTTGTACCACGGGGTTTTTTCTGCTTCAGAACGATTTTGGGCTTCTATTAAGGAGGCCAAATTAGTAATGGGTTCACATCAGCTACATGAACCATTGGTCCCTGTCTGCTAAAACCTGGGCTTCTTTAGCTCCCTCATCTGCTAATTATTTCAATGGCAAGGGGTTTTTTTTGTGTTTATGGCGCACTTTTTTACAATAGTAAGCAGATGGAAGTTGCTAGCTTTTATAAATTTACTATGCTTGCCCATGTTTTACGGGGGGTGCCATCTGTTCTAAAAACCCTCGTTTTTCCCCAGATGCTAGGTTTATTGGATACCCGTCCCCAAAAAGCACTGTCAGTACAGATTGTCCCTTTTTTCCCAGTACCCAAATTTACATGCAGCGTTAATGCTTTTATCTCTGCCAATTGGGCAGAGCAAGGTTGATTAGATCATTGATTGTACCTTGGTAAAGGTCCAGGGGGTTAAGTTGGACTTTTCCATATCCAGCTTATTCCCTGTGCCCCTTGACGCATGACCCGTCTACGAACAGCGTCAGTCGGGGATTGGATGATTTATAAGCCCTCCCTTCCCTTCATGAAGGTGTCCGTCTCCTGGAGCAATCTGGGGCTCCCCTTTTGGGCAATACCATTTTGGGGCGGGGTTATGGGGGGTAAAACGTTGTATTTTAAATCAGGCCCGAAAGAAAATTTCATAACCTGTTCGAGATTTGGGGTTTCACAAAGCGGGGCTGGTGGCAGTGCATGAAATTTTGATGTGGTTTTACAAACAACAGGGTGGCCCATAGTAAAACTGGGGCCCCTTTTTTGTAGGCGAAGGCTGCTGTTTCCAAACCCTGGTAGCAGGGAGGTTTACCTTCCGACACATCTAATTTTGTGCGTAAAAAGAAATTGGTGTTTCCTTTGGGGTGTTTTTTGGCATCAATATGCACATGCAAACCCTTGCCGCTCGGGCCACATAGAGATGGAAGGTTTGCCAAATCTGGATTGCCAGAGCGGGAGCAGTTTGGAGATTTGTTTCAGCGCGGGAAAGCCCCTTGCCTCATTTTTTCCATTGTATTGACCCGAGGGTGTCCTTGCCCTGGGTTTAATCATTGCTCTCAGTGGAGCCTTTTTGATGGCATAATCACACCCCCCGGTCTGCTGTACTCCCATGCAAGGAAAGACAACATGTACCAACGCTGGGTTTGGGCTTTTGGGTTAGGGTTTTCCAGTTGGGACGGTGAATACACCTCTTTTTCCCCCAAAAGTTGCCTCCCGAGCCCTCCACTGTTTGCTGGCAAAATTGAATTTTTTGACTTCTTTGTTCCCCCCTTCTGAAAAAGAGTAAACACTGTATTGGATCTCTTCACACTTTTCTTTAGAAACAAACAAATCAGAAAATCACAAAAAATCAACATTTTAGAGGGATGTCAAGGTATTTTAAATGATTTTCCAGTACAGATTGAAAATTGATGTGAGTGTACGAAACCTGTGGTAATGCGAAAATTTTTATTTTGGCCCTTTGTAGTAAATGCAAATAAATAGGGGGTCTGGGGTGGGCGGTACACTGAAAAATGCTGAACACAGATCAACACAGTAAAACCCTTTGGTACCCGGAGGTAATTTCTCAGTAGTGTGTGGGGGGCGGGTACTACGGTATTTTTTGTAAATGTTTTTAAAAAAACAATCTTAAAATCATGACTAATCTATATCATTATGTTGGGCTTTTTGATGGGGAAAAATTGGGGTGTTACAGGGCTTTTTGTTGGTTTAAGGAAAACCCCGCTGTTTTAATCCTTAATGATGGCTTTTATTTTTATGCCCCGTTTAGGGGGTACGTCTTTTGGAGGGGAATTTAGATTAGTTTAATGGGAAATTTGATAGGTTTGCTGATTTTCCTAATCCTCATTGTTTATTTTTTGACCATACCGCTCTGGGACTTTGTTTAATAGGGGTTCATGTTTGCCCCCCTGCCTTTGTTTTTCCAGGAACTTTAAAAGTGTTTGCATTACTTCATCAGCTTGTGAAAAGGGACTTTAAAAAAAGCCATCTTTTACTGCTAAAGTAGTCCCTTTCTGTAGCAATCCATTGGTGATTGCTTTGGGTTTTTGAACCATGGGTCCTAGATCTTGACTATACCCTCTGCAATCAGTAATGTAATTTTGGGGCTGATTGGTAACTGGAACCTTCTGTAATCTTTTTCGGAAAAGTGAAACAAGGGTCCCCCTTGGTCCAACCACTAGTCAGCTATGGATGACGTTGTTTTGTTATTTATGTCTTCATCCGCTTTTCTCTTGTCTTTATGTGTTTTGCCTTTGTCAAAAACTGGGAATTGGAGAGGAAGAAAAAGGTTCTTTGATTTCTCAAATGATTCTTTTCAGGGGTCTCCCTGTTTTTCCCCCTCCAGTTGCAGGAAGGGGTTGGGGTGTGATTTTAGCCAAATATTGGGCTTTGGCTCATGGCTTGTTATTGGGGGTATTTGCAGGATTGGCATATGTAGGCTTCATTCTTGTCTGTTGCTTCAAAAGAAATTCCATTAGGGGTACATTTAATTTTTGCATTGAGCTGGCACAGCACATCTCTACCCAGCAGATTTATGGGTGTATCTTCTGAGTAAAGTAGTGGTGCATACACAGTCTTTTCACCTATGATTATGGGAACTGGCTTAGTCATGGGTATTATTTGGGTCTTCCCAGAGAAACCTACTGTTCGAATCTTTGATGCTGAGAGAGGCAGGCCAATTCCACTTTTTCCTATACAGGAGTAGGCCGCTCCTGTATCAATCATAAAGCGATGATGGCTGTCATATATTATGACATCAATGGTGGGTTCTGTTTGTGGACGTTGGGTTAATACAGGTAGAATGGCCTCTCCATCAGGTTTCTCTGGGCACCCCTATAGCCAGTATGTGTCTTGTCCCGTTCCATAGGTGGCTGGTCCAGCAGTAGGGGGCTGGGGTCCCATCCATGGGTTAGTGGGGCAGTCTCTTTGCATGTGTCCAACTTGTCCACATCCCCAGCATTGCATTCTCACTCGCTGTTGTTCCATGTCTGGACCGGCCTGTGGCATCTGCTGGTATTGGCCTTGAGGGGGCCTTCTTGGGGCTCCTTGTGGGCCCCTCCATCTTCCCCGCATGGGTGGCCCCCCTCGTCCCCTTCCGAACGTTGCTTGTTGGGGAACTCCTCCTTGGTTTAGATGCACATGAATAGGAGGGACTGGTTGAGGTTGGGTCAGCTGTGGCAGGGCACCTCCCACAGGTGGCGCTGCTGGATACTGCATCTGCTGTGTGGGTGGAGGAACAACAGGAGACACTACTGGTGCTTGTACCACTGCCTCCCCTGTTGGTGCTCCCTCGGTTGGGGGTGTGGCCACCACAGTCAGTGCAGCTTGATGCTTGGGCTTCTCTTTCTCTTTCTTTGCTTTGGACAATTCCCCAATCTGCAGCTGAGTTAGCTTGGTGGCCAGCATCTTGCTTTGGTCCTCAAAGGCCCGTTTCTCGGCCCGATGCATGTTTACATAGTGAATAACATGCTCAGAGAACAGAGGCCAGTCCATCTTCATGTGCCCCACAACTCCGTCCAGTTTGGCTTGTACTTCTTTGGGCATGGCCTCTCTGATGTAGGTTCTGAATAGAGGGCCAGATGTTTTCAGTTCATTCCCATCACTTCCAGTCTCTGTTTTCCATTTCTGTTGGAACCTGTGCAGAAACTGGGCGGGGCTTTCATCATCCTTTAGGCATTCTTGTCTCAGCTTAGTTGGATCACTGCAGTTGGGGTATTTGTTCCTTAAGGCTGCCCACACCTTGGGTCTTATTTGGTTGAATGGTATCTTGTCATACTGGTGTGAGGTCATGACCCTTGGAAGCTGGGCTTCGTCAAACACCTCTCTGGCTGCTGAGTGTCCTGCTGTTTTAATTAGCAGCGCCTTGATGTCTCCAGCTGCCAGATTGATGCCTCCAGTGATTTCTTCCAGCTTTTCTATCCATCTGTCAGCACCATCTGCCAATGGGGTCAGCCTTCCAGCCAGGTTTATCATGTCCATAAATGACCATGGCACGTATCTGTCATCATGAGGTCCTTTAGACGGCAAGGGAGCCATATAGGTCCCTCCTTGATCTTGTTCCATCTTCTGCTGTCGCATTTTGGACCTGGTCAGCATTTGGCTAGGGCCGCTTTTTACTATCTGTAGCCCCACGTCACACTCAGCTGTGAGTGGCTTCCTTTCTTTTGCTGCTAGCCTGCTTTCCTCCTTGAACCCCTCATGGAATGAGTTTGTAGTTGGCAGTATGTCTGAGCCTTCACTGTCCTCCCATTCGGACACATCACCTCCCTCTTCCTCATATTCCATGTCTTTTCCCCCTCTCCTTCCTGCCTCTTCGATCAGAGACAAAGTCCGTGGGCTTGGCAGGTCTGGGTAATCAGTTTTGGCCTCTATTATAAGCTGCTCCGCTTCCATTCTCTTCAATTTTTCCAATTCTTCATCTCGTCTTTTCTTCTCTTTTTGTTTTTCAATTGTCTCTTTAAAATTTTTTAATCGTCTATTTTGTGCTTTCTCTTCCTTCTCTTGCTCCTTGAGTCGTACAAATGTTTCCGTTAGTTGCACCAAGTCCTGGTTTATCTCTTTTGCCAGTGATTCAGTTTCTTCCAAAAATAACTCTATCTTGGGATCTGTGTGGCCTTTGTATGTTGACTTGGTCCTAGGCTCTGAGCGGCAGGTGGGGCCTCTTGGGTATGGTAAATGTCTGCGACGTACAGGGGGTAGGGAACGGCTAAGGGTAGATTTTCTCCTTACTTCTGGGGTTTTATCCCATCCGTCATAGTCACCGCTGTAATCATACTCTCCCTGCTGTGTGCTACTCATTTCTTTTCCTGTTTCTTCCTCTTCTTCTAAAACTAATTTAAGTTGCCCTGTAATCTTTCCCTTTCTGCCTGACTCTATCACAACTGGGTACTGACCTGCTGCGCTAGGGTGATAAGGTGGTGGCTTATGATCAATGTAATCAGGGGCCGTTGAGCTCTTTTGGTGTTCTACTTTGAAATATTGCAGGATGTCTCTCTGTTCAGCATGCCTCTGTTTTTTATGCAAAAGCATCCGGTCCCGTTTTTTATCTTTATTTCTCAATCTTTCTTCAACTTCATCACAGCATGAAGGATCAAACCTGCCTTCTTTAGGCCAACGATTTTTTCCAGATGTCATCTTATGCCATTTGGTAATGCATTTTTGAATTTTGCCTTTATTGGATGGGTGTGTCAATATTACCCATTTGGCTGGCGTCAGCCCGTCAGACTGTTGTTTGCTCATATTGATTCCCATGGCTACTAGCAGTCACTCAACCGTCAGGTCCGTGCTTATTCACCAGTCTTTGTAATCCTTAGTTAATTTTTATCTTAACTGGTTCTGCTCTCTTCAATACAGATCGTGTTTATTTTCTTTTAGTTTCTTTCTAGTTAATTTACTTCCTAAATTTAGATCTTTTCAATTTTGAGATAAAATCTTTAATAAAACAAATTTGTAATGCTATTTTGCACTTTCACTAATTCTATACTTTATATATTTTACTTTATGTAGACTATAGTTTGTAATAATATATGCTTATAATATCTTTATCTTATAAGGCTTACAATTTCTTCCAATCTTATTTAGGAATTTTGTTAATTTATTTCATTCTCAAAACTCTCTGTTTTTTCAGTTATCAATTTTGTTTCCTTTGATTCCTTTGATTCCTTTTAACTATATTCTGTACTAATTACTTCTATTAATTTATTATTATATCTTTAAGCTTTATCTATATTATAATCTTTATTTATTAATATCACTTTAAGCTTTATCTATATTATAATCTTTATTTATTAATATCACTTTAAGCTTTATCTATATTATAATCTTTATTTATTAATATCACTTTAAGCTTTATCTATATTATAATCTTTATTTATTAATATCACTTTAAGCTTTATCTATATTATAATCTTTATTTATTAATATCACTTTAAGCTTTATCTATATTATAATCTTTATTTATTAATATCACCCACCCCTTACTTCCCCTCAGTTACTCAGCTCTTTCACTCTACACACTAACACAGACACACAAGACAAATGATTATATATATATATTTACAGTGCACTTCTTCTTTCTACGTTTTTCCCTGCTGCCCCGGCTGCACCCAGATAACTGGAAATGCATAGACGTCCTCCGGATGGTCAGCGGTACTATTCTGGCTATCCCTTAGCCTGGCTATCGCTTAGCCTCTCAATACCTTTTCCTCACTGTTTCCCTACAGTGGCACAATACCTTTTCCTCACTGTTTCCCTACAGTGGCACATATTCCAATACCTTAAGACTACTTAAGCCTTCTTGTGGAGCACCCTGACTTCCTTAGTCACTGATACCCTCACGTAACACGCGTACACTATTGGTTCCGGATTTATGGCTTCCACAGACTATATATCAATCTGTCCCTTTACCAATCATCCGCTCAGAACAACCCGTGTTAAGCTTAAATTATTTACAAAATAATTCAAACACAGAACAGTTTAACACAAACATTAATAACACTTAAAACATACATTCATATATACATATATACATACCTGGACCCTTCCTCAGCTTAATCTGCCTTTATATACTCTTATATAAATTGTTATCAAATTTGGAAATTACTTTATTAAATTTGGAAAACTAAGTTCTTTTAGGAGAGCTTTGTGACGTCTGACCCCCACAAGCAGCAGTCGGAGGCTGGTTCCCCACTAATTTAGAAAATTATAACGAATTGGCTCACCTTCAAATGGTGAATTATGGGCCCTTGGGGTTTCACGCTCTCCAGCTGGTGCCTGCAGATCGTCCGACGTCCCCTTTTTGCTTTCCTCCTGGCTGGCTCCGCCAATTTTGTCGTCCTATAATTCTCTTCTTGAAGACTTAAAATTGAAGCTAAGTTTTATAAAAATTCAAAGTTCTTAAAAAGCAGAAAAAGTCTCAAACAAAGATCAAAAAATTCAGACAGAGGGCAGCTGAGTCCGGGTCCAGTGTTTATTGCTAAACACTACACATTTACACAGAGCTGGTGAGCCGAAGCTGACAAATGGTGAAACCAGCTCCCTTTTATACATTTCTTATCGGTGGAAAAACCCCCTTCAGAACATATTTCAGTCATTGGTAAAGGTCACATTGATATTTATCTGCAAAACACGTTGACATTCATAGACACATCTCATTCTTGTGAGAGCACTCTCTCAGGCCATGAAAACATCTGGTGCATTCAAATCAGAAACTTATGACGGTTTAGTCAAAAACATGTCAGCCCTTGCTTCAAACCATGTCAATCTACCATACTGCTCCCCCTTCGTCTCATCACCCTTTATGGGACCATTACTGCTCCGTGTGCTTTGAAAATAACAACTCCTTTGTATGGCCAGATTTTTGCTGAGCTGGACTACCTTGAGATGTCAAATATTTCATTTTTATTGTGGGTGCTTTCTTATCACTAAGGGGCCTTAACCCTGCGTTGTCCTGTAGATCTCACTCCCAGCTGCAGCTGATACACACACTCACTCTGCTTCTCTCCTCTTTGGCCCCGAATTGCTCTTATAACAGTTTTTGGGAAAACAACTTTAAACTTATAAAACATTAACTTTATTTTATCTTATGATTAGTACAGATTAATACACAACAGTGCCCCTGAATTAGCCCTCAGCTGTAAAAAGGTTGGTGACCGCTGATCTAAATCAATAACTGCACAGAACAAGCCAAACATAAACAGAGAAAATCCGGATCATTGAGAGGAGGTGAAAAGTTTCTGGGACTCAAAGCAGTTAGTTGGTAGTTAGAAGGTTGGAGATGGAGGGAAAACAGGAGCATCTGGTTATTAGTTCTGGTCTTAATAATGAAAAATAACTAAAGGTGTTAATTAGTAAATGGATAGTCATTTAATGAATATATGAATAAGTTAGAAAATGTAATTAAATTTGATAGATAAAAGGGACAGTAGGAGGATTTAGTTTATTCAATTAAGAATCAAATATAAAAAGATAGAGGATATTGGGTAATTATATCCATCCATCCATCCATTATCTGACACGCTTGTCCCAATTGGGGTCGCGAGGGGTGCTGGTGCCTATCTCCAGCTGTCAATGGGCGAGAGGCGGGGTCCACCCTGGACAGGTCTGGGTAATTATATTTTGGATATAAAGTAAAGTTGATTAGAATACTGTCACTTTGTTCCACAATCAATACTGTTAGGGTTAGGGTTATATAATGCACTTTCAAATTGTTTGCTAACCTCCATTAAACATCAGAAAGAAGAAGAAGACTGATGAAGAGGAGGTACGTGGAAGGTCATCCTACCTGCTTTTGGTGTCCTCAAGGAAAGACCTGTCAGACGTGAGCGTGACGAGTTCTCTGACCGGGTTCCAGAGCAGATGTTGACCAACTAGAGCATATAAAAAAACAAATCTCCTCCTCAATGTGAAGAAGAATAAGGATCCTCTGCACCCCCTGCAGCTCAGAGGAGCAGCTGTGGAGGTGTTCTCCAGCTACAGGTACCTGGGTCTGCATTTCTCCAGTGGATTCACCTCTCGGAGTGCTAACACTTCCTGTCTGGTCAGGGGAAGCCATCAGCATCTCTAATTCCTCAGGATGCTCAGTGCTGAGGAGCTTCCGTGGCTTCATGGTGGAGAGCCTCACTATATGGCAGCTGCTCTGCTGTTGAGAGGATAGCTCAGCAGTGGCCTGCAGAGCCCCTCCCTCCACCTCTGACCTTTAACATCTAGATGCAGGGTGGGGGTGCTATGCATCCAAAAACTGCACCCATCCTCTTCTCAGAAACAATTTCTAACCTGCAGCTGTTACACTGCTGAACGTAAATCAGCTTCATCTGTTTTTCTTAAATAGGCTTCTTGTTGTGGGACCTTAATCCAAATTATGTACCACAAACACGCAAATGTGAACTGGTGTAACAACGGAAAAATGACAATAGTCGATTGACAAGATTAACACGACAGAAGATTGTTCACAACACTGTTAAGTCAGAGTGCATATTTTATTGATATAACACATTTTAGCTCTTCGCTAGATAATATAGCCCTCAAAAGATGAAGGTTTCATGAGAGGTTTATAGCTCTGCGAAGTTTTAGAATATCAAACATCTTTTTAAAGCTTCAGAAAACTTTGACAATCCAGCAGCATGTACACTAATAGAGAGAGAGAGAGACGGAAACTGGGGCAGGTAGGGGTAGCATCCCGAGCAGCAGCTCCCACAAGGGAGCACCCTAACAATGCTACGAAGAACCCTAAAGAGTCATACCCCCGGGGGTGCCCGAGAGTTGGGCTGGATTCTATGGTAACGACGCTTGTAAATGGACAGTCGACTTCGAGTGCAGTCTGCAAATGTGGCACGGTCTGCAAAAATCTGAAAGGTCTGAAGATTCATCAGACCAAGATGCGCTGCTTAAGGAATCCCTTGGAGCAACGCACAGTGCCAGTACCCAGTACGGCATCTGGTGAGACGGAGGAGGATCCAGGCCCGGAGTCACCCCACAGTGCCCAGAGCCTTCGTGCACTACCGGAGACGCCCCAAAGCAGAGCATCAGAACATCGACAGATTTTGTGGCCCGCTGCCAACAAGGAGTCGGAGTGGCATCAGTTTGATGAGGATGTTGATTCAGCCCTGGGAGTAACGGCGAAGGGTGATGTTGACCAGAGGCATAGGACAATGAGCATGTTTATAATCAGCATTGCATCAGACAGGTTTGGCCTCAAGGTACATCATGCCACCAAGACAACAACTGCAGCAATTCCAAACCGGCATGAGAAAAAGATCGCTCAACTCAGACAAGAGCTGAGGGGACTAAGGAACCAGTACAGGAAGGCGAGTGACGACGAGAAGAAGACCTTGGCAGAACTAAGGAGTGTGGTGAGGGAGAGGCTGCTCACCCTCAGCCGGGCAGAGTGGCACAGGAAGAGAGGCAAGGAGAGGGCCCGCAAGCGCAGTTCCTTCATCGCAAACCCATTTGGATTTGCAAAGAAGCTGCTGGGAGAGAAACGCAGTGGTCAGCTCTCATGTCCGAAGGAAGACATCAACCGCCACTTAAGGAACACTTACAGTGACGGCATGAGAGACCAAGACCTTGGCCACTGTGAAGCCCTGATATGCCCACCTGAACCCAGTACTCTTTTTGACACCAGAACACCCACCTTTAAGGAGGTCAAAGAAGTAATCAAAGCGTCAAGAGTGGCATCAGCACAGGGCCCCAGTGGACTCCCATACAAGGTCTTCAAACATTGCCCCCGCCTGCTGGAGCGTATGTGGAAGATCTTCAAAGATATCTGGAAAAGAGGGAAGGTGCCCCAGATGTGGAAGCATGCAGAGGGAGTATGGATTCCCAAAGAGGAGAACGCGAAGAACATCGAGCAGTTCAGATCAATCTCCCTCCTCAACGTGGAGTGTAAGGCCTTCTTCAAGGTAGTTTCCAACCGTCTCATGGGATTTCTGCTAAAGAAAACCTACATCGATACATCTGTGCAAAAGGGGGGTGTGCCAGGAGTGTCGGGGTGTATCGAGCACACTGCTGTAGTGACACAGCTGATCCGGGAGGCGAGAGAGAGCAGGGGCGATTTGGCGGTTCTTTGGCTGGACCTTGCCAATGCTTATGGATCAATTCCGCACAAGTTGGTGGAGTTATCCCTGAGCAGATATCATGTCCCAGAGAAGGTTCAGCATCTCATCCTGGACTTTTATGGAGATTTTAGTCTCAGGGTGTCCTCTGGGGCATCTACATCAGATTGGCACCCCTGGAAAAAAGGAATAATCACTAGCTGCACGATCTCTGTCTCCCTGTTTGCCTTCACAATGAATATGTTGGTGAATTCAGCAGAAGTAGAGTGCTGAGGCCCATTATTCAAATCTGGTACCCAGCAGCCACCAATCCGAGCATTTATGGATGACCTCACGGTAACTACTACATCCATGCCTGGTTGCAGATGGTTGCTGCAAGGCCTGAATAGACTCATCTCTTGGGCAAGGATGAGTTTCAAGCCTGGGAAGTCCAGGTCCCTGGTCTTGTGGAAAGGGAAGGTGACGGATCGCTTCCGCTTCAGCCTGGGAAATACCACTATTCTGTCCGTGTCTGAAAAACCAGTGAAGAGCCTTGGAAAGCTTTTCACTGGTGATCTGAAGGCCAGCGCTGCATGACAAGCAACCAGCACCAACCTTAACCAGTGGCTCCTAGCTTTTGACAAGTCTGGACTTCCTGGGAAGTTCAAGGCTTGGATCTATCAGCACAACATCCTGCCCCGTCTCCTCTGGCCTCTGCTGATGTACGAGATCCCACTTACAACTGTGGAGGGCTGCCAGAGGAAAGGGTCTGTTGAACACATCCTAAGCTGCTGCCCACAGGCACTGGAGATGGCACCATGACCAGGTCCTGTGGGCAATAGCAGATACCATCTGCACTGGCATAAACACGAGCAAGAGTCAACCTCTAAACAGGAGCATGATTTCCTTTGTTCGAGCAGGGGAGAAAATGCAACCCTCCAAGAAGACCCAAGGGGGCCAGCTCAGGACAGCAAGGGACTGGCAGCTCTTGGTCGATCTGGGGAGGCAGTTGCGATTCCCGGATTACATCACAGCCACGACACTACGCCCGGATATGGTGCTGTCATCAACTTCCACCAGGCAGGTTGTGCTGCTTAAACTAACTGTTCCTTGGGAGGACAGAATAGAGGAACCCCAGGAGAGGAAGAGGGCTAAATACCCAGAACTCGTGGCTGAGTGCCGGAGGAATGGCTGGAAGGCCCGCTGCGAGCCTATTGAAGTGGGCTGCAGGGGCTTCGCAGGCAGATATCTACACCGTGTCCTTGGACTCCTAGGGATTTGCGGTCTGCAGAGAAGAGGAGCCACCAAAAACATCTTGGAAGCAGCTGAAAAGGCTTCACTGTGGCTCTGGTTGAGGAGGGGGGAGGCGTGGTGTAGTGCCTACCTGGACACAAGTCTGGGAACTGATCACCCCCGGCTGGGTCGCTCGAGTGTGGGTGTATGAATAAGACCAGAAACACCCAGTGATCTCGGGAGAGTCACCGAAGATGTGTCCAGGTTGCACCACTAGTTGTATCATAATTCTATAGGCAGGGAATGTGTATATAATTACAGAAAAGTAATGCCGTGCATTCCAACCCTAAGCCTAAACCCAACTCAAAATCAACTGCTTTTGGTTTGTCTCGTGGTAAAAAGGAATTTTAATATAACACAATGAAATGTGTTTCACATACAAAATAAACACAAATTTTTATGAAAATTCATTAAACTACACAGAGATGTAAAATATTCGCTTGCTCCGGTAACCCTTTTTTAACTAGCCGTTCAGTGGTAGATGCTCAATAAAGAAATTAATCTCAGTAGCTCTGAATTTTCTTTTTTCTAAGTGTGAGTAAAGAAAACGATGAAGATTAAATAGATTGCAAACACACAAAATTAACGCTGTATGAGTAGAAGAAGCAACCATTGCTCACATGAAATAATGCTGCCTGTATGCCCACCGTCTTCCTATAGAATTGACTGCTGTGATAGCCTTAAACGCCCGTTTTATGACAGAGGATCCAGAAGATGTGTCCTGTTAGAAAATGACGGGATTATAAATTGTCTCATAACTTAATATATTTTAAACATCACCCCATTTATCTTGTGAACTGGTGAACATCTGATGGTGGGGTATTCCATCTATCTCATGACAAATAAACAGCAACACGCTTACTAAGAGCAGTTTAGAGACCAGTTAGCTTAGCATGCAGGTCTCTGTTATCTTTTTGCTGCCAGACAATATTGACTTTTTCTCACAGTTTCCTACAAACGCCCCAATTTCCCCTGAAAGCTTCAGGGTTTAAAGCATGAGGATCTGCTGTGTCTATAAAACTGTAAAAAGGGATCATTGCAATGTGTGAGATTCCTGCTTCCTCTGATCTGAAAAACTGCAGACCATTTATGTAACTCAGCCTAATGACGTACGGTGGAGTTATAAAGATAGCTGCCCTACAATCTCAGCCCAGCAGGTGGCGGTAATAAGAAATCCCAATGTTTGTATGTAAGAAAACATAAAGGAAAACGGCAGCTGGCTCATCCTTTTACGTCCTTCCAAAGTCTGTTTGATTTCAGTTAGTTTTTGTCTAAACTGAGCAGACAGAAGATAACACCGTATAAATTATATTTTGGTTTTTGCAGTTACTCATTTCTCACTTTTAGCTGCTGCAAACAGCTAGCAGGTTGTGTTTATGATCAATAGGCTAATGCTACGTTCAGACCGCAAGCAGCAGAGGCAGCTAGTTTACATGCTAAGTCAATGGTTGATGCGCATCAAGGCGCAGCAGAGGTTCCTGCAGCAGCACGCTTTGAGCAGAAGGAGCAGCGCCTCATGAGCTTCTGAGCAACTGAGGCGTGTGGCGTGCTTCAGAACGAGCAGCTGCTGGAGTTGGAAACTTTAGCTGCTGGACGCGCCTCATCAACCAATGAGAGAAGCTGATCTGGGAGCTGGCAGGGAGTCAGACGCAGCACTGCTGATGCAGAGCGCTATGATCACTCCTCGGAAACAGTTTATTAACGCCTAAATTAACTTAAAACGTAGAAACCTGCTGGCAGAATATGTTGGCTTTTATTATCCTGCTGCCTGTAGGGTTGGGAATTGAAAAGATTTTCACGATTCCGATTCCCTTTTCGATTCTATGAAATGATTCAATTCTTTATCGATTCTTTTTTCGATTCCAATTTGGGGGAAAAAGGAGAACAAACAGTTTGATTATCAGAATCAACTTTGTTTACTTAACTATTGCACAATCTTACAAACTCAACAAGATCAAGATGTCCACAGGAAATGTGAAACTGGAGTAACATCTGTGTTTAAATGAAAAATAAATATACAAGAACAAACTTAATAACCAACAATGTCTAATAACAAATGATGGGATAATAACCTATTTTAAATAACAAAAAATACTAATTATAAAACAGTAGTAGGAAAAATTAACTGTTCTTTTGCAGAAAGATGAGCATATCTGCTTTTTCTGGAAGGATACGGGATCTTTCAGGGCTTATGGTGTCTCCAGCCGTGGAGAACACCCTCTCAGATGGGGTGGAGGAAGCCTGCACACAGAGGTAGTTTTCAGCCAGTCAGATAGCAAGGGCAGCGTATCTTGCTTGTTCCACCACCACAGTGTGGCGCTATCCCTGCAGGGGATGGAGGGCAAGCTTTTATAGAGCTGGATTTCCTGATCTACCCTCTGGGCTAAGGAAAGACGGGGCTTTGATTCACAAAGTGACCGCAGCTCGTTGTCTTCCTCCTCGAATAGTTCTTCCAACTTGCGTAACTTGCGTAACTTGCGTAACTTACGCAACTTACGTAAAAAACGTGACGTAAGTCGTGCTCCCCAGAGCCGGCGCTCTAGGCTCTGGTGCTGCGGGAATCGAAAAAAGAATCGTTCAGTGAGCTGCCAAACGATGCCATGGAATCGGAAAATACGGAACCGGTTCTTAACAGGAACCGGTTTTCGATTCCCATCCCTAGCTGCCTGCAGTTTGGATTACCTACATGAAAAATGCTTTCCAGCCGCCGTGAACAGTAAAAAAACGTGAAGAGGCGAGCGGGCCTGAGGCAGCTGCTGCTGGGGATTCCCAGTGACAGCGCAGCGTCGGTATGTGGGGGTCTGAGCGGCTCCCACAGAGAAATAATCTTTGAAGGCAGGATGGTAATCTGGATGAACTGACTGCACAGACCATGTTTTCAGGAGGACCTTCTCACTTCAACATAGATTCTAACTACTTTCTACCCGCTGATCACAGCTAATATAGCTGCCATTGTTCCAGGCAGAGAAAGGATAGATTAGCTCCGCTCACCGTGCATCAGACCCACTTTACCACCGAGCAGCTAGAGCAGCAAAGATGCTTAAGCCGCGCGTCAGAACTGAACTGGTATAAGCATCTAAAATGAAGCAGCACGCGTGTTTTTGCTGCTTCTGCTGCTTATGGTCTGAACCTAGCATTATATTCATTATATCTATCAATGAAAGTGAATGTCTTCCGTTTCTACCTGCTCATCCAGGAGGAGAGAAGGCTGCAGACTCAAAACTGGATGCAAAAGTAAACTTTTAAGAATCTGACTGAATGATCTGATTGGGTAGTCTGTGCATGATGACAAGTGTGAAAGGGAGCTATAGAGATAAACTGAATAGATTTTAATAGAGGGGGAAACACCTCATCCTGCAGAGCCTGAAGCCAACAGGCTCTGTCAGTGTCGAGCTCTGCTGCTCTGAAAACTGAGAAAATTCATTTCAAATTGTGGAAAAAAGGTCATCCATAGTTGTTACCTAGAGACTCCAAATATCAAAGTAATTAATGCTAATCATGCTAATCCAACTCATGGATTAGCATGATCTGTAGTTTTTTCCCCCACCTTCAATCCATTGAGGGCGACCTTTTATAGGCTCCACAACGCACTGTGTGGATGCACGCGCACGACTGGACGCTCTGAAGAACCTTCTGGAAGTTCTTGTCCTGTGACCCGATTGCATGCGCGTGGGCCTTAAAGACCCTGTTTTGCAAAGACTTGTGACTTCTAGTTCGTAAACATGTTGTTATTGCCAAGATTGGTGCATGACTTCCAACCAGCTTGCTCTGTGTTGCTAAGTGGGCATAAGGTCAGAAACAGGACTACATAATGCAGTACAACTGCTTCCTTGTTTGGCAAGCCAGCCAGCATTAGAGACTTTATTATTGCTAAGACTCCTACTTGAACTTCAAGATGTACTGTTTTGTTGCTAAGTAAGTATAGGGCCACGTTGTAGGATATATTCTGATTCTGATTTCTGATATAAGACAATAAAACTGCTACTACAATGCTACGTCAAGAAAACATACAACTTTTAGGGTGGAAGAGTATTTTCCTTTGTCGTACTCTTTAGAGTGGTCTTGGTTTCTTGTATCTGTTGTCAGACAGACTGAACTGGCTGTGGCCGCCATCTTTAAGCCGGGTTGTCCAACCCTCTCCAAACAGCCTCGTGTCTTAGTGACAGACAAGCCTCAGGCTTTCAGCGCCTGTTCACTCACTTAGTTCGGCTCAGAAACTTTGGTTTGTTTGGTTGGATCATGATGACGTTCTTGGAGCATGACTCTGCACTTCTGGGATTCCACAGTAGTGGCCAAATGTTACTGCGGGCTTCTTCGGAGTAACTCCTCTTTCTTCTTCAGTTGTCTCATTTCTCACTGGCTACATGCTTGGCAGTTCTTGCATGGAAATGTGCACCCAAACCATTTTGTTATTGTTTATTTGGAGTTTCTTATAATTTTTTTGGTCAGAGAGAATCTGTATTCTGTAGATCTGTGATGAAACCGTCCTCCCCCCGCCTCTGTTTTTGATTTCTCCAATCCTCTGACCTCCTTGCTTGTCTCTCCTATGTTTGTGCAGTCGTCTGCTGCGATGCTGTTCACTGTAATTCTTCACTACCCCCCCGGCACTCACCCTCCCTCCCCCCTGCCTCCCCTCCACCCCCCTCCATCCCCTCTAAGTCCGGTCCTGTGGGGTTCCGCAGTAGTAGAGAAGTGGAGTCCTCCTGTGAACAGGGTTTCAGTTCTGAGCCCAGCTGTAGATCACATCTAGCTTTAAAATAGACGAAGGGAGGCCAGATGTTGCTCACTCCACCATTTTGTTTTTTGTATTTATTTATTTTTTTTGGGGGGAGGGGTATTGAACGACCAAACACATAACTTCATATTTATGACAGGTCATCAGCTCCAACCTGAAGAATTAAGGTGAAGAGCATAAATTTGATGTGAAATTTTCCTGATTTTTCTTTTGCCTTCCTCTCTGTGTGCCTTTTATTCGAGCCATTTCTTTTGATCTTGAGATGATTTCCTTTGGTGTCTTTTGTCTTTTTTTCCCGGCTTATTGCATCCTGCATGGTCTGACTGTGAGCTTCGTCCCCGCCCTTTCTCCTTACTTCTCCCTCTTCTCGTTCTCCTGAAGCTCTGCTGTCTCCCCCTCCTCACCCTCCCTCTCTGAGTGAACTGGCATGAGATCCCTGCATCCCACTCTTCCTGTCTCCACCACAGCATCGTTCCCATCCTTCCATTTTTGGTTTCCTATCTACACCCCTTCATCTCTTGCTGTCATACGTATCCTAAATACATTGAAAGATGTATTTGTGGTTGAGCTGAGGGACCTAGGTCATAATATGTAAGGACGTTAGGATGAGGTGAGAAAAAACGAGGAAACATTTGATCTCTGAGATGCCTCTCTGTCTTCTCCCTTTCAAACTCTCCGGTGCAGACCATGGGGAGATGTTGGAGATGCAAGGTTTTGGAGGCAGCCCATCGTCGTGGCAACAGACCGATGTAACCAGTCACGAGCTGCTGTGCCAGTCCTGCTCCACAGCTGGAAGCAACACATCGTTCGACTACACAGCCGGCTGCTCCTGCCTGCACCAGCCGTCAGATATTCACACGTACGCATCAGAAGCAGAACCTCAGGGCTTTCCCAGGAGGAACCATGCTGCCATTTTCAGACGTCTTTGGTTTCTTTTAAATATTACATGTTTTACATGTTGCCAAGCAACGGAAAAGGAATTGCATGACATATTTTATGCCTTTTTATAGTAAAAACAAAATATCTGTTGAAGCCCCCGGTCGCTTTCAGACTGGTGATTTGTTGAAGTAGTCCCTCCTCTTTCTCACCCGCCTTCCAACAACATGCAGCCTTTTTTTTCTGCATAAATCTTTAAATCAATCTCATTTAAGGAATCGATTCAATTTATTTTTATAGCACCAATTCACAACACATGTCATGTCAAGGCACTTTACAGTTCACCGGAGCATCACAGATCATCCAGGGTTAGGGTTAATCAGTAAAAAAATAAAAACTATTTTCGTGGCCCTCACTGAGTCTGGGAGCGGCCATTTTTGCCCAAATATAGTAGCCCCTCCCTCCTGCCATCTTCCAGCAGTGACGTCACGGTGCGGTAAGCCTAGCGCCATTCTCCCCGCTTTCCAAGCTAAATCAATGGGAACTACTAGACACATCTGCAATCAACAACAATTATTGAAGATTTCCAGAGGACTTCACCATTGAAATTCACCAGAGCTATAGTGAAACTGACAATGCCCACGTGCATGGCAGCTGGATGCTGGAATACATCGGGTAAAAGTGGAAAAAAGAGTTATTCCACCTTTCTGATTCCTGATCCTCCATGGACGGGTTGGTCGTTGGATCGCCAACTTGAAGAGGGAGGATTTGCCATCGAACTTCTGGCCAGAGAAAAAACCCGTAATATGTAGCCAACATTTGGAAGAAGAATGTTTCCAAGATGACTTGGATAATAGCGCGTTGTGACAAACACCAGATACAGCACTGGGACTTGATCAACAGCCGATACCGCACCGTGACAATGTCACTAACCAGTAGGGGGCAGTAGTGTTCTTTGACAAACATGGATGCCTCCAGTAAAGCACATTCACATGAAAATTACTCTGAAGTTTGAATTCTGAATATGACCAAACTTTTCCTTTAATATTATCATCAGTCTCGACATCTTTGGTGTTTGCAGTGGAAATCTAACTTTTATTTCTAGATGTCATCAGATATTCCGAACTTTCCCTCCAGTGCAAAACTGCAGAATTCACTTTTCTACGAATAAAACAAAACAGAAAAAAATAATTTTGTCCTGAAGAGATTCAGGTTGAGTTTGTTAAACCTGATCCACTGCCTATAAAGAAAAGCTTCTATGTTATCAGAGGGATGACTGTTGCTCTGTGCATATAAAGAGGTTAAACAGTGATGGAGATGATCTGGTTCTGTTCTCTAGTGTTCCACTGAAGATGCTCTGTCAGAACATGAAGCGGCAGATCGTCTCCAGAGCCTTCTATGGATGTAAGTTCTCCCTGTGGTTCCACGGAATCATCTAGAACACTCTGATGATTTTATCTGTCCTCAAAACACAGATCTTAGATATGATTATAAGGGTTTCTATTTCTACAATAAAGTCATGAAATTATGAGAATAAAGTTTTAACATTATGAGAATAAAATCGCAACGAGAATAGTCATAAAATTATGAGAAAAGTCATAAAAACACGAAAATAAAGTCGTAACATTATAAGAATAAAGTAATATAATTACGAGAATAAAGTCTAGAAATTACGAGAATAGTCATAAAAATACAAAAAAAAAATCATAACATTATAACAATAAAGTAATAGAATTACAAGAATAAAGTCATAACATTATTAGAATTAAGTCATAAAATTACCAGAATAAAGTCGTAGCATTATGAGAATAAAGTCATAAAATTAAAAGAATAAAGTCGTAGCATTATGAGAATATATATTTTTGTAGTTTTTTGACTATTCTGATTCGCAAGGAGAATAGTCATAAGACTAGAAGAATAAAGTTGCAACTAGAATAGTCATAAAATTACGAGAATAAAGTCGTAACATTATCAGAATAAAGTCATAAAATTAAAAGAATAAAATTGTAATATTATGAGAATGAAATCGCAACAAGAATGGTCATAAAATTACAACAATAAAGTCGTAACATTATGAGAATAAAGTCGTAAAATTACAAGAATAAAGTCGTAACATTATCAGCATTAAGTCAAAATTACAAGAATAAAGTCGTAACATTATGAGAAAAAAGTCGTAACATTACGAGAATTAAGTCCTAAAATTACGAGAATTAAGTGATAATATTATGACAATAAAGTGATAAAATTACAAGAATAAAGTCGTTACATTATCAACATTAAGTCAAAATTACAAGAATAAAGTCGTAACATTATGAGAAAAAAGTCGTAACATTACGAGAATTAAGTCCTAAAATTACGAGAATTAAGTGATAATATTATGACAATAAAGTGATAAAATTACAAGAATAAAGTCGTTACATTATCAACATTAAGTCAAAATTACAAGAATAAAGTCGTAACATTATGAGAAAAAAGTCGTAACATTACGAAAATTAAGTCCTGAAATTACGAGAATTAAGTGATAATATTATGACAATAAAGTGATAAAATTACAAGAATAAAGTCGTAACATTATCAGCATTAAGTCAAAATTACAAGAATAAAGTCGTAACATTATGAGAAAAAAGTCGTAACATTACGAGAATTAAGTACTACAATTACGAGAATTAAGTGATAATATTATGACAATAAAGTGATGATATTATGACAATAAAGTGATAAAATTACAAGAATAAAGTCATAACATTATCAACATTAAGTCAAAATTACAAGAATAAAGTCGTAACATTATGAGAAAAAAGTCGTAACATTACGAAAATTAAGTCCTAAAATTACGAGAATTAAGTGATAATATTATGACAATAAAGTGATAAAATTACAAGAATAAAGTCGTAACATTATCAGCATTAAGTCAAAATTACAAGAATAAAGTCGTAACATTATGAGAAAAAAGTCGTTACATTACGAGAATTAAGTCCTAAAATTACGAGAATTAAGTGATAATATTATGACAATAAAGTGATAAAATTACAAGAATAAAGTCGTAACATTATCAGCATTAAGTCAAAATTACAAGAATAAAGTCGTAACATTATGAGAAAAAAGTTGTAACATTACGAAAATTAAGTCCTAAAATTACGAGAATTAAGTGATAATATTATGACAATAAAGTGATAAAATTACGAGAATAAAGTTGTAACATTATGAGAATAAAATCGCAACAAGAATAGTGATACAATTACGACAAAAAAGTCATAAGATTATAAGAATGAAGTAATAAAATATTGAGAATAGTCAAAAATTACGAAAATAAAGTTGTATAAGAATAAATAAGAAAATTAGGAGAATAAAGTCGTAATAAGAGAATGAAGTTGTAACATTACAAGAATAAAGTCATAACATTATGAGAATACATTCGTAAAGTTATGAGAATAAAGTCGTAAAATTACAGTTGTGAAAATACGAGAATAGTCATAAAAATACAAAAAATTAAATTCTAACATTATAAGAATAAAGTAATAAATTTACAAGAATAAAGTCATAACATTATGAGAAATAAGTCATAAAATTACCAGAATAAAGTCGTAGCATTAAAGTCTAGAAATTACGAGAATAGTCATAAAAATACAAAAAAAAAATCATAACATTATAACAATAAAGTAATAGAATTACAAGAATAAAGTCATAACATTATTAGAATTAAGTCATAAAATTACCAGAATAAAGTCGTAGCATTATGAGAATGAAGTCATAAAATTAAAAGAATAAAGTCGTAGCATTATGAGAATATATATTTTTGTAGTTTTTTGACTATTCTGATTCGCAAGGAGAATAGTCATAAGACTAGAAGAATAAAGTTGCAACTAGAATAGTCATAAAATTACGAGAATAAAGTCGTAACATTATCAGAATAAAGTCATAAAATTAAAAGAATAAAATTGTAATATTATGAGAATGAAATCGCAACAAGAATGGTCATAAAATTACAACAATAAAGTCGTAACATTATGAGAATAAAGTCGTAAAATTACAAGAATAAAGTCGTAACATTATCAGCATTAAGTCAAAATTACGAGAATAAAGTCGGAACATTACGCGAATAAAGTCGTAACACTATGATAATAAAGTCGTAAAATTACAAGAATAAAGTCGTAACATTATCAGCATTAAGTCAAAATTACAAGAATAAAGTCGTAACATTATGAGAAAAAAGTCGTAACATTACGAGAATTAAGTCCTAAAATTACGAGAATTAAGTGATAATATTATGACAATAAAGTGATAAAATTACAAGAATAAAGTCGTTACATTATCAACATTAAGTCAAAATTACAAGAATAAAGTCGTAACATTATGAGAAAAAAGTCGTAACATTACGAGAATTAAGTCGTTACATTACGAGAATTAAGTGATAATATTATGACAATAAAGTGATAAAATTACAAGAATAAAGTCGTTACATTATCAACATTAAGTCAAAATTACAAGAATAAAGTCGTAACATTATGAGAAAAAAGTCGTAACATTACGAAAATTAAGTCCTGAAATTACGAGAATTAAGTGATAATATTATGACAATAAAGTGATAAAATTACAAGAATAAAGTCGTAACATTATCAGCATTAAGTCAAAATTACAAGAATAAAGTCGTAACATTATGAGAATAAAGTCGGAACATTACGCGAATAAAGTCGTAACACTATGATAATAAAGTCGTAAAATTACAAGAATAAAGTCGTAACATTATCAGCATTAAGTCAAAATTACAAGAATAAAGTCGTAACATTATGAGAAAAAAGTCGTAACATTACGAGAATTAAGTCCTAAAATTACGAGAATTAAGTGATAATATTATGACAATAAAGTGATAAAATTACAAGAATAAAGTCGTTACATTATCAACATTAAGTCAAAATTACAAGAATAAAGTCGTAACATTATGAGAAAAAAGTCGTAACATTACGAGAATTAAGTCGTTACATTACGAGAATTAAGTGATAATATTATGACAATAAAGTGATAAAATTACAAGAATAAAGTCGTTACATTATCAACATTAAGTCAAAATTACAAGAATAAAGTCGTAACATTATGAGAAAAAAGTCGTAACATTACGAAAATTAAGTCCTGAAATTACGAGAATTAAGTGATAATATTATGACAATAAAGTGATAAAATTACAAGAATAAAGTCGTAACATTATCAGCATTAAGTCAAAATTACAAGAATAAAGTCGTAACATTATGAGAAAAAAGTCGTAACATTACGAGAATTAAGTCCTACAATTACGAGAATTAAGTGATAATATTATGACAATAAAGTGATAATATTATGACAATAAAGTGATAAAATTACAAGAATAAAGTCGTAACATTATCAACATTAAGTCAAAATTACAAGAATAAAGTCGTAACATTATGAGAAAAAAGTCGTAACATTACGAAAATTAAGTCCTAAAATTACGAGAATTAAGTGATAATATTATGACAATAAAGTGATAAAATTACAAGAATAAAGTCGTAACATTATCAGCATTAAGTCAAAATTACAAGAATAAAGTCGTAACATTATGAGAAAAAAGTCGTTACATTACGAGAATTAAGTCCTAAAATTACGAGAATTAAGTGATAATATTATGACAATAAAGTGATAAAATTACAAGAATAAAGTCGTAACATTATCAGCATTAAGTCAAAATTACAAGAATAAAGTCGTAACATTATGAGAAAAAAGTCGTAACATTACGAAAATTAAGTCCTAAAATTACGAGAATTAAGTGATAATATTATGACAATAAAGTGATAAAATTACGAGAATAAAGTTGTAACATTATGAGAATAAAATCGCAACAAGAATAGTGATACAATTACGACAAAAAAGTCATAAGATTATAAGAATGAAGTAATAAAATATTGAGAATAGTCAAAAATTACGAAAATAAAGTTGTATAAGAATAAATAAGAAAATTAGGAGAATAAAGTCGTAATAAGAGAATGAAGTTGTAACATTACAAGAATAAAGTCATAACATTATGAGAATACATTCGTAAAGTTATGAGAATAAAGTCGTAAAATTACAGTTGTGAAAATACGAGAATAGTCATAAAAATACAAAAAATAAAATTCTAACATTATAAGAATAAAGTAATAAATTTACAAGAATAAAGTCATAACATTATGAGAAATAAGTCATAAAATTACCAGAATAAAGTCATAACGTTATGAGAATAAAGTCGTAACATTACGAGAATAAAGTGATACTTTAATGAGAATATATATTCTAGTTGCAACTTTATTCTTGTAGTTTTATGACTATTCTCATTCGCAATGAGAATAGTCATAAAACTACAAGAATAAAGTCGCAACTAGAATAGAAATAAAATTATAAGAATAAAGTCGTAACATTACAAGAATAAATTTGTAACATTACGAGATTAAAGTCATCAAATTACGAGAATGAAGTCATAACATTATGAGAATAAAGTTGTAAAATTACGGGAATAAAGTCTTAAAAACAAGAATAAAGTCATAACATTATGAGAATGAAGTCATGAAATTACGGGAATAAAGGTGTAACATTATGAGAATAAGGTCGCAATGAGAATAGTCATGTAATTTCGACAATAAAGTCGTAATATTATAAGAATAACGTAATAAAATGACTATAATAAAGTCTTAAAATTACGAGAATATAGTGTTAATGTTATGAGAATAAAGTCGCAATGAGAATAGTCATAAAATTACGAGAATAAAGTCGTAAAATTACACAGAAAGATATCTGTTTTTACAGATTTTGACTCAAATTTTTCCTTTAAGAATCCAAACTTTGGATCGCAGGAAATACCTGAGCAGCATTAAAATAACTTGACTTGTAGCATTTCTGACTCTTTCTGCTGCTTCAGAGCAGAACATGAAAAGTTTTTAATAGTTCAGAGTGAGGACTCCTGCATCACAGAGAAGATCTTTGGCAATGTCTCCAAATCCATGAAGACAGGATGAGCTGATATAAAGATTTAGGCTAATATTGATACCTGGTATTTATATTATTGGGAATAACCAATAACTGGTTAATTAGCTGCAACTGATTTATGGATTCGGACTCATTTCATTTCATTTTCACCACCAACCTAAAGATTTCCTTCATTCTTGGTTTGTCTCTAACTTCCTGCCTCCTGAGCTCAGCTGGGTGCTTTGTCCATGTCTCGTTTGTCCATCAGGGCTAGCATACTGTCGACACCTGTCCACCGTGCGGACTCACCTGTCAGCTCTGGTCAACCACAACATCGTCCCCCCCGACAGACCATGTGAGGCGTCAGGAGGGCTCAGCAAAGAGGTGTGGAGCAAGTACCAGAAGGACTGCAAGGTGGGTGCAGACTGTCAACCTGCAGGCTGCTGCAGGAAGCCCGGCATCAATGCAGGGATGTAAATCTGTCCCCCAGTCGCTGCAGCTCTCTATCACAGGGTGGATTTAAGACCCCCACACCGCTGCCCGGTGAACCTGAGCTCAGTGGGATGAGCTGAGCTGTGCCGCTTATCTCTGTGGGGAAATAAGGACTCCGCCTCTGCTAGACGTGAGAGTTTGTTGAAGCCCAAATGCAACATATGAGTCGCCTCTGCACTGGGAGGTTCCTGCGCCTCCACCATCAGCTCCTCACCCCAACGTTTAGCTTCTCTGAAACATGAGAGGATGCAGCAGTTGGGTTTCTGTTCGGAGCTCCGCTCTGGAAAAAAATATAAAGCTAGATAAGTCTTTTTTTCTTAAAATAAGTGCATTTGTTCTTGGATTGAGGAGGTAAAAGACACATTTTGCCAACAAGACAATTTATATTTAAAATAAGAAAACACATTTGTATCATCTTATTTCAAGTGAGCTCATTTACCTACTCAGATTAAGGGTAAATACAGTTAATTTGAGATTTTTTAAACTTATTTCTAGATTGTTTTTCCAGTGCGTGACAAAAGCTAGCCTGGTTTACAGAACTTTTTCACAATCTGCATTCCACTTATCGACTCCTTCCTTTACTTCTGACCTAAGAACTGTCAGCCTGAGAAACGTTTCACATCTCCCAGCAACCAGTCCAGCTGTGGCAGGATCCAGTTTGATGCAGCAATAACTGGCATGCAGAGCATGGATTAGTTGCTGCAAAGCTTGGTGAGATGTTAGTCTGCCTGCCAGCACAGTGTGGCATGTAACATGGCGTCCACGGCCCACCAGAAACCCTCCCTGGGATATTCCAGACCTTTGCTGGTCTGGCTGGTTTTCCTTATCTTGTTTCTTTCAGGTTGGTTTTAGCTGAGTGTGAAGCAGCCTTTAGGCCGCAGCAGTCATCAGGAGTTACCAACAGAAAGCATTTTGGTTTTTATGTTTAGCAGTGAGAAAGAGGCAAGTCTTTAATTCGATGGTTGATGCTTCTGCATCAGAGATGCGTGGGAGGAAAGGTCGCTTGCTAACGACGGCTTCTTTCATGTGTGAAACAATTAAAAATGTTTTCCAAAAATAGCTCCTGAGCAACTGGAAGCTGAACAGCAGCGTCTGTGTCCACAGCAGTGGGTGTTGTGAAAACACTGATTCATTCTCTGAGCCTTTTGGTTGCTGAAGGAGCCAGAAGCATCTAACCTTCCCAACGTTCTAATTAAGCTTCACTCCCTTCTTTGCTCAACATGTTTCTTCTTCTCCCATCCTCACCTCTGATGCAGTCAGGCCAACCGTAGGCGTCCTCCACTGTAATGAAAATGTAATGAGATTTAGTGAACTGGAGTCTCATTAGTGAGAGCAGTGTGATACCATCACAGCCATTAAGGCAGCGGCTGTAATCATTCATCAGCTCCAACATTCTCATCATCACTGATTTACTCCCTGTTCATATCTGCTTCCTTTATCTTCAGCATTCATCTGCGTCTTCTTTTCCATCGCTCTTCCTCTCCCTCTGTTACGGACGCGCTGCCGTCTCTCTGTAGGCTTCCTCTCCTCATGCAGATCCTTTCTATTTGTGTCTCTAGAACTACAAGGAGCTGGAGCTGCTCAGGCTGGTCTATTATGGGGGAGTGCAGCACGAGATCAGGAAGGAGGTTTGGCCCTTCCTGCTGGGACACTATAAGTTTGGGATGAGCAAGAAGGACATGAGCCAGGTATGGCACGCAACTGTCCGCTTAGTTACCGCCTCGTTTTGCCATTTGCCACCTGATCTCTTTTCTTTTTTTTGCTCATGGAGATTGATGCCAAGATCCAGGAGCGCTACCAGCAGGTGATGCGGGAGTGGAAGGCCTGTGAGGTCATCGTTAAGCAGAGGGAGAAGGAGATGCAGTCGGCCATCTTTGCTAAGCTGTCGTCTGGCAGCAGCATAGACAGCCACGTCCTACGGCTCGCTCACAGAGACTCCACACTCAGCAATGAGGTGAAAAGGAGACTTTAGGAAACAAGCTGCCTCATTTTTCATCATTATATATTCAGATATTTGATGAGATGCCCAATTAGCTTTTCCTCCACTTCCAGTTCAGTCCCTTCCCTTCATCTTGTCCTGATTAATCGTTCAGGGCTGTGGGGGGGCTGGTGCATACCTGCGGCAGGAAAGCCGGGGTACACCCCTGACAGGTCACCAGTCCGTCACAGGGCAACACAGATGCACAACCATGCACACACAAACTCACACCTGTAGAGGATTTAGGGAAGCCAACTGTTTTTGGACTGTGGGAGGAAGCTGGAGTACCCAGAGAGAACCCACACATGCTCAGGGAGAACATGCAAATTCCATGCAGAAAAAAGCTGGGCTGGGGATCAAACCCAGCTGCAAGGCGACAGAGCTACTAACTATAGCACCGATTCTCAAAACGTCACTTTATGGAGAAAATGCAGTAGGATCAAACAGTCAGATTCCCATACTGCAGAATAGAGATAGAATGAAGCAGAATGATGAAAAGTGGTCTCCATGTCCTCCAGCGGTCTAAGCCTATAGCAGCATAACTATAGGGATAGCTCAGCGCCCTCATTGGTTTTAGGTCAGGAGTAGTTTTTGCTGGGATGCTATCTGTGCCCCAGTCTGTCTGTCTCCTGCAGGGCTTCATATCTACTGCTCCTGTTCATGCTATGGCCTCCTGGCTGAGTTCTTGATGGAGGCCTAAAGCCTCACAGGCATTCCCACACTGACTAAGTTCTGTTTCAAACTGTTTTATTTAGGAAATATAGATGAAAATTCAATTCTATGATAAAGGCATTGTTGTTGGTATTTATTAAATTGAGAAAGCTGAACAGAAACTCCGTGTACAATCAAAAGTGGGTCCAATTCTGTATTAAACATATCTGATAAAATTTGGAATATGCTAGACCAAAATGGGGTTAAGCCTATGAATAACTTTGAATTAAATAAGACGGCGTCTAGAGTTGGCTGAGCACTTGTGAATCTTCTCTAGCGTAGCCTTCCAGAGTTCGTTACTTATATCCATTCCTATGGAGGTTTTGGTGAGGTTTTGGATAGTAACACATTATAAATCTGGGAAATGAATGTCTGTTCTATAGTGTCAATTCACAACATGTCATCTCAAGGCCCTTTACAGATCATCCAGTCAGATAGATTCAAAGTTTTCTATCTAAGGAAAACCAGCTGATTGCATTGACTCTTCAGCAATCCCTCACACTAAGCAAGCTTGTAGCGACAGTGGAGAGGAAAAACTCCCTTTGAACAGGAAGAAACCTCCAGCAGAACCATAACCAGAAAAGGCGGCCAGTTATCACACCAGTATATTTATATTAATGCTGACAACAAAAACACTATAAAAACACTTTATGAAAACAAAACCTAGTTTTATGTATAGGTTCACTTTTTGTACAAAAATCTTGCCCTTCTGAGGCTTTGTGAAGGTAAATCTGTGTTTCCATGGTGCAATATTGTGTCACACACCTAAAAAAATAATGTACCAGTTTAATAACGGAGAAGCTATTAGTCAGCTTTATAATTTTTTAATGTATAACAACTATTTATTTTCTGAGAATGTGTTTATTTAACAGCAACTATGCTGTTGTGCCACTTACCAGAAGATTATGAATATATTAAATAACTAGAACTGGAAGTTAGTTAATTAATAGGTAATTCAAATCAAGAGTAAAAGCTAGTTTTTAATTATCAGTTGAGTTATTATAACTGTAACTTGCTTATTGACCAGGGTTTTAGCCCTTTTCCTATCAGGAAGGGGCTAAAACCACCAACCCAAATAAATGTGTCTTTGTTCATTCAGATTTCACTGAAAGAAGAGTGAATCCAACCTGAGTGAATAATCGTTTACTCTGTAAAATGAATACAAAAGACCACGGATTAAAAATACGATGGTACCTTTATTAGCTACAATCACACAGTATTATATCTAATAACTCAGCAAAACACTAAACACTACTGAAAATAAGCAAAACCAAAGAAATAAAAGGGGAAGAGGGGTTTAAGCGTCCGTTCAAAGTCTGTGATGTTTGAAGTTTAAGGCTTAATGCATTTAAAAGTGTCCTTTATAATAGCAGCAGATAAAACGTAAATAAAACCCTGACACACACACAGCGATGTTACCTGCAGTCAAAACAGTGAAGTTTCATTCAGTTTATGGTGAAAATGAATAATGACTCAGGAATGCATTAAACTATGATGAGGCTGAAAGACCCGTTAGTTTAGCTGGCTGCAGGGGTTCTGGTTCTGGTTGGGTCCAACTGAAACAAAGAGACTGTAGTGAGCATTAGCATTCAGTTAAACCTTCAGGCATCAGCAGTTGAACCAGAAAGCTTATTTCACATAAAACACCAACACGTCTATATATCTACCTATAGTTCACTCAAGCAGAGCACTTATTAAGCATCAGATGATAAGGAGGGGGAGGGATCCAGTTACTGTTTTGGTTCAGTGGAGTGAAGGCCTTCGGCTCGGTCCTGTGGTCTGCAGCCCGTCTTCGGTCCAGTCCGTTGGTCTTACAGCAACTCAAAGAGATTTGGATCAATCCGATGCAACAATAAGGGGGGATTTGCAAGGGAGTTAATTTTATAACTCACGGTATCACGCGGGGTGTCTCCCTTTTAGCTATGGTGGTTAGCACGTAACCGTGGCTTGTAGCACTTCTGCGGCACTGCTCCATCTCTTCATCTCACAGGCGGTCACGGTCCGGCGGCTTCTAGCGGCTTCTTTTGGCGACGTTGTTCGGCGGTTAGCAGAGCTGGATTAGCTCTGTGCTGTCCCTGCTGCAGCAGGATTTAGAATCCACTGCGTTCAGCTCTTTCTGAATCACAGAAAAAATGCAGTCTGACTCAGTCCAGCGAGCGCAGACTTCTCCGGAGATGTTAGGTTGCTACATAGCGTAGCCCTCAGCTGGGAGCGCTTCTGTCTAGCTGTTATCGGTGAGAACTGCCGGCAAAATAGAACACTAATATGGGAAGCTAAGGTTTTTAAAACCTACGCCGGAAGGGTGTGTCTTCAGAACGGTGTACTTCCGGTAACATCAGCAAGAATGTATAGCAACAATGCAAATGAGCAAACATCTAGAAAAAGTAGATTATATTCTATTATTTTCCATGTGAATCCCAGATTGTTTCTTCTTCTTTGCCTTTTCTAAAAAGTGCTTTAAATCAGTCCTAGCTGTCTTTATTCATGCTGCATCAGATCCTGACGATTGAAAAACATTTGAAAAAGGAGGCAGGGAAAGCAGAATACAGTGTTAGTCTCACTACATGCAGTTAGCCTAGCCTTGGAGCTAAACCAGGACCTGAAAAAAAGACCTAGTGAACCGTCTCCATCTGTCTTTGGACTGATGATCAATGTTGATGTTCGACTGATCAGGTCCGCACGATTTCACCTCCAGCTTCTCTTAAGTTTGCTTTAAGGGAGTTTATTTCTGCGACTCAACCTGTCAATCAGCCCCACTACCACTGGGATGACAGTTCCCGTCATCCCAGGGCGCTCCACTCCTGCGCCCAGAGCTCTCCTATTCCTTTGTATTGCAGAGGAGTTACTGCGCTTTTAACCAGAGTCTATGGCCAAAGATATTTGCACCCCAGGCTCATAAATACGTCACAAATCCAATGACAAAAAATGAAACAGCTTTTGTTGTCATTAAAGATTAAATATTTATCTTGCACACTTGAAAAAATATTAATATATTTCAAATTATTTAAATTTTATAATTTCATTTTTATTTGTTTTTTTTACGTCTTAATCAAGGTCATTGGGTGGGTGGGGCCGCTCTAAAGCCTGTAGGACAGGGGCCCTTAAGGACAGACTTTGGGGATGCTTATTGTCGAGCCTAATTAGAAATTGACCACCAGTAGAAATGAGCTGATCTAAAGAGATGTGGCGCCACCTGCTGGTAATACCTCCAACTATCACAAAGCAAGCTGGTGGCAATATGCAGCTACCCAACCACCCTCCAGTGCTTTAAGGAACAACAGCAGCTCTGTTTAGTTTAAGACTGAAATCATGAAGTAAACTGGGTTTTATGTTCTTTAGTCCTTGAACCGTTTTCTTCACACTGAAGACCAAACGGTTCTAAACTCCCGGTTCCTTCTCTCTCATCCTTCCTCAGGTCTTTATGTCTGTGGACGAGCCGGATGCTGGGAGCCAGGAGACACCCATTGGAGAAGACGGCACTCCTGTCATGACCACCCTGGCCCCGCCCACTGCTGGGCCCCCAGAGGAGCGTCCTCTGGTAGAGTTTGACTCCCCCGACTCAGGCCTCCCTTCCTCCAGGAACTACTCTGTGACTTCTGCTCACTCTCAGATCCTGTCCAGCATAGACGACGGTCAGAGCACCGAGGAGGAAGGGGGGACCTCAGTGGGGGGGCGTCAGGACTCTCTGATGGAGGACAAGCTGTGCAGTCAGCTGGACAAACTGGTGACGAGCGGAGCAGCCGCTGAGGGGATGTCCGCCTCTCTGTCCTCTTACACGGTGCGTGAAGACAAACGGAACTAATGACGTCTTTGAAATGCTTCACATCCAACTGGATGGAGATGATCCCATCAGTTATTTCTAGCTTCATCGCCACTCAGTCACAGATCGGAACCATTTAGGATAGTTTCTCTGTGCATCTCAACTCTTTACTGGGAAGCGGCCTCAGTTTGTCCTCCTGGAAGTAGATACAGTGGTGCTGACCCACCTTGTTTCTTCACACAGATCGAGCTCCTGGACACAGTGGCCGTCAACCTCCACAGAATAGACAAAGATGTGCAGCGCTGTGATCGCAACTATTATTACTTCACCACTGCCAACCTGGAGAGACTACGCAACATCATGTGCAGGTAGAGGAAACAGGAAGACACCGACCTGCATGGCCTTCTGATCAGCAGACAGACGGCTAATAAACTGGCTTCACTCATGCAGTTAGATGTTACTTATGAGAGATGAGGTTTGGCTCCTCAGAATTGGTTCAAAGTAAAAATGTTCTGAGCTGTTTGAAGGATCTGCAGCAGAACCTGCTGAGCTGAAGGTTCTGATGAAGCTCCTGTGTCTCTGTCTGCAGCTACGTGTGGGAGCATCTGGAGATGGGCTACGTTCAGGGCATGTGTGACCTGCTGGCACCGCTGATGGTCATCCTGGATGACGGTGAGACGGCGCTCTCTGTTAATCCTCTGTTGGGTCACTGAATATACCAATGAGTCTTCATATGGAAACAGACCAATAGAAAGTGTGAATAAGTAAATCCACTACCCTCTGAAACTGATCCGTGCCGAGTTCGGACCGGGCTAGGACCAGTTAACCGTGCCGAGCTAAGTTCCTTACGGCCTCCTAGTGGTGATATACGGTACTACTGCTCTCTGTGATTATGTTTTGTTCCGTCCAACATCGCCTGGATAGCGTCCTCCTCCTGATTTCCTTACATACTGCCTGCCAGAATAGCCTCATGTTCTTGCACTCCCAAAGACAGTGATATCTAGTGCCTTTAGTTAAGTTAAGGACGGGGCCTCCTGTGGAGCTGGTTGACAGCTGCCTTTTGTATCTATGCTTCTTTTTCTATGTCTGCTTCTGTCTCCTTGAACCCCAGTGGGCCTCAGCAGATGGCCGCTCACACTGAGCCTGGTTCTGCTGGAGGTTTCTTCCTGTTCAAAGGGAGTTTTTCCTCTCCACTGTCGCTACAAGCATGCTTAGTGTGAGGGATTGCTGAAGAGTCAATGAGTCGATGCAATCAGCTGGTTTTCCTTAGATAGAAAACTTTGAATCAATCTGACTGGATGATCTGGTGAACTGGAAAGTGACCTGAGATGACATGATGTGAATTGGAGCTATAGAAATAAACTGAATAGAATTTAATTAAATTACATTTAGGACAATTTGGAGAAGCACCTGCAATGCTGTATATATAAGGCAATATGTAAACATTGACTAGGATGTTGAACTGCATGCTTTCTTTGTATCTCTTACAGACTGATATTCTGGAAGGCAGAAACAAATTTTCTACCATGGTTCAGAATCTATTGTTATTTTAAACAGCACTCTGCAAAAAAAATTTATTTAAGTAAGTCAATTTTTCTTAAAAGGAGTGCATTTCTTCTTTAATTGAGCAGATAAGAGAGTCTGCCAATGGAAAAAGACAATTAAGATGACAAAAAAACAAATGCAGTCTCTTATTTCTGCATTATAACTGCATTATAACTAATTACCTTATTTTAATGGTAAAAATGCTAATACCTTTGGCAGATCATCTTATTTTCCTACTCAAATTAAAGGTAAATACAGTTATTTTAAGAAATGTTGACTCTTTTTCAGAACGTTTTTGCAGAGCCCTACTAATGAACTAGTACCATGTTAGCGCGGTTTGGTTGGGTCCGGTTCAGTTACCTTGGTTACCGTGCTCAGCACGGTTTCAAAAGGCTAGTGTAAATGGGGCTTATTTCATAACAGTATAGTTTAGCTTTTTGGTTCCATGTGTTTCGGAGCATAACCGCGGTTAGCGGTTGGCATTAGTGATGCAGCCTCCTTTATCCTGCTTCTTTCTGTGGCTTTCAGAGAGTCTGGCCTACAGCTGCTTCACTCAGCTGATGAAGAGGATGAGTCAGAACTTTCCAAACGGTGGAGCCATGGACACACACTTTGCCAACATGAGGTCGCTGATCCAGGTGATGATGAGTGTGAGTGTGAACTTTCCCCCCGTTAGCATCCGTCTCTAACCTCTGCCCTCCTTCCTGCTGGCAGATCCTGGACTCGGAGCTGTTTGAGCTGATGCAGCAGAATGGAGATTACACTCACTTCTACTTCTGCTACCGCTGGTTCCTGCTGGACTTTAAAAGAGGTGAATCTCTCCCTGTGACGATGTCGTTCCTCCTCTTCGTCACTACTTTATCACCTCAGGTTAAACCAAATATTTACACGCAGCCTAAATGAAACACAAACCTTCGTTCCTTCACTGACCGTCTGTGGATCAGACTCACCTCTTCCTGTTCTGGTTTGTCTCATGGGCCGTTTCTCAATTCACGAGAACACAAGTCCGTACTGGTGTTCTCGTGAAGTCTGGTCTTGGCAAGAACACAGGAAAGTCTGGACTCTGGGAGAACGGCAGCAGGCAGCATAAATCAGGGTCAAATGGAAAAGAAATGTACTGGTGACGTCACCGCACGCTCGGCTCGTCTATTAATAGTCTCTATTAAATAATAAATTATGACTTTATTCATTTAGTGGAGGAATAATAATGAACACAGTCAGATAAGCACAAATCAAATGATCATTTTGCCAAATAAAACAATCAGAGCCAGCGGTACTTCATACGCGGCTATGCAGAGAGAGGGCTGCTGCAGACGGGCTAACGTTAGCCCTGGCCGCTGCAGACGTGCTAACGTTAGCCCTGGCTGCCGTTAGCTTTGGAGCTCCGCTGGTTGCCGCAGTCCTCTCAACTTCGGAAATCTTTTTTTTTATTACACATTAAATCTGTAAATAGACGCTTTAAAGTATAATATTCTTGCCTCAAGTGATCTTAAAACATACTTTTATTGAACAGCAACAGAAAAGAGAACTTTTAACTTTCAATGGCGGCACCATTGTAAGATGCTGCCGCAGTGCATGCTGGGACAGCTGTCAGTCTCAAGAACGGAAAAGTCTGCTCTGATGCATGCTGTGTAAATAGGGAGGGGTGAGAACAACATCCAGGAATTGGTCCATTGGTCCATTCTCGGTCTGGCGTTCTCTGCAATTGGAGCATTGCTTGGGCTGAGGCTCATGACGTATCACAAGGAGACAGAAACGGCCAGAAGTCCAGTCTTGTTTTTGGCAGCCATCTTTGATTTAGTCTTAGTTTAGGTCTTCAGGACGAAAACTATTATTAGTCTTTGTGGCATTTTAGTCATTACGATATGTGATAGTTTTAGACAGTTTTATGTTTCACTTCATCAAACAGTTTACCTTTATCATTTGGAATACCAACCAGATTCTTTCCCAGACTGATAGCTCTATCCTAGATGCTACAATAGCTGGGTATAGAATGCTGCTGTGCAGATCATCCTTGCTGTTGGGCAGAAAATTTTGATTTATCAAATTCAAATAAACTTTTTAATGAATTAATGCCCTACTCTATAAAAAAGTGTCTCACAAAAGCTGTGAAAATAGCAGATCTAGTTCAACACATCCTATTGGTTAATATAGCAGATAAGCTGACAAAATGTCCAACCAAGGAATAATTTTAGACATCCAAGGTTTTCATCCCAAAGGAAACACTTCCTGCATTAAACACAGATCAATAAAATCTTTATTGCTCCAAAAAGCCACTCAGGGGTCAAAGTAGATTTAAATTCACAGGGTTTGATATAAGAAAAATACATAGAGAACCTAAATGACTGCCTTTTAATGCCATGGCAACCCGGACCTAAATTTCAATACGTTGACTAAGATGTTGAAATATTAAAATAGATATAAACAAGAAATATGAGAGAGAAATATTCAAAGAACGATGTACCTTTTCATCTTGGTCTTTATCCAAAAATAAACAGAATGCAATAAAATATTTTCTTTGAATATATTTAGGGATTCCTTTAGGTAAAAATTTAAGAAGGTTTAGTATCACCTTTTGTGAGCTGGAAGTAATTAAATCCTAATATTTAGATAAAGGGATGTTTTACTCTTGGCAGAGGATGATCAGCCAATTTAGATTCTGTTTATTTCTATAGCGCCAACTCACAACACGTCATCTCAAATCACGCTGGAAGACCCAGCCTCCACCCATCTGCAATATTCCAATGGAGGGAAGGAGGTTGTTCCCCAAAATCTCCCAATACATGGCCCCAGTCATCCTGTCCTTAATACAGAGCAGTCGCCCTGTCGCATGTGCAGAAAAACACCCCAAAGCATCATGCTACCACGCCCATGCTTCACAGTAGGGAAGGTGTTCTTGGGATGGTTCTCATCATTCTTCTTCCTCCAAACACAGTTAGTGGAATTCTGACCAAAAAGTTCTATTTTGGTCTCATCTGACCACATGATTTTCTCCCATGACTCCTGTGGATCGTCCTAATGGTCAATGGCAAACTGCAGATGGGCCTTGACATGTGCTGGTTTAAGCAGGGGAACCTTCCCTGCCATGCGTCATTTCAAACCATGACGTCTTAGTGTACAGTAACCATGGAAACGGTGGTTCCAGCTCTTTTCAGGTCATTGACCAGCTCCCGTAGGTGTATAATTTAGTCTCTAGCAGGGTGGTTCTTAACCTTTCTTGAGGTTTCCTTTGTGTATTCACTAAACCCTTCTTTTGTGATAAATAACATATGTAACAATTTTCGAAATCCAAGACATAGGTGTATGTTTTTAACTGGGCCATACATGAACATGACCTCGCTTAAAGAACAAAACCAACACAGTGCATGAACTCACAGCAAATAATAAATATTTTACGTTACGACAGCCGTTTAATACGCACTAAAGCCCCCGCAGCACTGATTGGCCATGCAATGTGATGTTATCCTCTGCAGCTAGTGATGGCGTGTTGAGGAAAAAAAAAACAAAAGCGGGGCGTGTCACCACGAACTTTACAAAACTGTGTCTTTACCTCTGCAGCAGAGGCGCCGCTGAACCCCTGAGATGAACTCATCGATCCACTAGGGTTCGATCGATCCACTAGGGTTCGATCGGACGCCGGCTGCTCTAGTGTCTGTGGACAGCTCTTTGGTCTGGGCCATGTTCATAGTTGGATTCTTACGGGTTGTATGGGCTGGAAGCGTGTCTTTATGCAGCCAACCACCCCAAACAGGTGCATCTAATTTAGGAGAATAAATGGAGGTGGACATTCTGAAGGCAGACTAACAGGTCTTTGAATTCTAGCTGATAGATAGGCCTTTAAATACTTATTTGAAGCTGAAACATACAAATAAATAGTTTTTAAGAAATCATATATTGTGATCTCCAGACTTTTTTGTGTAGATTATGTCTCTGACATTGGACTTGAACATACGACGACAATTTCAGACCCTCTATGATTTCTAAATGGGGGAAGTTGGATTATAGCAGGTCAAATACTCCCATTTCTTGCGGAATTGTTTTTTTACTGCTTTTGTAAGGTAGTCCTCCTGCTCTCTCTGTTAATTTAATCCATTTTTGGGTTTAGCTGTAAATTAAAATCGCCTTTGCATGTACACATGCTGCATGCATCTGTGGCCACGAGACCAAATACCTCCTTAAAGAAATCTATACTACAACCAGGGGGGATATATATATCTGTATATGTGTGCTGATGGCTTGGATCTTGTTTTTCCCATTCAGCTGGCACTAATCATGGCAGCACAAGAACAGGCACTCAGTACAAGATCAATAGAGGCCGGGGTCTACCACACCAGGCAGGACCGCCGGTGCAGACTGTGCAAAGATGCCTCTGAAACAATACAGCACATAACAGCGGGGTGTAAAATGCAGGCAGGAAGTGCATACATGGAACGCCACAACCAGGTAGCTGTCATAGTGTACAGGAACATCTGCCATGAGTATGGGCTGGAAGTCCCAAGGTCAAAATGGAAGACACCTCCTAAGGTAGTTGAGAATGACCGAGCTAAGATCCTATGGGACTTCAAGATCCAGACTGACAAACAGGTGATGGCTAACCAACCAGACATCGTGTTCATCTGTAAGGAAAAAATTTCTACATTTGAAAAATTTTGAAATTAATGTAGCCTGTTAGCAGTTCCTAACAGTTAGCATCATGTTAGCGGGACGCCAGCTGTGCAGAATAGAAATGCTGGAGCTTCTTTCAGGGATTTTAAATGCTGCCTTTTTAACTGAAATTGGTCGACGACGTCACCTTGAGGGTTTTTCTCATGCAGACATTCAGTAACATTTATATGCTGTGTGTTTAGAGCTCCTGTATGAGGACGTGTTTGCCGTGTGGGAGGTGATCTGGGTGGCCCCCAGGATCTCCTCTCGGCATTTTGTCCTCTTCCTGGCCCTGGCTCTGGTCACCGTTTACCGTGAGATCATCGTAGACAACAACATGGACTTCACCGACATCATCAAGTTCTTTAACGGTACGCTCATGTTGTGTTTGGTCTGATTTACATTCTGCCATCAGTAACTCATGTTTATTAATCACACCACAGCAAATCTCGTTTGGTGTGAATTTGTTTTCCACTCTATCATAATTTCCTTTTCTCTACTGTGTGGGGAAGAAATCCATCTGGCGATTTATCTTGATTGCCTGATATAATATTTCGATCTTTCAGTTCCCTTTTGCAGTTTGCTTTTTTTAAAAACAAAACATTTTTACCTGAAACAATGAGGCTACCTCTGCACCAGATGGCGCTGTGGAGCCCGTTAGCTGTGCGGTGCAGCACCATATCTAGCTCAGGCAGTCACAGTGCAAGACTTGGACCAACTGTGGATCTGTCCAAAGCATTTGACTCTGTTGACCATAAGCTATTACTAGATAGACTAATTAACATTGGCATAGGAAACACAGCTATTACTTGGTTCAAAAACTATCTTACAGAGCGAACGCAATGTGTTTCTATAGATGGTCTTAAATCATACTTTTTAGAAATTTCTATGGGTGTTCCTCAAGGTTCGATTTTAGCCCCCATCTTATTTTCTATATTCATAAATAACATTGGAAAGGACGTGCAAACTGCTAAACTGCATCTTTATGCAGATGACACTGTGATTTATTCAGTTGCCTCTTCACTGAACCAAGCCATGCATGACCTTCAGTTGGCCTTTCAGCAGCTTCAAGTTTCTCTACATGGCCTTAAGTTAGTGCTAAATACTAAGAAAACCAAATGTATGACGTTTTCAAGGACTCGTTCCCAATCCCCAGATAATATAACTATTAACACATTAAATGGAGACTTAATTGAAAATGTTTCTTCATATAAGTATTTAGGTTTTTGGCTGGACAACAAACTTTCTTTCAAAGTTCATGTTGAAAAACTTGTAAAAAAGCTGAAACTACAGCTGGGGTTTTATTTTAGAAATAAAACTTGTTTTAACAAGTCAGCCAGAAAAACACTTGTGAAGGCTACTTTTTAAAGTGTTTTGGACTATGGTGATGTTGTCTACATGCATGCTGCCTCTAGTACTCTCCACCTGTTAGATTCTGTGTACCATAGTGCTCTGCGCTTCCTAACTAACTCCTATTCCCGTACTCATCATTGTACGCTGTATGAACTGGTAGGCTGGCCGTCACTAAGTCTACGTAGACAACTTCATTTCTATATTTTTCTATACAAGGCCATGTTGGGTAAACTGCCGGCATATTTATGTAATCTCCTCAAGCTAAATTCCTGCCATTTTCATCTCCGTTCCACCAGGTGGCGCTCTTACCAGGTTCCAATGGTTTTTACTGAGCTGGGGAAGAAATCCTTCTCTTACTTTGCTCCATGGTCCTGGAATAATTTGCAAAACTTGCTCCATTTAAATGATCTAGTCCAATTGAATGAATTTAAGGCCATGTTAAAATGTCATGTCATTCAAAAATGTAACTGCCCTATGTGACCTGTCTTTTCCTGTGAGATTTTGTCTATGTTGTATTTCTGTTTGTATTTTAACTGGTGTGCCGTCTTGGCCAGGTCTCCCTCAAAAAAGAGATTTCAATCTCAAGGGACTTCCTGGTTAAATAAATAAATAAAAACTCAACCCCCAAACAACATGGATACCAAAATCATTCATTTACAGCACTTACTTTTTTATTTATACATTTAATTTTTATACCTTGGAAAAACATCGCAATAAATGGTGATATTGCAATATCGTGATAATATTGTATCGTGACCCAAGTATGGTGACACGTATAGAATCATGTCACTAATACCAATACTCACCCCTGATACCAAAACAGTGTTTTGTGAAACGGAATCAGAGGGATAAACATCAAAGCTACAACCATTTAAAGGAGAACTCCGCTCATATTCAGAATTCAAACTTCTGAAAGTTCTTTAAATCTGAAATGATTCCATCCTGTTCAATAAATGATCAGTGTTTTTAATTCAGAGTAATTTTCATGTAAATGTGCTTTACTGGAGGCATCCATGTTTGTCAAAGAACACTACTGCCACCTACTGGTTAGTGACGTCAGTAGACGTAGTGATCGAATTAAAGCTAAATTCATTAAATCACTGCAAACGTATTAGATTTAGGTATAAATAATGATCTATTGGTTGTTCCTGGCTGACCAGACTTTTCCTTTAAAATAAACTCCTTCTCTGTCACATCTCCACCATATCTGCTCACCGAACAACAGAAACGTTCATTCAACCATTGCTTCCTTCTGGCTGTCGGTCGCTAAGGACGGATTGGTTGGACAGGTGTGCTCACCTGAGCAGCAGATCTCTGCTGCTCCTCCAGAGTCACCATGTGTCTCTTCTTCTCCCGACTTGATGCAGGCTGAGGTTTTATACCATGTCTCCTTTATGATGATCTTTATGATCTGTTTAGCGTTTTTCTCGTCTCTCTGCAGAAATGGCGGAACGTCACGACGTCCAGCTCATCCTACGGATAGCCCGGGAGCTGGTGCACAGAGTCCAGTCTCTGATGGACAACAAGGAACTGGTGTGACTGGGAGGACGGCGTGTGCAGCCTGGTGTCAGAGAGACGGGTTTGTGGCCCTTAGGGGCCCCGCTGGAGGCCCCGGAGTTCTGTTTACATGTTCCTTCACATGGAATGCCCATGGTGTCTGTTCAGACATGTGGATTTGTCTGCATGCTAGTGAGTTTAATCACACTGTGAACACATTCTTCAGTCCCCAGTCCAACAGCGTGTGCGTGCATGAAAACACACACACGGAGCGCCAGCTGCTCGCCAGCTGTGGCGCAGTGCTGCAGGAGGCCACCAGAGGACAGCATTCACACATCGCATGGTCAGAGACAGAAGACTTTGCCACGAAGATGCTTTCATCCGTGACCAAATGAACTGTGCCAACCACTGTTTTCTACAAGCACGCATGTTTTTAGCTGCTGGCCCCATTTTTAGCTTCTGTTCTTGTCTGATGTCTCATTGTTACACAAATGTTGCCTTTACTGACAGCCCAAGGTACTTAGATGCACTTTTCTCTGAGAGTTTCCTATTGGTTCTTATGAAGGAGGATTGGTTGCAGCCAGTTTTCCTGCACATGGTGGCAGATATTTAAAGCACGTGTGGAACAAAAACAGAAGAGCACAACAGAAAAGGGAAAAGCACAGAAAAAGGCCTCTGATGGAGGGAAGCAGCTTCTAAAGCTGCCTGGACCAGAGTCAGAGCGTTCAGGGTGACCAGATCCGCCGGTCGGTCCATGCAGGGTCTGTCCATCACAGACACAGTGATACCTGAGGGAAACCAGTGACGCCAGCAGCCAACGCACTGGATGGGCTTCCCCAGACTGGGATTTAATTCTATTCTATTCAGTTTATTTCTATAGCTCCAATTCACATCATGTCATCTCAGGTCACTTTCCAGTTCACCAGATCATCCAGTCAGATTGATTCAAAGTTTTCTATCTAAGGAAAACCAGCTGATTGCATCGACTCATTGACTCTTCAGCAATCCCTCACACTAAGCATGCTTGTAGCGACAGTGGAGAGGAAAAACTCCCTTTGAACAGGAAGAAACCTCCAGCAGAACCAGGCTCAGTGTGAGCGGCCATCTGCTGAGGCCCACTGGGGTTCAAGGAGACAGAAGCAGACATAGAAAAAGAAGCATAGATACAAAAGGCAACTGTCAACCAGCTCCACAGGCGGCCCCGTCCAGGAAACACACAGCCAGGCAGACGAGCTCCGAGCCAGCTCCCATGTCAGAGGAGGAAGAGAGCACATCCAGTTAGTCACAGTCAGAGAAACAGGACTACACTGGAAAACAGGCCAAGCTCCAACATCTATAAACAAAGGTGTTGATGGCAGCAGCACAGCTGATATTTCTCTCCAGGATGGAGTCACAGCCAAACAGGAACAGACCAGATGAAGCTACTATGAGAAAAAGCAGAGAGAGCAGAACGTTAGAGATTGAACTAACAGATTCTGCAGAGTGGGAGAATAGAGATAGAATGAAGCAGAATGATGAAAAAGGGGTCCCTATGTCCTCCAGCAGTCTAAGCCTATAGCAGCAGAACTATAGAGATAGATCAGGATAACCTGAGCCACTCTAACTAGAAGCTTTATCAAAAAGGAAAGTTTTAAGCCTAGCCTTAAAAGTAGACAGGGTGTCTGCCTCACGGACTAAAACTGGTAGTTGGTTCCACAGGAGAGGAGCCTGATAACTAAAAGATCTGCCTCCCATTCTACTTTAGAAATTCTAGGAACCACTAGTAAACCTGCAGATTGAGAGCGAAGTGCTCTGTTAGGAACATAAGGAACAATCAGATCTCTGATATCAGATGGAGCTTGGCCATTTAAGGCTTTATATGTGAGAAGGAGGATTTTAAATTCTATTCTGGATTTAACAGGAAGCCAATGAAGAGAAGCCAGGATAGGAGAGATATGATCTCTCTTTTTCATTTTCATCAGAACTCTGGCTGCAGCATTTTGGATCAGCTGAAGGCTTTTAACTACAGTTTGTGGACTTCCTGATAGTAAAGAATTACAATAGTCCAGCCTTGAAGTAACAAATGCATGGACTAGTTTCTCAGCATCACCCCTGGACAGGATATTTCAAATTTTTGCAATGTTCCTCAGATGAAAGAAGGAAATTCTAGAAACCTCTTTGATCTGGGATTTAGATGACAGGTCCTGATCAAAAACAACACCACGATTTTTTACTTTATTATCTGAAATCAGTTTAATCCATTCATTTAAACCCCAGACCTTCCTGCTGGGGATGATCTGAGAAGCTGCTTTAGGTTAAGGTGTCTGAACCAGCAGATGATGCCGTTCCTAACGGATCGTCAGTGATTTGCTGCACAAACGAGAGTCAGTTACCTCCAGTAAACGCCGCCTCCACGTCACTGGTCCTTTCTGCACTAATGAGGGTTTTCAGGTGTTATTTCTGAGCCACTGGTGGGTTCTGATCATGAACCAAGTGGAGGATTTAAGCTCGGAGGAGCAGGAAGGAGGGATGATTGGGGTTTGGCTTCTGTCTGCTGCTTCAGCTGCTTTCAAGGCGGTTTGACACGACAGAATCCTGTAAACCTGCTCCAGCTGGAGTCTGTCTGCGTTCCTTTAAGATCCGACAGTTTTACTTCCTGTCACTTTAACGACGTTTAGCTTCTGGGTCCTGCTCTGTGATGGACCTGCTCCGGTTCGCCCTGCTGCTCGGCCTCCCTCTGAATAAACCTTTGATCTTTACCAGCAGTTAAAGGCACAAAAAAAACAACCAACCATTATGTGTAGCATCGCCTTTAAATTCCAGGATATTTTAGTTCCAGGAAACAACTGGATCTTTTAGAAAACAACAGCAGTTTAAAGGGAGGGAATCCACACGTTCCTGTTCTGATAATCTGAAGATGCCCATCGTTCCACCTGCATCATCATCATCCTCCTCCTGTCTAGAAAAATGGCTGCAATTTTTCAAGCTCCAAATAAAAAGCTGATTTAGACGAAGGCAGAGTCTCCTCTGCCTCCAGCCGGTCGGTGTGGTAGGTTCCATCCGCTCCGCAGTTACCGCAGCGTGACCCTCGATGACCCGTCCAACTCGGCTGCATTTCATCGGTCATCCAGCACCGACCTCCACCTGTGAAACCAAGTGCCAAGAGTCTTCCCCGAACCCCGAAGTGTACTGTAGTCCTCCGGCTCCGTTAGTCCCACCCAGGATCAGGTGGCGGTGTGGATGTACCTCGCCACAGCGTCCGCTCCCCTCCTCCCTCTCCACGGTGTCATAGCGGCGGAGGTGCTGGATCAGGGAGGGTCGGAGTAGAACCTCTTCTTCTTCTTCCAATCAGGACGTGGTGTACCAAAGCCTTGAAAAAGCCCCCTCTGTGGCATGAAGACAATGTGCAATTTCATACTGCATCTTGAAGACTGACTGTTTACTATGTGTGTAAAATATTTTGAGATATTTTCGTGTTCTTGGATTCTTAACTGCTGTGCAATTTCTGTTGTTTTGGAATCCCAGCAAAGTCTATATTCCTGTACATACATACGAACCAAAAGCCCAATATTTGTATCTCTATATAGAAATATCTATAACTTATTTTGGGATCTATTTTTCTGTTGGTTGTGGCGGCGGCGGCGGGATGTGTGCAGGCTGTGTTCTCCGTTGGCTGTTAAGTGTATTAATGTTGTGCACTGATTTCTGACTCTACAGAGAGCTAACATGACTGCATTGCCAAACGTGTATCGGTCAGGATGTATCATTTGCCTTGAATGTAACGTGACATTAAAGAAGAGCTTCTTCAGTACTTTGCTGATTTTTCCTCCATCTTTTAAAGTTAGATTTGTTTTTAGCTGCGAAATGCAGCCAAACAGCCGCTGTTCTGTCAGATTAGCATATAGTCAACACGCATCTGCAAGATGTCAGATTTGCATTTATCCATTTAGTTTTGTAGAAAAAATTTAACTTTACACTACTTCAATGGGCATGTATCCCTTCAGTCATGTACAAAAAAAAAAATTAAGGTCAGCTCGCCATATGCTTAACTACTTAACTGAAGGGATAAACGGGTATTGACTAGGGGTCTACAAACAGAAGCCCACTGGATGCATCTTTGTTATCGCTGCTAAAGGTGAGCATGAAATGAAGGTTTAGTCGCTAATCCTCCTTTCCGGTACTTTCTGTTAAGCCAAAGGGGAAGAAAGGTTGACGTGGAAACGATCCTGAGCCAAAACCTTCACAGAAAGTCAAAGATGAAGAAAAAAAAGAGTCCAACTTAACATGACGGCTTGGTGATCTGACTGGAGTCTGGTTTGCTACTGCTTGGATTGAAAGAAAACCGGCAGCCACTCGGCCCTTTCTGGAACCTGGAGCTTTCCTGCAGGTTTTAGAGGTTTCTCTGCTTTAGCACAGCTGATTATGATGATTGCAGTAAAGCTAAAGCCTGTTAATTATCCATCAATTAAAATCAGCTGTGCTGGAGCAGCAAACCACTAAAACCAGAAGCCAGGGATTAGCGGACCGTGGTCCAGATCCGGACCCAACCTGATATAAAACATTTATAAATTAACACATGTTGTCTGACGGCAGTGTCTAATTTCACTTGCTCCTCTTCTCCTGTTAATACGGTAAAGCCCTGGGGCGCGTCCGGCTCCAGGCTGCACGTGATCCAAATGAGCCAATGAGCTGTCAGTCTGGGTTGCTGCTGCTGCTACTTTTAGACACAGCAGGCAAACCTGTGGCAAGCCAGGCGATGGGTAAGAAGGAGAAGACCATGAGAAAATGAGAGCAGAGAAAGTGTGGACTGCTGGAAGAACTGGTGAAAGAAAAGTGAAATGGCGTGCTCAAAGATGACCCTGCACATTTAGAGGATGTTTGGCTCAACCTGCTGCTGTGAAGCAGGATTCTCCACCATGAACAGAATCAACAATAAATCTGGATCCAGGCTCAAAATGAGCTCCTTGATATGTGCTTGAGAATGGCTTAGTCTCCGGTTAAACCCAGGTTTAAAGCCTTGCAGGGCAGCCTAAAGCCCACTGCCAACATTAAGACAGAAAAAAGAAAGAAAAGAACAAACAATCAGTTCAGCTGTTTGAGAAAATATGGGAATCAGGAAATTATCTATAAACCAAACTGAACGATTGTTGTTCTCTACTTAAAAAACACTTTAGATTTTAAAATGGAAAAGTGTTTTTTTATGATCAGGATGACGATAGAAGTTTAGCTGATTTGCTTTAAAATCGGTCCAATAATCTTTCAGCTGAAGCAGAGCCTGAGGCCTGCAGCTTCATCAGCCTGCATGTTTCCAGTCCTGCTGAATAAAAAGATCAACAAGCGAAGAAAGCAGGTCCTCTAGTGATGGGCCCAGTGATGCGTGGAGCCCATGGAGCTAAACGCTGTATCGGTGCGCATGTCGTTTAAAGAAAGTCGTGTGACCAAATCTGATACAGGAGTTGTTTCTGACTGACTCACTAAGCTGTGATTAAAAACATATCTGTCATCATGATGCATCTGCTAAAAAAAAAAGTCTCATCTTTTGAGGCTTATCATCAAAATAAAGAATTTTGGAGCAGCCTAAAAGGAACAGGAACAGTTCAGTTGTGTCACTCTGTTTATTTACTGTTTTTAACGTACTTATTGTTTTTAAATGATGAGTTAAAGTCCAGAAGCATCCATTATACGATATACGTTACATTATTTATTGGCTGCATCTGAAAATATCAAAGATATTTTCAATTTAAACCTAAATGTTAAATAATAAAACATAACCTAAAATGACTTAAATATCATTGTTCTAGGTCATCAAATCAGTTCAGTTTATTCTGTCCGATCAGCTGCCTGTAGCGTCTTTAAATGTCCAGCAGGGGTCAGTATTCTGGGAGACAGTATCAATCATAGAGTCCAGGGTTCATGGCGACCTTCAGACTGAGCGGTGCCAACCTGCAGAGCTGACGCTGAGCTGGAGGCCGAATCGAAGCCGAGAACAGAGGAGAGGAGGCAGGGAGGTCAACCATGTCTGCATCCTGTCCCAGAATGATAATGTCATTAAATAGACTTCAGCAGAAGCCTTATATTGGCCCCACCCCTAAAAACCCACAAGTCTGACCTAAGTTGACGTCGTTGAAGCGCATTGCCCACAATTCATTGCTCTATGTGACGCTTAAAGCTACAGTGTGTAATAATTACAGGCATATAAATTCAGAAATTTAATATATTATACATAACTATGTTATTTATCATCACCTATGAGCTCAGCCTTTTAACCATAACATTTGCGTTGCCTTAGAATTCGTTATTTATAATTACATAGGAGCGGGTCTCGCAGCCATGGAGGCTGACATCTTTGCGCTACGGCAGCGCAGAGGCAACAAACTAGCGATTGCGAGATCGCCCATGACGCTCGAAAGTAACTACGGCAAGTTGAGAGAGATGAACTGAGACGGTACTGAACAGTAGATGGCAGTATTATGCCTGAGAAGCGTTTAGTCTGCCTGAAACCAAAGAAGAAGAAGAAGCAGGTATACTGCGCCTCAGTAACAAGAAAGGTGAACAAGGCGGCAGGCGTGAGTGACTTTGCAAACTGTTTGGCACTGTGTGGCCAAACATCAGACGAATGGAGGATCATGCCTACTCTGTATCACAACGAAAAGCGGCGGACACCGAACCCCCGTCATCTAAGAAGCGGAAACACGACGAGAATAAACACAAGTGTGACAAGAAACGGCAAAAAACACGGATCAACATTGGCACGGCATTTACACGATGGAAGTCACTGATGGAGGAAAAAGGTTTTCAAAGTGACGCTCAAGTTGCCAGTTTTCTCTTGGACAGGTAATTAATCCTACACACACAATTGTCTAAGATCACTGCAGTTTTTGGAGTACAGGATGCTCAGACCTGTCTAAAACAATAACATGCTGCGTGATGATGCTGTTACTCTCCAGTATACTTATTCAGCAACGTCCCTGACGTTTCACAGGTAATGATTCAGTAATTTTCTGTAAAATAATTTTCTGGATATATACCTCGGTTACTTCTCTCCGGCTCCTTTGGAGATCTTCAAGCCTTTCCTCCTCTGCTCTCACCCCGCTGGCTCCCCTCTCTCGCCTGGCCCCAGCTGCACGCTCACCCCGGCCTCTCTGCCCTCTTCCTCTCCCTCTTCCTTGCCTTGTAACCCCCGTGCCACCAAAATGACTTGGACTCTGTAAACGGGGAATATATATTCTTCCAGCGAACACAATCTCGCTGTTAAACTAATGACTACAATTACTTCGTCTGTTTATATCACCATGCAAAGCAGCTCACCAAGACGTCACAACGACGTAGAAAAAATAACGGGTATATTTATTATCTTAAGTCTACATGAAATCTATACCCTACACAGACTAATGAAATACTATCTGTAAAATTATCTATGTAAACAAACCTCATCACTTGAGAAGGTAGGTGATGCGGACGTCGTGGAAGACATTTTGTCCCGTAACGCTCGCCGTACTGTTGGGGGGGAGAAGCGGTGGGGGGGAGATGTTCATGTTGCTGCAGTCTGCAGTCTGACCGCTAGATGTCGCTGAAAATTACACACTGTAGCTTTAAAGCAAAAAACTAACTGAAATATGGTGATGATCCTCCTGAGCCATTCTCATTTTAATGAGCATAAAATTCCCCATAAATCTGCCACAAATTATAGATACTGGATTTCTGTTTTCAGCTTTAAATTATTTTCTTAGCAGTTAAATTACTAAAACATGAATCAGTTCCTTTCACTTCTGCAGATTGTTCAAGGTTAAGGGCGAGTACTGAGGGTCTTAAAGGTATAGAGGGCGATCTTTTATTTCCGGGTGGATCGTCTCAATAGTTGGTCCTCCTAACTGTCAATCATCCTGGTGATATGTTTACGTAAGGCCGTCCTACGAGCTCGCCCTCGTTTTCACTTACCGGTGGTGAGTCTGATATTTTGGAAACGAAGCTTGTATGAGCGATGCAAACAGCAACTTTAAAACGGTGTGCACGAGGAGAAATGGGCTTGTGCACGCTCTCGTTCCACCTACCTTACTGTGCTTCAGTGACGCAGTGATTAGCACGCAGAACCCATGTACAGAGGCCTTAGTCCTCCACGCAGCCGACCCGGGTTTGAATCCGACCTGTGACCCTTTGCCACGTCTCTACTCCCTTTCCTGTCAGCCTACTGTCCAAAAAAACTGAGTCACTAGTGCCCTAACGTCGTAGAGAAGCGGCTGTTCCAACCGTTGCATTTCTGAATTCTCCCGATTGGTGCCCGACTTTACACGAGTGAATAAAGTGAATGTGATTGGTAGATTATCAAGGGGGCGGGATTGTTGTGGTGGAAGGTTCACAAGACAGTTCGGTTGTGGCCGGTTTGTTGGAAGCATCATGCTAACCAGTTAGCATCTTAGTGCTAGCAGGTTCCCAATGTGAAATTCCATTGGGACCAAGTAGCACTAAATTGGTGACTTAGAAACGACGCTGTCAAGGAACGCTATGGACAGCGGAAACATGCAAGAGGAGGAGAGTTTAGTGTCGGAGGTCGTGGATGAGTCTCCTCCGTCATCCATTTTTTATTTAGAGGAGGAAAGCGGGGACGAAGATGTTGTGGAAGAGGACGCCAGGGCGGCAGAAGCTTGGTTTGGTGTAGAAGGCTTCCAGCCGTACATGTTTGAGCCCTTGCCTCGCAACGCTGCCAGTTCTGTTAGCTCTACGCCTGCCGAAGACACAGACGTCCATCCCCGTGAACACTGGGACGCAACTCAATGGGAAAGGAAAGGATTCTGGTTTCAACCGTTGCGTATATTAGCTGCGACACATGAATCAAGATGCTATGACTGAAAAAATTTGATTGACAGATGAGCGCTGATATATGATTGGCTGAATTTAGGTGTTCAGGCTGACGTAGAACTAACTGGCCTGCAGAAGATAACGGGAAAAACACTCATTTTAAGACAGGATTTTTATAAAAATAGAGATTTTCTCAATTTTGGGACAATATTATCTGATAAAGAGAACATTTATATATATGTCTGAGCCAGAATGATTTGACATTTAAAAATGACTTCCATACGACTTTAAAAACTTAAAAAAAAAATAAAGTAGAGAAGGCGGGTCTTTTCAGAAATTCCTGAAAATCCTCCACTACACATTTAATCCTTCCAAAGAGCTGAGCTTCTAACCAGCTCTACGCTGCCCCCTAGTGGAGACATCACCGGCAGTGTTTCCATTTTATTGGTGAAAACTGAAGTTTTTATTCATTCTCCAGATTTCTAATAAAGAAAAGCAACAGACTGGGATATTTTCTTAAAAAGCATAATTTATCGCCTTGATACATTGAACTAAACAGTACCCATGGCATTGCACAATAAAAGGGCAGGAAAAACAAAAACATTAAAATAGATATTGCAGCTTCAAAAAGTTCTCCTGTTCATAAATACTGGTTGATTTCAGTTCACTGTAGTTTCTTACAACAGAATCACAGTTTGTGTGTTTTTCTCTAAACATCCAGAAGTCGCTCCTACAAACGCCATGATTGGTGTGACACATGATGACATCAGCAGACATTCAGTGGTGCTGAGAAACGGCGCCGTTCCTCACGTTAAGGTACAACATTAAAGGCCGGGGGTCCTCCTGAGGAAGAGGAGGGAGAGCAGCCCACAGGAGGAAGAAGAGGAGCGTTGTGCTGACGGCGCTCAAAGACGTCTGAGCCGCCGCTCTGCTGGGTCCTGGACAGATTAGGACAATTCATGGCGATCGTTAGGCCTCATTTTCTGAGCTAATTAGGAGGTTTGATTTGAGAAAATAAACTTTCAGGCTTTGGTGTGTTTGTCAACATGGAAATTAATCACAAATAAAGCAGCAGCAATGCAACTTCAGCTCTTTCTATTAAATTTCTTTCATCACTATTTAGGGATGTTTGGAATTGAGTCCGATCTGTTAGAAACGTGAACTGTACCTTTGTGCGTCGGTGCAAATCGTTCCTCTGCTTCTAAAGCGGTTTGGGCTTTTCTACAGATTTCTGGATCTGAGAAAGAAAAAAAAAAAACAGCTTTTAGCATCAGCCCTAAATTAGAGGCAAAACGCAGAATATATATAGATATAAAAAAATAAAAAAAGTAAAAAAAAACAGCAGATTTAACACAAATAAAAAAAATAGATGGAAGCATCTCAGAACTAAACACTAAGGTCGATTCATCCAGCTGCCAGCAGGGGGCAGAAAAGTCCTACAACCAAAAGAAAACAGAAAGAGAAAAAAAAGGGAGAAAACAGCAGAAAAGCAACAACAGGCAGCGATGAGACGATGAAGGACTGGAAGCAGATGGAGTCCCATCTTCCACACAGCAAAAAAAAAAAAAAAAAGCAGAATCAGAGAGAAAACCAAAAAAAAAAAATAAACAGCAACAGACAGGAGGGCTACTGTACCTGAGATTGCTCCTTCAGGAATTCTGGGAGCTGAAATTCCCCTTTATAGACCTGGAAAACAGAGAGAGCTTCAGAGGGGGGGTGGATGATGAACAGGAAACATGGAGCGGCCTGTTAATGGACGGCCGACTGCCCCCCTCCATCAACAGACAGTCAGGCTCTGATTGGACAAACATTTGGCACAAAATATGAAAAACTATACGGAGGATCAGAGATTAAAGTAAAAAAGGTGAGAAAAGGAGGAAAGTTTTCATCCTGAGGACAGAGAGGGAGCTCAGCTTTCATTGATCCGCCTCATGGCTGCTGGCAGCATTTCTGGATTTATTCCTTTATGGAGAAACGAAGAAGAAAACGTTTCTAAACCACAAAAATAAGAGAAAAGCTTCTGAACTTGGTAACAGATTTACACGTCTCCTGATTTATCAGGATTTATTTTGGATGTTAAAAACCATCCCTGCTGGGCTGAGCTTCTTAAGGAGGAGCTGCTCCTGCTTTCACCCTCTGATCAAAAATGGAGTAGCTTCAAACAAAGGAGGCGACTCTTTCCTCCCAGTCTCTGCAGACCATCTGCTTCCCGTCTCCCAGTAACAGGTAATCAGACTGACCCACTGAAAGGTCCAGTCTGTCCTCAGCTTCACACAAATCAGAGCTTTCAGGATTTTCTCTTTGCACCAGAGAACAGGTGAGCTGTTCACCTTTTGTCACCATAGCAGGAGCTCCAAGCTGATTGGACGAAACAATAACCGTCCAAATGTTTGCTGGTTGTGATTCTAGCTCTACGGTTTCACAGCAGGGAATGAACACAGCAGTAGGAGCCATTTAAAAGTTCCCTACTTTCCTTTTTAAACATCAATCTTTGTACTAACATATTGAAAGTGGGGGGGGTCACTCCATTGGCTGGAAGTTGCAGGGAAGTGGGCTGATATTCGCTGGCGTTTGACTGGGAACGGCCATTTTGAATGGCTGCTACTGTAAGTCTGCTGGACTGAAAGGACCCAGAGGTGAAACCGGTTCTGTTAGAGCCAGACGCCTGCAGCTCAGGGCGGCGGTGCCGACGGCGCCTCAAATGCAGACGAGGAACCAGTCTGGTTCAGAGGTTCTGATGGAGCCTCAGATGGACCGCCCCTCCAGAACCAGAGAGCATCAAAGCGCCGCTTCCTGTGACATCAGACATCAGGCTCTGAGCGGCGGATCCATTAGCTTCATTCATCAGCTGAACATTTCCCACTGAACCATCCAGCCTGTTTAGTGTTGATCGCAGCGAGATGCTGATTTATCAGCCTGGATCCAACAACAGGCTAGCTTCATGCTACGCAGCCTTAGAAATAAAAAAAACACCTTTGTGATGTTTAAAAGCTAAACTTTGAAGCTTTAAAGTGAGGAAAACTCGACCCGAGAAACCCTGACCTGGTTAACAGGTTTCCAGCAGCAGATTTTCATCTGTTCATGTTTTCATGCCGTTTAAATGGCTGTAAAACTCTGCAGGGAAATAACTTTTACTACTTTTCTAAATGAGTTTTTTCTTCAGCAGAATTAACGAGTCCTTTTTCTAAACCCGGTGCTCCAAACGACTCCTTGATCTTGATATTAATATATTCCTGACTAATATTCCCTCATTGTTCCTGTATCTGGGCGTCCGTTCATCCTGGGAGAACGTCAGAGGTTCATGCTGATTCAACTTTAGTGTTCATTAAAAGAATACAAGATTACAGCAGTAATTTTCCTTAGTTTGCTTTTCAGACCATCCTCTCTGTTCCAGCTGAGTAAAATATAATGATGCTGCCACCGCCGTGTTTCACAGTGAGGTAACGGCCCACTGCAAACAGACAACCGCTCTCTGCCTTGAACTCTATAAATCAGATGGATCCAAGGCTTCAGCCGGAGCTGCTTCATGTGGATTGATGCACGGCGTGGCCCATTAGATCAGTCAGCTTCTAACCTGATGCAGCCGAACTGGTTTCCTCACTGGTTTCCTCCTGTTTCCCTCCAAGATGCAAATTTTTCTGCATTCAGGTTTAGAAGCTAATTTAACTCAAATCAAAGGATCAAACTTTTAAATCCAGTCTAAAGCTCTTAGCTGTGTGGATGTGATGAGGTTGGAGTTCCTCACCGCCGCCAAGTGAGGTGGCGCCGCCTCCAGCCTGCAGCTCAGCGCGGTGCTGCCAGCGGCTCCCAGTGACTCAGCAGGTTAAACGCAGCGAGAAGCCGCCGACTCCCACCAGCAGGAGAAACGCTGAGCTACTCGCCGCCATCTTCTGTGGGAACTGGTCTGATTCCAGTGGGGGACTGGAGCTGCTGAACTGTGTCACCTGCTGAAGAATTAAATCCCTCTAATTTTCTCTTTCTGACTGTTTTTCTGTTTTCCAGTCAACAGACGGCGTCTCTCCCGCTAAGCTGCTCAGGAAACGTCCGCCTCTGTTTTAACCAATGGAGCGTCGCCTCAACCCGGATCGTTTTACCTCAAACATTCAGGTTTGTTTTCTGCACCAATTTAAACGCATCATTTTCACCCATCCATACGTTTTCTTTTCTTCCTCTCTATCCGGGCCGGGATGCGGAGGCAGCAGGCTAAGCAGAGATGCTCAGACTGCAGCCCTGGCAGAGACCAACATGCACCGAGAACAGGTCGCAACGCGATCCAACCCTGCTGCGTCATCCAGAGAACGGACGGCCTTAGCAGGGGGCCGCCATGTTCAACCTAAATGTTTGAAAAATTACAAATGTCTGCTCTGCAAAGTTTAAATCTAAAACATTTTTTGGTCCTGTGCTAATTCTGGATGCTGCTTTCAGGGTCTGAAAATGTGAAATAAATCAAATTAAAATCATCTTCATATCAACCAGTCTAATCATTTCTGGGTCTGATGAGGTTTAACTTTTAATTTATGATTAGCTTGTTTAGGTCATTTCACATCAAATACAAACGCACTGAATTTCGCCGACGTTCGTCTCATGAACGTCCAACCATCTTGCTTTATCAAACAGGAGGATCCCGGCCCCGCCTCCTGGCCCCGCCTCCTGTTCAGCCGATCTCAGCAGACCTCGATCTGACCAAGCGAGTCGCAGCCTGATTGTTGAGTCCAGCAGATCAGCTCCACCGCCACAGGTGGATGATCACTTCCTGTCTAGGATCCAGATCTTCTGCAGGGAGACGATTCGCCTCCAGAGACTCTTAGAAACTAAACAAATCTCCATCCCTGCTTTGCTCCTTCACCCTTTACCTCAACCCCTCCCTGACAAAGGTGTTGATGGCAGCAGCACATTTCTCTCCAGGATGGAGTCACAGCCAAACAGGAACAGACCACATGAAGCTACTATGAGAAAATCACTCAATTGATACAATTTCCAATCGATTTAATCCACAAGTCTGCGACCGTTACGAAGCAATCTCCTCTGTGATTTAACACCATATTAACTATCAGACGCCTTCAATGTTGTTCAGATTCGATGTAAGAGCATTGAAATGATAGCAGCTCAAAGTGAACGGCAAGAAGCGAACCTCCAGAGGAACTGATCCAGGAACAGTTTCTGCTCCAGAGGAAAGGACCGTTTTCACATTTTCATCCAGGTTTTCCACCTGCTCAGGTTAAAGGACCAACAGCCGAGTATCATCAGCTGATCACATGAACCCTGTGGTACTCTGAGCTTAAAGAGCCATTATTATCAACATGATCAAACTGAAACCTGTTGAATCAGTGAGCTTTAAACAGAAAGGATTTCCTCGTCTCTGTAGGGCTGATGGTTAGCATAGCGCCCTCCAGCTCCATCTAACAGAAGCATCAGGTTTGCCTGGAAGCCGCAATCAATGGTCTGAAGCGGCTTTGGAGTCGTTCTGGTCCCTGGTGAGAAATGGATATATAGATCAATAAGTTCCCAGCTTCTCCTCAGAGGTAGTAATGAGATGGGATGATGAAGGACGGTTCTTCCTCATCGTAATCATGTTTGGCTTCCTGGAGCCTTAATGATGCAGCCTGATCCTGCAGCATTGATCTGTCCTTATTCTGCCATCATAGATTCTCACAGCTCAACGGCTTCCTCCTAATTATACCCGAGTGGCATTAATATTTTCATCATTCTGCTTCATTCTATCTCTATTCTCCCACTCTGCAGAATCTGTTAGTTCAATCTCTAACGTTCTGCTCTCTCTGCTTTTCCTCATAGTAGCTTCATCTGGTCTGTTCCTGTTTGGCTGTGACTCCATCCTGGAGAGAAATATCAGCTGTGCTGCTGCCATCAACACCTTTGTTTCTAGATGTTGGAGCTTGGCCTGTTTTCCAGTGTAGTCCTGTTTCTCTGACTGTGACTAACTGGATGTGCTCTCTTCATCCTCTGACATGGGAGCTGGCTCGGAGCTCGTCTGCCTGGCTGTGTGTTTCCTGGACGGGGCCGCCTGTGGAGCTGGTTGACAGTTGCCTTTTGTATCTATGCTTCTTTTTCTATGTCTGCTTCTGTCTCCTTGAACCCCAGTGGGCCTCAGCAGATGGCCGCTCACACTGAGCCTGGTTCTGCTGGAGGTTTCTTCCTGTTCAAAGGGAGTTTTTCCTCTCCACTGTCGCTACAAGCATGCTTAGTGTGAGGGATTGCTGAAGAGTCAATGAGTCGATGCAATCAGCTGGTTTTCCTTAGATAGAAAACTTTGAATCAATCTGACTGGATGATCTGGTGAACTGGAAAGTGACCTGAGATGACATGATGTGAATTGGAGCTATAGAAATAAACTGAATAGAATTTAATTAAATTACATTTAGGACAATTTGGAGAAGCACCTGCAATGCTGTATATATAAGGCAATATGTAAACATTGACTAGGATGTTGAACTGCATGCTTTCTTTGTATGTCTTACAGACTGGTATTCTGGAAGGCAGAAACAAATTTTCTACCATGGTTCAGAATCTATTGTTATTTTAAACAGCACTCTGCAACTCTGAGATGACATGATGTGAATTGGAGCTATAGAAATAAACTGAATAGAATTGATTTTCCACCAACAGATCGACCTCCTCGGTCTCCTTTTCAGGTAAAACTCTCAGACCTTCTCACCAAATGTTCCCACAGCCTCAGATCAAGTCTTTAAAAATCAGCAAACACCTGCCGCCTGTGACATCATTTCCTCTGGTCGTCTTCGCTCAGCAGCCATCATTCAGGTTCATCTGAGACGTTTTTCTATGGACTCGTGCAGCATGTAAAGTTCAGCCTCCAGGATCTTCTAAGGACAGATATCTCTCTGCACTGCTTTATTCTTAGAATAGAAAATCTCTTTATTGTCCCACAATGGGGAAATTTGCAGCAGCAAAAAGATTATTAAAAATAGTCACACAAATGTGGACCTCAGAAAAAAGTCTAAGAATAACATAACAGTAAAAAGTTAAAATATAAACAATACAGTCCTGTAAAGGGTTTTAACAATATCAAACTGGAGAATAAATAACCAATATGCAGCTATGGACATTTTCCAGTAATGGATATTTGAAAATAGCAGCAACATCAGAGATGTTCCTGAATGGAACAGCTGATTGTTGGGAACAGTGGTGGTTCCTTTTAGCCACCATATGAATAAAACTGGAGTCACTGCTGGTTTCTGGAAAATAATTTCCTATTCATCATTTTAAAAAAAAAAAGACAACATTATTAAAAATATATCCTTTGGAGAGTAAAACTTTTTGGGAAACTATTCTACATCATCCTTCATGTGATGAAGGCAGGGAACCAATCCAGACGCTGGATTATCCTGGAAGATCTGCAAAGTGAAACAGATTTGAGAGCCGAGCAGCAGCCTGGTTACGGCCCAGTAAGAGCAGGTGGGCTGCCGCTCAGAGGACAAACACCATGTTAACGCTTCCCTGATCATCCAGGTCACTCAGCCTCCACAAAGCAAACAGTCCCTGCAGCAACAAGGCCAGAGCTCTCCGGATCCAGAGCCAGACCAGACAAAGTAAACGCCACCGTCCAGGCAGGAAGCCAGACGTCTTACACAACAACCAGTTGTTAAACACCACTACATGTTTTAACAAGTGGCTGAGCTCCAATGAATTAACGACAATGTTTGTTTTTCCTCATTTTAAAATGATTCCTCGCCACTATGCACCTCTTTCAATGTTTTATTGCTAACTTTGGTTATTTTGGTTTCAGGCAAAATCATTTGGAGGAAAATCACACAGATAAATGAGAGGGATCAGAAAGCAGCGCTGTATTAGCATCGCCACCAGGGGGCAGTGTCACAGGAGGAAGGGAGCTCAGCTGTTCCTCAGCTAGCTTATCATTAGCATTAGCTTTCTACTAAAGTTACCAAGCAGGAAAACGGCTGTCAGGACGCCGTACATCTGTGTTTGTCAGGAAACCCGACTATTAATATAAATCTATTTATGCTAGTCCATTAGAGCTGGGCAATTAACTGCATTTGCTAAATAATCAACATTTAGCAAAACTTATTTTTTCTTTTCTTATTCTGGGGGAACTACATTTTAGTAGCATTACATTTAAAGTAAAAGTTTGGTCATTTTCAGAATCCAAACTTCTGAAAATACTTTAAATATAAAATTATTACATACTGTTCAATAAATGATCAGTGTTTTTAATTCAGAGTAAATTTTGTCAATATAAACATGTTAGAATCCGTTGGAAAGCTTAGATTCTCCATAATTTAACCACCAAGTTCATTTTATGGTCACAGCGAGCACCAAAGCACAACTAACACAGATATACCAGCATGTCAAAAGGTAAACATGACAAAGCAGCCACAGCTACATCCCTTTGAAGGCGTCCAGAAGCTGTTTTATAAATTCAATCTTCACTTATTTATACTCCATTCGTCCATAAAGGTCCACAGATTAAAGTAATCCAGCATATTAGTAATAAAAATATTCCAGGATGAGAAAATCACCCATAACATCTGGTTGTTGCCATCAGAAAGGTTAGCTGGTGATGGCTAATGCTCAGCATCTGGCTAATATTTACTTCTAATACTTATTTCCTGGGTTGTTAGCCTGCGACGTTTGGTCTGGTTCTTTACATCGTCTGCATTATTTATGACGTGATTATAGCGAGATACAGTCCCTGAAAGCTGACTTCTGGTTCACTTCCTGTCAGCCAGTGACGCACATCATGATGACCTTAGATTCTCTGCTGTAGAGAAATCATTCAACCTTTCCCACAACATGGAGTCGCCCGGAGCAGCAACTCTTCAGGACAGACAAGTCAGGAGGGATTTTGTTTTTTTTTCTTAAAGCTGCTGTAGGAGATTTTAGAAAAACGGTTCCAGCAAGCTATATATTTAAACAGACACAACCAAGCCTCTGCCTTCGAACCCCTCGAAACCACATGAATGCGTACGCTGTCTGCAGCACGTCTAGAGCAGCAGGAGGAGCTGCTGGCAGGGAGACAGGCAGCACTGATGATGCAGAGCGCTATGATCACTATGAACCGGTTTATTAACGCATAAATTAACTTAAAATGCCGAAATCTGCTGGCAGAATACGTTGGCTTTTATTATCCTGCTGCCTGCAGTTTGGATTATGGACATGAAAACCACCTTCCAGCCGGTCGCCTCTGCAGCTGCAAACCGCGAGGAGGCTCCCGGGCCTGAGGCAGCTGCTGCTGGGGATTCCCAGTGACAGCGCAGCGCCGGTATGTGGGGGTCTGAGCGGCTCCCACAGAGAAATAATCTCTGAAGGCAGGATGGTAATCTGGATGAACTGACTGCACAGACCATGTTTTCAGGAGGACTTTCTCACTTCCACATAGATTCTAACTACTTTCTACCCGCTGATCACAGCTAATATAGCTGCCATTGTTCCAGGCAGAGAAAGGATAGGGTAGCTCCGCCCACCACGCATCAGACCCACTTTACCACCGAGCAGCTAGAGCAGCAAGATGCTTCAGCCGCGCGTCAGAACTAAACTTGCAAAAGCATCAATAAATGTAGCAGCAGGCGTGTTTCTGCTGCTTTAGGTGTGAATAGGCTGACCAGACTTTTTCTCATACATGTCCTGCTTTTCATGCAAATGGTGCGGGATTTTGGTGGAATACAGTGCAGCAGAACCGATCTGTGAGCTCCGGGCTGGGGACAGAGCGACCGAACCCGACCCGGTGACGCTAGCCTGGACACTGGCGGCCCCGTGCTTCCCCCGCCTGCCCGGTAAGGGAAGAACGAGGCCAGTTGCATTCGTTTGTGTGTCAGGGTACGCTCACAGGGGGGGGAGGGACAAGCAGACGACCATGATTGACGTGTCAGGAACCAATCATGTCTTTTGTGGTCAACCATTATCGGTTGAGGTTATTCATTGATTTCTCACTGTAGCGGGGAACAATTAATTTAGTTTCACTCCCAGACTTTCTATTTCACTGCTTGCTAAGCGGCTGTGGGGAGATCATTAAGCTACATGGTTAAAAATGCATCAGAAAAGATCTACTGCACCTTTAAATTATAATAAATATAGTGGATGTAAATGATTAACATTCTTCTGCTCCAAGCTCTGGAAAAAACTGCTAGTAAACCAGAGATGTGGAGAAACTTTAATTCAAATCCTTAGTTTAATAAAATAAGAGGAAGGAGAAAAAAATAAAGAGAAAGGGGGAAAAAAAGAGAAAAAGAAACAAAAAGTGGAACAAAAAAGACTGAGCCACGTTAATTCTGAACCAAAAATATAAATTCCCATCAGGGCTAAAAAAATGATTATTTCCTTGCTTCTTATTGTTTCCATAAATCTGTTTAGCTTTTCTATACTTTGCTCAGACCTTCTCAGTTTCTGTTTGCTCGTTACTCCTTGTAAAACACTCCATTACCCAATTTATGAAACATATTAACATTTGAAAGAAAATCAGTTTTGGATGAATAATTTATCTAAAGTGACTAAAAGCTCTAGAGCCAAAACCTCGACTTCATTCACAGCAGCCATGTGTCTGCTTTCATCTTTAGGATGCAGTCTAATATAGATGTAGAGGTGTTGGCTTTATGCCACAGAGCTGTAAAGCTTTTATCACTAACTGAGAATCTAGAGACGCAGAGAAAGAGGCCAAAGAAACCAACCCTGCTGGAAAATCCCATTGATGGGCTGCAGATGTACGCAGCATAAATCTAGCAGACGGGCTTCAACACGCTGTTAGCATACCATGCAGCTCTACTGCAGAAACACAGCAGCCTTACAGAGCAGAGCAAGAACAGACCAGATATTTACTGCATGTAGGACATGTCAACAGGCCCACAGACACATGGAAGGAGTGTTAACACACCCGACCCCACGATGCTGAGAGGGAAACATAACATGCAGCTGAAAGACAATGGAGCAACTAAACGTTTAAGGAATGAGCTGATTGTATAAAGAGGCTTAATGATCAGAGGGAAACTCTGAGCTGCTTCTGATCAACAGAAGAACCACGGAGCTAATTTACTAACAATATCATTCAATCACAGCCGTCTGCTGACAAATCACCACTGGGAGGTAAAAACCTAAAGCCGCTGTCACACCTTGATGATTTAGACCAGCATACGCCTCATGTACGAAGAATCTGGCAAAAATGCTGCCATACGTTGAATAAGTTATGAGAACGCTGAAGTACGCTGAAACACGTTAACGTACGTCATATGCCAGCATCTGCCATCTATAGGCCATCACTTCCAGGTCAGTTATCTGATGGCTGACATCCGTTCAGTGTCAGTTCCTCATCAGTCGTGGCGTCTAGCTGATCCTAAACCTCTGAGTAACTTCTGCGTAACTTATCCAGAACTTCTCTCCAACATATCAGCGTATCTGCCGTGTTCCAGACGAGCGCTGAACGTGTTTCTACCTTCCAGCTACTGTATAATGGCGTATTGGCAGCGTTTTGGTATAAAGGGGGTTCACAGGAGGAAACCGTCAGTTCTCCTCCAGACTTCATCCCCATCATAGGGTGAGCCAGAAGGTGAGTGATGGATCCTCCCTGCGTTCACGCCCACCACCAACACACTTCCTAGCAGACATGACGCTCAATCTGCTGACACCAGAAACCTGCTTTATTTTTATTTTTACTTATTCTTTTTTTTGGCCAGGGCTAACGTTAGCCCGTCTGAATTGGCTAGGGCTAACATTAGCCCGTCTACAGCGAGCAGGGCTAACATTAACCCGTCTGCAGCGGCCCTCTCTCTGGTTCTGATGGAGGTTTGATTGTTTTATTTGGTAAAATGTTCATTTGATTTGTGTTTATCTGACTGTGCTCATTATTATTCCTCCACTAAATGAAAAAAGTCATATTTATTATTATCTAGAGACTATTAATACCAGGAGGGGAAATGCAGCTCCAGACTAGCTTTGAATATGGTGATGTCATCAGTACGCTTCTATTCAAATAGACCCAGATTTATTCTGCGTGCTCCTGTTCTCCCAGAGTCCAGACTTTCCTGGGTTCTTCTCAAGAACAGACTTGATGAGAACACGAGTCCGTACTCGCGTTCTAGTGAGCTGGGAGACGGCCATGACTCTCCTGCGCTACGCCTGTGACCTTCTGCAACCCAACATTAGAAAAACACTAAAACAAAACAAGGTGTTTTTCAGCTATCAAGGAAAAAAACATCTACGATCTAATCCAGTTCATTAAATCACACAGAACCAAAACCCTGGAAGCTTTCTGTTGGTTTTAGTTAAACCAGAACAACCTGGACAAAAACGTGCTTTAAATCTCCTTCTGTTGGAGGTCAGACTTTAACATGAAGAAAGAACAGATTCCTCCTCAGAATCCACAGACTTTCCACTCAGGTCACTGCTGAGGGAAAATCCACAGAGTTTAGTCTTTCTCTCCTGCCCACCCTTCTCCTCTGGGATTAGTGCAACAAATGGAAAAGCAATTAAGATGCCAAACATCAAGACGAAGCAACCCAACCATAAATCATCTGGGCTACATTGATCAAACACGTTGCCTTCAAGGACAGAGAGCTGTTAAACCAAACCTAAAGCTTCGTTTATCGTTTATCCTCTGAAATAACAGACAGAATAACCGTGAAACAGACGCTACAGCATCTCTGAGAAACAACAAAACGCTCCGTGTTTCATTGAGAAAAACCCCTGAGAACTAAGACGTCTCATCTGACATGTCTGCAGGGGGAGATAAAAGCCCCCACAGCTGAACGCACAGATCCAGATATCTGGAGCCAGCTCTGGTTCCTGCAAAGAAATGAGCCCAGAAATGTTTGGACGGCTCTCCAGTGGGGGAGAGGTTATGCTGAGAAAAACAGTCCACATTCTTTCTGCATCTCAGCTGGAGCTCTGACGGAGGCGTCTTAAAGGAACACCGCTGCTTTTTCCATCTGCAGCACACTGCTGTGTCACACTGAAATAAACTGATAGAAATAAGTCAAGATTTCTTTAATTCAGTATAATTACCCTTAATTTGAGCCTAAAGAACAAAGAACAGAAATGCATCAAAGATGATCTTCAAAGTTTGTCAAATCAGGAAGGAAATCTAAAAAACAAGCAGCAGAACATAACTGAGAATTTAAATGCAAAAACATCTCCATCCCAGATTCTCTGAAAAACTCCAGAGGATTTTCTCCAAACACAAAATCCCAGAACATGTCAAACCAAACAGACCCTGAAACAGAGACTAGTTCATCCTAAAGACCAAACACCCAGACCTAATCTGAGCGGAGTGGTGTCTGCAGTTCAACCAGGCTCAGTTGGTAATCTGTGATGGCGGCCATTTGCCCGGTGGGCCGGTCCTAATCTCAGCGTGTGAGGGCTCCTTAAATCTTAGCGGCCCCAACACTTCCTCTCTGGCCGAAGCTCCTACCTGTGACAGTAAATAACTGAAGGAGCTACAGAAATAATCCAATATTAACTACCTAAATGATGCATGCAGTATATATAGCCCTTCCTTGTCATGCTCAGCCTGGTGACGGTTGGCTTATGATGTCATTTTCTATTTCTTCAAACTGAAAAATCCTTGCAAAAAACTAAATTAGAATAAAACTAAAATGCTTTCTTTAAACCAAACTACAATTTTCCTCTGATATTTGGAGGATTTATGTTTGAATATTTAGCAAAAATATGTTGTGATGCATGATGGGGTTTTGCATCTAAAGGCTAACGTTTCCCGTCTTACGTGCATTGTGATTGTTTGTCGTGCGATGTTTGAAGATAGATCGGTTAATCCATATTATGTAGTCGTATTGTGTTTCACATTTGAGACGCACGGTGTTTCTACTCCACTTATTTTTTTGGGGGAGGGGGGATTGTTCACATTTTGGACAAAGAAGACCGGTGGTTTGAGAGGGGCGTGAAGGAAGCCATCTATGTTAAGAAAGAAAAACCAACCTTAAATCTGACTCAGATTTCAGCTTTCAAAAACCTACAATGCAGCAACTGAGTTGATTCCTTCCCGCTATCATGGCTATTGGTCAGAGCAGTGCTCTGTGGTCAGAGAAGGCTGCAAGTCCCCGGTTCAATCCCCACGGCCTCTACTCTGGGTCCCTGAGCAAGACCCTTAACCCCACCCTGCTCCCCGGGTGCCGCACAATGGCAGCCCACTGCTCCCCAGGGGGAGGGTTTAAATGCAGAGAGGGAATTTCTCCACTGTGGGACAATAAAGGGATTTACATTTTAAAAGAGTGAGTGATTGATTCACTTCCTGACGGTTGGAAACTTTCTGCAGGTTCACATGTTTGGATGAAGGCGGATGGAGAAAAAAGCTTGAGGAAAGAAACAGGTTGATCTGCAGCAGCCTCGCCCTCTAACAGGATCCCATAACGCTCCACCAAACACCAACACAACAACCGCTTAGTAACCAGGAGCTGAGCGAAACACCAGCCTGCACACAGACGCAGAGCTGAAAACACACAATAACTGAAATATGATGTAGAATAACGTGTAACTTCAGAATCAGTGCAGATATTAGTCATCCATGTAACCATGGGGGGTGATAAAATCACCATCGGTATTTTCAGGAATAAAAACTGCAGGCAGCAGGATAATAATAGCCAACATATTCTGCCGGCAGGTTTCTACATTTGAAGTTAATTTAGGCGTTAATAAACTGTTTCAGAGGAGTGATCATAGCGCTCTGCATCAGCAGTGCTGCGTCCGACTCCCTGCCAGCTCCCAGATCAGCTTCTCTCATTGGTTGATGCGGCGCGTCCTGCAGCAATAATTTAATGTTTCCAACTGCAGCATCTGCTGATTCTGAAGCGCCTCAGATGCTGACAAACTGCTGCTTTAGCTGCTCAGATGCGTGAAGATGTGCCGCAGGACTTTTTATGCGCCTTGACTTTGTATGTAAACGAGCTGCTTTTGCTGCTTCCTTCACGTGATCTCAGAACGTAGCACAGCAGATCTTAATCAGCAACTATGCTACATTCAAACCTAAAGCAGCAGAGGCAGCAGAAGCAGCTAGTTTACAGGTAGCCAATGGTTGACATGCAGCAAGGCAAGGCAGCTGAGGCGCCTGACACGCTGCGAAGACAGCAGCTGCTGGAGTTGGAAAAATGTAACCTGGTGCCTGCAGTTTGGATCATATACGTGAAAAACGCCTTCCAGCCGCCGTGAATAGTAAAAAAACCGTCAAGAGGCTCCCGGGCCTGAGGCAGCTGCTGCTGGGGATTCCCAGTGACAGCGCAGCGCCGGTATGTGGGGGTCTGAGCGGCTCCCACAGAGAAATAATCTTTGAAGGCAGGATGGTAATCTGGATGAACTGACTGCACAGACCATGTTTTCAGGAGGACTTTCTCACTTCAACAGAGATTCTAACTACTTTCTACCCGCTGATCACAGCTAATATAGCTGCCATTGTTCCAGGCAGAGAAAGGATAGGGTAGCTCCGCCCACCGCGCATCAGACCCACTTTACCACCGAGCAGCTAGAGCAGCAAGATGCTTCAGCCGCGCGTCAGAACTAAACTGGTACAAGCATCAAAAATGAAGCAGCACGTGCGTTTAGCTGCTCCTGCTGCATGTGGTCTGAACGTAGCATTCATGACCGCTCTGCTCGGACCCTTCTGCTACAGAGCATCAACGTATTTAAGCTTCAAAATAATAAAAATAAATAAATACAAAATAAATAAAAAAACAACTTAAAAACCTCCTAGTTTAACTTCAGTCCACAAATGAATGTGACTTCAAACCAAATCCAGACTAGAGTCACTCACCCTCCGGGTGTTGTCCAACACGTGGGGGTCGGGCTGACCGTAGTTGGGGGGGTTGGCGTGTGGATCGTAGCCCAGCCTAGACAGCATGGGGGCGATGGCGGCCATGTCCCTCACCACGTCCGCTGGAATCTTCCCCACCCATTTGGACAAGGCCTCTACATTCACCGGCTTAATGACCTGGTCTGTGGAGCGCTCCACCCTAAAACAGAAGACGTTAACGTTAGTGACATCATCAGTTACCAACGCCTCACTTTAAATCACCTGCATGAAGATCCCAGACTTAGATGCCTGGTTAGCTGGTAGAGACTTTAAAAAAAGACAAAGCCGTTACAGCAAAAAGGAAAAACATCTAGAATGAAAACAGATTTTATTTCCACTATATACATACATATATATATATATATTTCAATTCTATTAAGTTTATTTCTATAGCTAAATAAAAAAAAGAAATTTGACAAATTAATCAATTTGCAAACTAATCATTAGTTGCAGCACTAGAAACGAGAATGGATAGAAAAGGTAAGAAAAAAAACTAATAAAAGATACTGGTTGTTGGAAAGTCATGTAGAAAGATGAACTGCTTTGCATGACAGACCTGTAAAAGTTACATTCTATATTCTGTGTACATTAAAAACACTCCTTTCATGTCATAAGCAAATAAAAAAATGTATATAAAAAAGGAAAGGCAGATGACCTCATCGACTAGGCCAGCAAACTGTCCAGGTCTCAGTGCCGGGTCTGATCTGATCCAAGTAGAGGAAAGTTGGAGGCTGAAGGTTTCATTAACAGATGAGGCAGGGCTGCACTGGGAGGCCTTATTTTCCACAAATCATCATTTCTTCACAACGTAGAGAAATTCTAATATTTCCTCTATACTAGATAGTAAAAGTCAAGTGTGCCACTAATTACTAGATTAATTAATCTGTGTTTTCAGAATGAAGACAGCAGTACAGTTCACCTCGTTTCATTTAAAGCATCTAATGGTCATGTCATTCAAACCCAGATGGATTCCTAGCCTCCTCCACATCATTCACCTCAGTCCAGCTAATTACAGCCTGGAGACGGCCGACACCGCCGCCTGGAGACGGCCGACACCGCCGCCTGGAGACGGCCGACACCGCCGCCTGGAGACGGCCGACACCGCCGCCTGGAGACGGCCGACACCGCCGCCTGGAGACGGCCGACACCGCCGCCTGGAGACGGCCGACACCGCCGCCTGGAGACGGCCGACACCGCCGCCTGGAGACGGCCGACACCGCCGCCTGGAGACGGCCGACACCGCCGCCTGGAGACGGCCGACACCGCCGCCTGGAGACGGCCGACACCGCCGCCTGGAGACGGCCGACACCGCCGCCTGGAGACGGCCGACACCGCCGCCTGGAGACGGCCAACACCGCCGCCTGGGGTTTTCTAACCAGCTCAACAAGATGACATTCAATTACAAACGCGTTCCTCAAAGCAACATAAGGAAACCACATGATGAAGGACTCTTCCTCTAAATTATGAGTCCTGCGTGTAGTAAACTATCTCTGCTCTACGATCTGACTTAAACCCCCAGAAATGAGACATCTAGACCTCTGCACCGTTTCTATCCAGAAAATAGACACTGCATTTATCAGCTGATTGGCTGAGCAGCGCGGCTCTATGATGAGATGATCTGGTTACCTGACAGCTCTCTGATGCATCAGACAAGTCTGGTTCTGCTCTGTAAACGTGAGGAGAACCCATGAATTCAATTCTATTCAGTTTATTTCTATAGCTCCAATTCACATCATGTCATCTCAGGTCTCTTTACAGTTCACCAGATCATCCAGTCAGATTGATTCAAAGTTTTCTATCTAAGGAAAACCAGCTGATTGCATCGACTCATTGACTCTTCAGCAATCCCTCACACTAAGCATGCTTGTAGCGACAGTGGAGAGGAAAAACTCCCTTTGAACAGGAAGAAACCTCCAGCAGAACCAGGCTCAGTGTGAGCGGCCATCTGCTGAGGCCCACTGGGGTTCAAGGAGACAGAAGCAGACATAGAAAAAGAAGCATAGATACAAAAGGCAACTGTCAACCAGCTCCACAGGCGGCCCCGTCCAGGAAACACACAACCAGGCAGACGAGCTCCGAGCCAGCTCCCATGTCAGAGGATGAAGAGAGCACATCCAGTTAGTGACAGTCAGAGAAACAGGACTACACTGGAAAACAGGCCAAGCTCCAACATCTAGAAACAAAGGTGTTGATGGCAGCAGCACAGCTGATATTTCTCTCCAGGATGGAGTCACAGCCAAACAGGAACAGACCAGATGAAGCTACTATGAGAAAAAGCAGAGAGAGCAGAACGTTAGAGATAGAATGAAGCAGAGAGCAGATGATTCCCAGAGGTTGTTTTCAAACTCCTGCTGGCTTTGAGAGGAAAATTAAAACAGAAATTTTTTGGATCATGTTTGTTTTCAGCAATTTTTAGTTTTTCGTTTGAAACAGAGAAACTCCTGGTGATATAGTAGGCTTGTTTCTTTTTTTTCTGCACTTTTGCTCACAGCTTTCCATACATCTTCACATCTACATTTATAGTAGTAGGAAAAAAAATTCATGTAGATTTGTATTCCATCCACTTAATAAATGCTATTAATGTTTAATTGTGTGTATTTTGTTGTTAACTGTGTGTATTCTCAGAAAGGTTTCTCCTTCTGTAACCTGGTGGTGGATATAGTGAGTTATGTTTTTCAATGGAACTATCCCAGTTCTCCATTAGATGATCTATTAGCAGGACTTTCTTCCAGAACAAACTTGTCCCTGCCTTCCTGAACCCCCCCTAACCTCCACTGAGACCGTTTTCTGCAGGGCTTGATCAGGTTGCTGTATTGACCACCTGCTGTCCGCCTCCTCTGCTCCTGCTTGACTCTATACTTCAATACAGCAATTCACTTTCCTCTAATTCATTTACTTTGCAATTGAATCTTTACACTGTACGGGTCTAGTCTGCTGCATGATTAATAGAGTGAGCTGGTTTCATCATCTCAGGAGGACGGTGTAGATGCATTCTGAGAGGTGGGCTGCTGTCCAAACATCCACTCTGCAATAAATGGAGAGAGAATCACTTTAGGTAACTCCATCAGAGCCCAGGAGGCTGCAGAGGAGAGCTTTGCGTCGCTGTAAGAAGCAGGCACCGTCCACACAGCAGCAGGAGGTCTGTGCCGCTCGCTGCAGCAGGCAGTCAGTTATAGTGACTGCCATAGTCAACTGTGTCACTGCCGCTTCCTGCTCGTTTTTCCTCTTACAGCTGAATAAAAGTCTTCACCTTTTCAACCCGATATGGTAACGGTAAGAAAAGTTGTGCCCTAGTTTGAACAACATCTCTGCTAGCAGGTGAAATAAGCATTAGCTTCAACATAAAGTTTCCTGCACCATGAAATTATATGAACAACACTAGGCACGCCTTTATTAAATCCATGTTAGATAACAAAATCCACTATGCTGACACAAAAAGTCTTTAAAAGGTTGAGCTGAAACTAAAGTTGCTTCTTTAAACAGCAACAGGTTTGCTTCAGGAATGTCAAAAACAGATTTAAATAGAAAGTTTCAACTGACCTTAAGATGATTTATTTGGTTTCAGCTAAATATTGGGACTGGGTTGAAAAAAAAAAAATCGATTAGAATCGATTTTCCTTTGAATCGCCCGATATGGATTCATAATAGGGCTGAACAACTAATTGCTATAATATATCAGATTTTCTAACCGCAAAGGCCGCGATTTGACGGGTCACGTGATCGGGGTGACTTGCTAGCAAAGTAGCACGGTGAAAAAGTCAATACTCGTATGCAAGTAACCTGCTAAGCAGGGCCTGAGACTCAACAAAAACCGACACAACTGAAGGCCTTTTTTTTTTTTACCGGCCTTCAGAGAGTGAATTATTCATAGGTGGTCTCCGTACGCAGCCTGGTGTCTTGCAGCATCTGCGGCTCATGAGAGAATCCCAGCAGAGCATTGAGGGCGGAGTCAGGGAGGAGTGAAAGGTTGCCTCGCTGGGATAAGTAATGGAGCAGGTCTCTCAGCTCCATTAAATCAAGGAGAGGTAATTGCTGTTAATGCTGAGGAGAGGTCCCGCACTGATAAGACACTTTCCTATAGATAGAGACCCAAAGTATAAAGAGCAGGCGTGCTGCTGGTTGCAGCCTCTTCTCTGAGTGTCATGGGGGTTGACTTTAATGCACTGGATGCCAGAGAGCGTAAGGAGGCGAGACGAAATGTTCCTGATGGTAAAAGGCAGATGGAGTTCCCCTAAGCCTACTTGTAGCAGGCCTGGTCTCCATCAACCCGTATCAAAGTCCATTTATCCCTAAATGGATCTTGATACAGAGATACGTTGTCCGCTAAACAACCAGGAAAAAAAAACTCACTGCAATAAGGTCAACCTTTAAGAACATGTCAGTCCTGACTGGAAACTCTGCTCACAATGACCTGGAACGGTGTTTGTTCTCACGTCACCATAAACATCCTACATTTATTTAGGGGGAAATAGTCCAAGAAGAAAATAGCTGCTTAATTGTTAGGGCTGGGCAATTTATTGCATTTGGAGTTTAGGAAAACATGATTTTCAAATTGCAGAGGCATTTCAATTCTATTCAGTTTATTTCTATAGCTCCAATTCACAATACATCTCATCTCAAGGCTCTTTCCAGTTCACCAGATCAGATTCAATCAAAGTTTTTTATCTAATGAAAACCAGCTGATTGCATCGACTCTTCAGCAATCCCTCACACTAAGCATGCTTGTAGCGACAGTGGAGAGGAAAGACTCCCTTTGAACAGGAAGAAACCTCCTCTTAAAAGAGAGTTTACCAATTTACAAAGCTTAACTTGCTAATAGGGCTGCAACAACGAATCGATAAAATCGATAAAATCGATAAAAAACGACTTTTAAAAGCGTTGGCAACGAATTTCATCATCGATTAGTTGTGTCGCGCGATTAATGCGTCATCCGCCGCCGCCGTCATCACTGCCACTTGATTGAAACGGGGGAAGAAGAAAAAATACGGCAGAGCGAACCAGCGCTGCAGGTGAGCAAAGGCTGTTTTCAAAAGGCAGTAACGTCAACTGTTCTCAATTCGCTGTCTGCGTCTCAGTTCGCAGACAGCCTGCGCTTTGTAAAGCGAAAAAAGTCGTAACATGAAACTCTTGTCAAAACAAATGAACATGGCACGGAAGCACCACTGTTATGATGCAGCACCTGAAAAGGAAACACGATGGAGCCTTCGATGGCAGTGATGAGAGCTGATCAGCAGGATGAGCGGCCATGTTTGTTTGGTTTTAAAGTGGGGAAACGTAACGTTAGTTTCTCAGGTAGCTCATCTGATGCTTTCCTTACCGTGTTAGTAGGTTACAGACAGGGATAAGGTTGGCTACTTATTTTACTTTTAATTTCATTTGAATTAGCTTAAGCAGCGTTTATATTTTCTTTATAAATAAATTAACTTGCAAATTATGAGGGCAAGGCTTTTAAAGTTTAAATCTTCTGGCAAAGATAAAGTAAAGAAGATCCTGCAATTTATGGAAGTAAAGCAGAATAAAATCCAGCAAGATCAGTAATATGTCAATTAATTATCTGCCACATTTCCATGTAAATATCTGTCTTTGGAGGATGTGTTTTTTAGCACCCCTAGTTCTCTCATTTTTATTCCAAATACAATTTATAATTTGAATCACAGGGCTATTTTTATCTCTATGGTTTAGTATTTTCTCAAGCAGCAACTTTAACTGCTATACTTTCCTGTCTTAAAAGGCAGAACCCTTCTAGTCTAAAAAACCTCATTTGTTGAAATGGGGGGGCCTATTGTTTGAACCCTTAGGGGCTTTAAAAACAAAAAAGACAGACTTTTTTTGTGCTCTATGAAACAAAGTAGCCTATATTTTGTGGATGTACAGCTACATTTCTCATGTAAGTTTGCGTAGTTTTAACACAAACATTTGTTTTTCATATTGCACCAGTACAGTTAATGAGCAACCTGTACTTGTGTGCTTGTTTGTTCTGTCTAAAATGTTTATTTTGGAATAAAGAGGTTAATATAAAAAATATTTTTTGTCCGATTCATCGATTAATCGAAAAAATAATCGGCCGATTCATCGATTTTTAAAATAATCGTTAGTTGCAGCCCTAACTTTTCCTTTAAGGTCGGCTCTGACGTCCAGGCAGGTCTGAAGTTGGTCCATCATCTTTCCATTTTCAGATGAACTGAACGCTAGGATGTTAAATACTTGGATAAATTACTTTATTACTGTGCTTTTAGCTTCCTCCCTGAAGCGTCTGCAGGTTGCCATCTTTGTTCACTGATGTTCTCAGATGAACCTCACAGAGAATTTATACCATTAATACATTAAATCACGTCTGGATTAGAGCAGATTCTGAGCTGTGATGCTTTCATCGACCATTCAAAACAGGAACTTCTGAGCATCAGGTAAGGCTGAACGTCAGCCCTTCCTGATCACCCCTATATGACCTCGTCCTCATTTCCTTTAGGGACGGAGGTCCATCCGCTTCTTTAAGGGAGGATTGATTAACAATCCTGGCATTGAACGGGATCAGTGGATGACTGAAGGAGGTTTATATATTATAGAAGGAACAGAGCATCATAGTATCTGACATCACCACCTCTAAGGATGATACAGAGCTTCCTGAGCCATCATCATCCATCCTCTTATCCATCTATCATGTGCACCGAGGCCTGTGGAGTCTGCGAGTCAAAAAGGTTGTGGGTTTAAATCCCACCTAAGGCCTTTCTCCATGAAGCTTCTAGGTTCTATCCAGCCGCTCACCTTCCTCTCCAGATTAAAAATGATGCATGTTTAGCTTATATCTTCCTGCATTTTATTTCACATTTAAACAGAAACAGCAGATGGGGCAAAGCAGCATCTAAACGCTGATCCTCAGCTCTCTGGTTGAAGCCCCTGTTCATTCATATTTGATGGGAATCAGTTAGTGGAGAGATGACTGGTGAACTAATGGCCACAGACACGATTATGGATCCTAAAAAGCTCTGTACTGTTCTTATTTCAGCTGCCTGGCAGCTCAGTAAAACATGATCGCAGAAGGTCGCTTTCTGCTCCAGTGACACGAACGCTACGACAAAGAGGAGCATTTCAGGGGCCTCCTTGGAAACAAAGCCGACTCCTCTTAAAGTAACAGAGCATCAAGGAGCCCTTTGACCCAAACGCTTAAATCCAATTAGTTCCCCAAAATAATCAGATTAACACAATAAGAAGAACTCATGTGATATAAAATAAATGAAACACAAACCTATTCTATAGTCCTAAACTGAGTCTGAAGGAGAATCTGAGGAAGGAGCTACAGATTAGGGTGATGGGAAAGAGGCGTTCCAGCTTCACCAATGAGGAGTTCATCTTCAACACAAGGGTGGAAACCTGCAGAACGCCAATCAGCAATTAAAGGTTTAGTTACTCTAACTTTTAAAAAGATTCAACCATTGATAGAGAAAACTTTACGTTTGACTGGCTGTTTTAATAAGGAGATTATTTTTAATTGATTTAATGTTGTTTTATTAACTTTTTGAACATACCCCATGTTGTCTGGAAGGAGAAACAAACTTCTGGATTTAATTTAAATGATCTGCTGAGCTGCAGCGGAAAAGAGCTGAAATGTAAATCATTTCAAAGAGATGAACTCATTGCAGCAAAAAAAAAAAAAAACAAGCTGAGTGAAAGACTTAAATCTGGATCGAGTTTGGCCTCCGGTCCCACTCCTTTCCCACGACCTCATCAACATTCACTAAAGTCTGAAGAAGCTTTTCTGCAATTCAGAAACATTTATAAAATGGATCCATGTGCTAAAACACTAATGAAAAACTTTTAACATACCAAGCAAAAACATAATATAAACGTCACACCAACCGCACATTTAATGAGCTCGCTCTGATCAGTCAGAGGGCATCAGCCAGGCTTATAAATAAAGCTAGAGAAAGGTCAAAGGCTGCGAGAAGCTTCTAGAATGGAAACCCTTTTCCTCAGAGAGTAACAGGAAGGCTAGACGCATTACAGCTGCGCACCCGTCTCATCTTCCTCCAGGACCTTCTGCCACCATTCTAGAAAAGATCTTAAAAACGATCTTGCATTAGGGCACACTTTCTTTTTTTTTTTTTTTACCTTGTGTGTTTTCTTATTGAACAAACAAACAGGAAACGATGCCTGAAAGTCCTTGACATGTGAAGACGGTTTATGACAGTACATGTTATAAAGACATTATGAGGCTAGGTCTGGAAAACGGTCGCTTTCCTTTCAATCCGTGAGCGGAGTAGCGAGAAATCAGCACGAAATCAGTTCCTCTGGAGCCTCAGCGGGAGATCAGTGCACTAAGGAGGCAGAGGAGGGAGACCGGGAAACTCGCTGGGGGAAACAACACCAGTATGGAGAGGCTACAGCGAGCTGAGCTAGCTAGAAAAGCTAACTGCGGAGGAACAGAGGAGCACAGCGGCACCAGGAAGACAGAACACTGAGGGCAGGTCAGAGATGAGGGCCGCCTGGGATTAGGATGGCGGTACATTTGAGCCACGGACGCAGAGCCGGGAGAGGCTACGGCTTCTTATGACATCACCATATGGCAACTGCACTTGGACAAACTTTATTGCATCCGTTTCTTAAGGCTCGAATCTCTTTTGGAGTCTAAACATAAACATAGACATAAACATGGATTCTAAACATATTATTACCTGTTTTTGCTGTTATTTCACATTTCATTAGCGATCTAAAGTAGCCGAAAGTAAAAAACAATCATTATCAGTCTTGAAGGGAAGAACTGCCTTCTAAGACAGCTTGAGCTCTGCTATTTAATAAGGTGATAAAAGTCTCAGCTCATTTTTATTCTTTTTACCGTATTAAGATCTGAGGGAAGGGGAGGACAAATGGAACATCTTAAAAAGGACTTTCATAGAGATTTTAGACAAACAAAACATTTATTGTACTTGTAGGAAGCAAAAGTTTATTGTTGACAGGAATTCAAATGTAGTGTAGCCTAATCTGGCTAACTGAGCGAGCTGAAAGAGGCTAACCTATTAGCTACTGAGCACAGCTAGCCACAGTGCTACCCAGCTCTTTATATCACGCTCTAACAGTTACTTTGTTCACCAGAAACAGATGTTCTTCTGTTTTGTTTTCAATCAGGTAAAACTTCATTGGTCATTAGACACGCTAACGCTAACATCTACTTCCAGCCGCCACCAACAGGAGGGGAAAACCCCCAGGAGGCTCCCGGGCCTGAGGCAGCTGCTGCTGGGGATTCCCAGTGACAGCGCAGCGCCGGTATGTGGGGGTCTGAGCGGCTCCCACAGAGAAATAATCTTTGAAGGCAGGATGGTAATCTGGATGAACTGACTGCACAGACCATGTTTTCAGGAGGACTTTCTCACTTCCACATAGATTCTAACTACTTTTCACCCACTGATCACAGCTAATGTAGCAAAGCGGCTCTCTGGCATCGAACACAGGAGCTTCTGTGCTGCTGAAATCATGATGTGAACGTAGCATTAGACTTTCTGATTGTTTGAATTAACCTATAAACATATAATATTGTACCTAAAAATGATCTCATGTCTTCCTTATGAAATTTCCACCTCTAAGTACACATACTTCCCATAATCAGGACAAAAGGTTAGCTGCATTCCACCTCAAAATGCAGGAAATAAAAGTTTTAGAGAGTTTAAATGTCAATATTTTCCGGGGGCGAATATCCCCGCACCCCCCTAAAAAGCCTAAAGATGTGATACACCAAGGTGTACACCCTATGAAATAGTCCTAGCTAAAAGCCTGCACAGAAAGTTGGTGCCTTTAGACCTCTGTCTGCCCATCCTCTAAAAATGGCATCAACTTTTCAATGAGGGCAAGTCTGGAGTTCCCAAATTTGTGAAAAAGCTGGAGTCCCTCTAATTCTCTCTTGGACTGCTGACCATATTTTTTAAGGTTTGGTTCAGGCATATTTTTTTTCATTTCCAGTTTCCTCTGGGATCGCTAACTGAGAAGCACTGCAGAGGACAGGGTTGGATTTGCCCTACAGCTCAGCTCTATGTTTACCATCCTGATTCCATATCCTTGTTTATCCAAGCTACTAATGCCGCCCAAAAACAATACTTCATATTCCGGAGGTTGGGTCCAATCTTATTCTCTCCAGGCATAAATATTTTAAACCTGACCCCTGAACTCCTATTTTGCCATAAAAATTTAGAGACAAGTGTCTCCAGCAGATTAGACGTGGATGTGGGAATCCTGACTGAAGGGAAAGGGAACTTTTTTAAGTTGTAATATTTATATTTAATTGTTGTATCTGCCTTGTTAACGTAACACTATATGACCTTTGACCCAAGAGTTAGCTTAAATAGAGATATCAGACCACTGATAGCTCTCACTCTTATGTAAACAGAGTCACTGAATGAACGCTGCTATATGTTTAGGATGCTGGAGGACATAGGGACACCTTCTCCTTATCCTGCTTCATTTCATCTCTATTCAACCTCTAATATTTTATTCATGTTAGAACATTTCAATCAAATTTGTCATTTATCCAAAAGGAAGAAAATATATTTTCGCAGGGTTTTTGCTACGTGAAATAAGACCAATAAGTGTTTATTGTTCTGCCTGTTTCAATAGAACCGCTGGTTACCCTGAAAATTGTCAAAATTAAACTGAAATAAGGCTGATAGGCTGAATTTTAATGAGCAAACTCACACAGAAACATATTTAATTCTTTATTTGCACATAAAATGTTCAGTGAAATCATGAACCCTGCAGGAACCTTTTTAGATGATGTTTTTGCAGAACCTTAAAATAAATGTTCTGCATTCTCTTTTTGAAGTTTAAAGGTCGGTATATCTGATCAATACGTCTGGAAGTTGCTTATTAAACAGCTTTAGCAACAGTTGCTGTAATCATATGTTTGAGATCAATCTACAAAACCTGAGGGGCTGATTGATTTAACATAGAACCAACAATAAATGAACAATTAGCTTCCAGGAATCCTCCTTTCTGAGAAGTTTCAACAAAAACAGACATCTTTAAAGAGGTTAGGTTCAGGAGGATGGTTTATTTACTGCTCATGTTGTCTATTTACGAGAGAAAGTCTCCTCCTCTCGCTGGACTGGCGATTTTCTTGTGTATTTGGATATGATTTGAGTTGTTGAGAGAAAAGTTCTGCCAATATATGGATTTTTGCACAGGAAAAATAAACATCCGTTTTCTTATTTCAAGTAGAGTCATTTTATCCTGTCATTCCTTTGACAGATAATCTTACGAAAACACAATTGAAGAGAGTTTTCCTTATTTTAGATCAATATTTGCATCGTTTCACTAAATCAAGGGATGAGTTTTACAGAACACAACCATTCATCTCCATCTTTAAGCCCACTTCCTGCAAACAACAGCTCATAACACCCTCATCATATTTTGACAGGGCATTACAGAGGAGGGGGGGGCAGATGAGTGGTTTTTAATAAAAACCATGGCTGTTTTCATCTGCAGACCATAAAAATGCAGACCGAATGTCTCTAAAGGATGTGTGGTATTTTTCTGGAGCTACGTGGCAGAATGGGGGTGCTGCTGGAAGAGTGTGTGTGTGTGGGTGTGGGGTGTGGGGGGTGTGGGGGGGGGGGGGGGGGGTGGGGGGGTGGAGGTTGGACTGGATCCCTTTTCCGAGCACGATCAGCCCGGCCATCAGCCCGGCCATCAGGAAACCCAACTGATCCTTACTAATGACCAGGATCTCCTGGATGGACGCTTTCCCTCCAAAAGAGATAAAATTGACGGGAATTCTGGGGGTTTTAAACTAATAGGGTCACATTTTCCTCCCACAGCTGTCAGCCACTGCGCTCTTCTTCTCCCCTGCAGGAAGCATATGTAAAACATGAGGAAGTAGGCAAGCATCAGCTCATTCCTGCTGAGCTTGGGAAAGTGGTATTTGAATTGGCAAATTAATGCGGAATCTAGTGTAAACGCGGAATTTTTACATTTGACATGAACTTCTGTTTTTGTGTCAGAGAAGAACATACGTCGGGGGGGGGGGGGGGGGGGGGGGGGGAATACCAACGGGGGAAGCAAATCTGGGCGACACAACCCCTCCCGCTCACCCTCCCCCATCAAACATTGAAAAAATGGCGAGGCGGTTCTCCACAGCTCCGCTTTCGGCGAAAAAGTTGAGAAACACTTGCTGACATACTTGCTGTATTTTGCCTTGTTTTTTTATGCGCTTTAATGTACTGTATAGAAAATATGATTCTTTATGAAATACTTTATAATTCTAACATTGAGAGGTCCTATTTTATTTTTTCAATTGAAAAAGCTAATGGAGCACTTTTATTTATAAGCGGTCATAACCATTAATATTTTGTTAGTACTTTGTTAGTGCAGCGTTATGTTGCATCATGCAGTAAAAGTACTGAGCAAATGTGTTTTTTTACCTCAATAAATTTAAGGTCATTCCTGTTTTATTTCTGTACATTTTTATCATTAACATTAAAAGCACATTCTTTTTACGACTGAAATTACAATAAAGGGTAAAAAACGGAATTTTCAAAAATTAAAACTGAAAAAACAGAATTTGGGAAAAAATAAAACGGATTTTATAGGGCCCTACAGAAGCTCTGGACTCGTTATAAATCCTCTATGTTTACGGCCAGAGTAGAAAGAATCCATAGAAAGTTCAGCGTCTGCCAGAGTTTAGGAGATTCTGGGACGTCAGGCAGATCCTGGAGAAATCAGACAGGTGTGACGGAGGCCTAAGTGGTAAATTCCAGCTCTAAACTAATTGTGGTTTCTGATTTACAGACGCTGGAACTAAATCAGGTCTGAAACGGAGGCTGTTGATTGTCGAGCATTGATCCGTCTTCTGTAAGGCCTTGTAAGGTCATATGATGGGGCATCAGCAGCATTATTTATATAATCAAAAGTCTCCCGTTGTGTGCATCCTTTCAAATAAAAATAAAAACTCAGACTCAGTTTAAAAACCTGTAAATTAGAAACCAACATTAGATCAAAGCTGTAATTTGATGAATCCGAAGCAATCAGAGTCTTCTTGTTGTTCTGGAGCTCCGACCATAATGATATGAAATCTATCTAGGGTTCGTTGTTTTATGAAATGAAATATTTCATATAAAGTGGCCAACGCCTTCAATCAGCTTTATTGCCATCAGGCACTTTATTAAAACTATACAACAGAGAAAACAAGCTGTTGATACTTTGGTTTGTTGAATCCAGCTGATGCTTTGAGAGCAGGATTGATGATGAAAGAATCTGCTGTGATGTCGTCCAAACATCATTTGCTGTATCGGTTTGGATGCCAAAGATTGTCCGGCTGATTTTTTGTCTAATTCGGATAATTAAACATACCTTTTCCCGATCCAGAACCATTCCAACAATCCGCGTGACATTTAACGATTAAGATTAACGATGAAGTAGTGGTTCTATACATCGGCCCGAGTACCTTTGGCTACACCGACGTCACAGCTGGGTTTGGTCAGGTGACTGATCTACAGGCGCCAGAGGCAACCAGCATGCTCTGAAATTCTCTGGATTCTTATTACTTGGAGCATTTATAGCGTGATTTAGACCGGCCACATAGAGAACAGAAAGGATTATCTACCATCATGCCAGAGCATGTGAAGGGAGCGGAGTGCCGCGCAATTCCCGCTCAAGAGGATGTTTGCTCATTCACTCCGCCACTCAAAGCTGCGCCAGGACGCTCTGCTCAAAATCGCCTCTAGTAAATGTCATGTAGTCTAGTCGGATAAAATCATTTATTCTACTAGACTACATTAAGAAAGGTCACTTGGCAGGGCTCGATGTTAACCATCGTCCGATATCCCGGGGCAAAATTTCATTGCATTTGCCCGCTGGGCAAGTGCAATGATTGCAAAAAAATATTATTATTAATCACTCAAAATTAATTTAAAATCACTGACATTCGATGAAAACGACCCAGAAGTGTTGCCGGCGCCATTTTTGTTGTTTTGTACACATTCTTGCATGATTTGAAAAAAACGCATGATTTTCCGGCAGATGGCGTGATTTTTTGTCCGGGAATTGGCGCGAATCAGACATTTTTTTCCGACTTGGCAGGCTAAGAAACAACAACAAGGCAAAAAAATGTATGTACAGTAACACACCCTCCACCCATTTCACCCTCCACCCAGATAACCCTAGATTAAAAGTTATCGGTCAGTGTTTAGGAAAACTGGCATAATTGTACGCCATGCTCACAGTGTAAATATGGCTATCATATGGCAGTCTTCTGTAGAGTGATGCAAGTCAGACATTAAAAAATGTTCATTAAATGTTTTTCTCTTAGACATTGGAGAGGTGCATTTAAATGTTATAGAGCTAAACATGTTAGATTGGTGACCTGTTATGTTATTATTATTGTCTTGTTGCTGCATTTATTCTGTCAGGGAAAACTAATCCTGAGTCAGTTAAAGTCAGGGAATTCTGAAATGATGTCAGACTGTGGAAACCCTGAATAAAATAACTATCTATAATGATTCTCTAGAAAAGCCACATTATATTAATAGTATTATCTTGTATAAACATACCGTGACTCTAAAATAAAAGTTATTCATTTGTGACATTGACTTCTGTCTGTGATTTATCTTAAGTTTTTTACCTGTCAAGTTTTTTTTTAGATTTTTAACATTACAATTTATATTTTTCCAAGCACACAACAGTTTAATGCAAAGTTTAGTTTGAAAAGAATGAGCAGGAAGGATTGAAAACCATGTTAACACGGTAATGTAGGCTGGAGTTCATTATCTGACGCATGCAGATACACACCAGGAACCTGGAAACTTACTGAATTACAAAAAACATTTAAAAACAAATATGTTTCATTGATATATATACAAAAATGAATATTAGGAACTATATTTATCAAACATTATACTGGGCAAGTAACAATTGTTTCTGGGCAAATTAAATGTGAAAGTCACTTCCTTAACATCAACCCCTGCTTCGCATCCCATTGCAAATGAGATAATAGCACACAATTCATGTATGCGATGCATTCTCAAAAAATGTGTAATTAAATCGCTCTGCGTTCCATCATATTTCCTTCGGTCCGCTCCACCGCTCGCTCCATGCTCTGCATCACACACCATAAACCTGCTCTAGACCAACTCCTTTCTATTTGCCATTGGCCAGGAAAACAAATATCCTCCTTTAACTCATTTGCACACACAGTATTATTGCACAGCGTGACATCAGAGCTACTCTTCATCACAGGAAGAGGTAAAGCAGACTGGAAGGACTTACTTGGAAAGGGAAACTCCTCCTGCTTTCCCAATGAGCTCCTCGTGGCGAAGGACGGCGTCATTCCACGGAACGTCCAGAAATTTCAGCAGCGTCCGCATCCATTTTTCAGGATGGAGGACCAGCTGTTCATAGTGCACGGGCAGGCATTTGTCGGCCGCCTCCAAGCACTGAGTGTACATGGTTTCTATGGCTCGGTTCCACTTGGTCAGGCAGTCCCGGTAGCTGCCCAGGTCAAAGCCTGCAATGGTCACCTTCCGGGAGATCATGGAATGAACCGACGCCCTCCCGTCACGAATCATCAGCACAAACTTGGCACGTGGAAAAATCTTGGCCAGGTAGGACAGCGACTTGAGCGCAAAGGGGTCCTTATTGCAAAGGAACCTGGCCGGCTCGCCGTGTTTGACGATGATCTCCAGCAGGAAGGCCTGCATGGCGGCGTCCAGCACCTCGTCCGTCACACCCGCCTCATCCAGCCGCATCTTCTCCCGCCCCGAACGGCTCCACATCTGCTTCATGGCCAGGATACGCGGGATGACGCGAGTCTCCTCCCCGCAGCGCACCTCGGGGTGCGCATCCAGCATGGCCCTCATCAGCGTGGTCCCGCTCCGCGGCACGCCGCCTATGAAGATCAGCGGCATGTCTTTGCTGTAGACGAAAGGTGTGCTGAGGTTGTGGCCCGTCCGCAGCGTGGACAGAGGCAGGACTGGGTGGCTGCGCTCCTCAAAATGATGGTGACACTCCATGGCATGCCTGCCAAGGTAGAAGACGGTGACGGAGCTCATGACCAGACAGGCCAGCAGCAGGTTGTGTTTCAGCTTTCCGATCATAACTCAGATCTCTGACACGACGATAGCACCTTCAGGGGCCGCTTAGGGAAAGAGGCGGAGAGCAAAGAACTGAAGGGTAGTGAAGGCTCCCGCCCTCTACAGCCGTCTGCTTGGAAGCCAGCCTGGATGAAGCTCCTTGGTCCACAGCAGGTGTCGAGTCCACAGCTCCATCAGGCCTGTGGAGGTACAACCAAAAGAGCAGTTTAGAAGCAACGGACTGATCCCTGAAACAGAAATCAGTCTTCTATAGCTGAAAAATCAGATTTTTTAACCAGTCAGTGAACAGCACCCAGCTAAATGCTACCAGTAACTTTAACAGAGACCTTGAGGAGGATCCACCGTCAGTCCGATATTTTCAGGCAAAGTTCTCCCTCTTCCTCAGAAATTGTGTCCCGTCCCGATCCCGGGCCAGAGTATAAATCTAAATCCTGTCCCGTCCCACTCCTGGTGAAATTACTCCCGCTCCCATTCAGAATGACTCCCCCTCCTGCACCCCTCCCATTCTTGTTGTCTTCAATAAGATTTCTGCCCATACACTGAATCTGAATTTGTTGTTTTTGAGCGTGGGTGAAAAACTCAGAGCGGAAGCACTGTTGGTTTTTGGGTCGTGTAGTTTTTTTGACTCGCATTATAGTGTAGTCTTCAAGGAAAAAAACTACAAAATGGCGGCGCCAGTACTGGGGTTCTTTTCTTTCTATTTTATTTTTTGGCATCAATCCTAGTTTTTTTTTAGTTACTATTGGTTTGCTCCCGCTCCCGTCTGCTCCCGTTAATGTTTAATCCTGTACCGTCCCAATCACGTGATCGTTACTAATACTGACTCCCATCCCACGGGAATCCCACGGGAATCCCGAAAAAATGTCAGTCTCTACTAAGGGTGTGCAAAATAATCATCATGACGATGCATCGAGATTCTAATTTTTGTGATCTACTGCATCGATTCTTGAAGGCAAGAATCGATTATTAAAAAAATAAAATAAAAAAATGAACAAATAAAATACATGAATGGTTGGCGCACATCAGCCAAACCAAGTGGAATACAACTTCCAGTCCAGCAGGTGTCGCTGCGGATGTGTTGACGCCCGCTGCTTTGTGTCACAAGCATGTCCGGCCGCGGGATACTGAGACGAGTCACATGAAATAAAACATGGAGGACATGAAAATTCGCCCCGCGGCTCCATCACATTTCAAGTCAGATGCTTGGATGCATTTTGGAATTAAAAACAAAGAAGGTAAAAACAAAATTGATATGATGCTCGTCATTTCCAAAAGGGAAAATATACATTTGCATGTTTTCGTTTCATTGGTTTAAAGGACCACTGAGGCCATGTAAACGTACTGATTATCCTTATTTTGTTATTTTAAGTTTGATGAATCCTAAGATCTTTTTGTCAATGTGTCCACTGCTAGTAATAGGAATATTTCTGTCCAGTATTTGTTTCCATGGCAACACCTCCAAAAGTCGTTTCCATAAATACAGCTATGTATGAATTCAGTTGCTTTCAGTTATGTATCATTTGAAGACACGATCCAGATCACACCCAGCCAGTCAGCCACTGGTAAGGGCTGGATCTTTTTCTTACAGTGTTCAGTGAAAATATCGCAATGCATCGCGATGCATCGCAATATTTCAACTATCGTGATGCATCGTGATAGAATCTCATCGTGGTATGTGAATCGTGATTCGAATCGAATCATGACTTCTTTGCCAATACCCACCTCCAGTCCCTACCCTGAACACACCGCTTGGTACGACTTTTAATTCTCAAATACAATTTTTTTCCATGTCACACATAGAGAAGCTCCAACTAGGCAGGCTGAGCAGATCTGTGCAGATTTAGTTTGACTTCTGTCTCCGTTATACACATTAAAACAAATTTACTTGGACAGATTATGATAAGTTATAAAACATAAATACATTTAAAAAACCAGCGCTGCATTCTATATAGCATAGCTCTACTATACGAGTCTGTTTAGCATCTAGAACCAGAACAGATAGAGAATGTTCATCTATTAAAAACATAATGAGATCTTCGCTAAATAAAAGAAAATGGCAGCAATAAACTCTGTGGGACGGTTTCCATGGTGACTGAGGCAGAGAGGTGATCCTCAGAGAGATCTGGGAAGTTTTTCTTTCTTTTTTCCACAAAGAGGTGAGAGAGATACGCTGCGCTGACCTGCTCTGTCTGCTCCTCCTTATTCTGGTTTCTGTGAGGCTCAAAGAGGATCACTACTTTATCCGTTTCTGTCCTCCTGAACTTCCATCATGGGGAAAGTTTCTATTTTAATGTTTCATTCTTTGTTTTTGCTCCAGTCCGTCCTGCTCACTATAAACGCGATGTGCGACTCCAGACTGACTCTTTCTCCTTTAGATTAAAGGCTGAGCATACGCTGATTTTTTTTTATCTTTTAGGGCCGACTCTCCAGTTGTGGAGAATTTGTCCAGGCTGTAAAGAAGGCTTTTGTTTCTTTATTGAACCGCTGAAGGCTTGTTGAGTGTCTGGAGTCAGTCATCAGAACCAGTAACCTGAAGTTTTAGTTCTCTTCCTGGTTCAGTGGACCTGAACCATGTAAATAAAATAATTTGGCTACTGTGGGATTTTAAGTTGTTCTAAAAATCCAAAGAGCAGCTAAAAGCTGAACGGCTTAATCTCCCATTTTAATGGCCGACTCTGACGCAGAGATCCAAGCTTTCATTCCTCATCCTGTCAACCGATTGTTGACGTATTTTCCATGGCAAGGCCGGACCAGAAAGATCACCATACGACCTCCTCCCTCGCAAACGTTTACTGGATAACTGGAGGAAATTTCGACTTAATTTCAATCTTCCCTCTGGAGCTAAACCCTGAAATCAATCAGGCAGTTAAAAACACAGAAGGTGTTAAATAAAAGGGGCGCCATATTCTGCAGTGCATCTGAGTCTGTGCAGCCATGCTGGAACGGAGCAGTTGCTGCTCTACCATCTGCTTCCTCTTCACACAATGATACCGACTTCTTCTCAGCGGGCCTAATGACCTAACTGACTGCTGGAGTCGCCGGTTAATGCCTAGTTTCACTGCTAACATGTTTCACAACCAAACATGGCAGCTAATACTTCCCAGTCTCCTCCCTGTGAGAAGGAGCTCCTGCAACACTAAGCTGCAGATGAACTAACCCTGTAGTGGTTAAAAACCTACCAAAGAATCACTCTGACACCATTCTCTCTTTTCAAACCGCCCACTCCTTCTCACAGCTCCGTCCTGTCCTCAGTGCCTCGCCGCTAAACAGAGGAGACCATGCAGCACACAGAGCAGGACGCCTGCAGGTGGAAACTAGGTCCTGCTGTGTTCTCACATCACCTGAAACTTTAAAAAGCTGCTGAAAAAGTTTAAAATGCCCTTTGGGTAAAAAGCTGAAGAGCTACTTAGAGACGGGTGGAGAAAAACAATGAGTCAGAAGACGACAGGAAGGCACCTAAAGCAGCAGAGCAAAGCCGTGCAAAGGTGACATGAGCAGAAGGTTGGTGTGAAAGATGGACCCAGATTAGTCACTGGTTCCACTGAAAGCTTTGAAGGTATCATCCAATCATCACACAATCAGGGGAAGTGTGCACTGACAGGAAATCCTCGGTTAAAAACCTTTTTCTTCAAGTAAGATAAACTAAGAAGTAAAGATAGTCGAGTTAGTGGTGGGATTTAAAATAACTGCATGAAAAAAACAATCTGCAAATAAGTCAACATTTCTGAAATCAACTGTATTTACTGTTATTTTATGTAGATAAATAAGATGATCTCCCAATGAAATGAAATGAAATATTTTTTGTCTTAAAGGAAAATAATAATTAATGGATCATTATTTATACCTAAAACTAACGCTGGTGAAGATTCTCAGTCATCCAGGTCAGACTTATTCCAAAAAAGTAAAATATCCATCCTCTGGACTTTGTTTCCAAGTTTGAGGACGTTTCTCTTCCATCCAGGAAGCTTTTTCAATCCAAAATGTCAGAAATAGCGTTTAGTTCCAGGTTTTATCCAGCAGCCCAACAAAGCCTGGTTTTAGTTTAGAAAACATGCAAATAGAAACGGATGAACGGGTCCCCCCCTTTGGAATGGGGGTCGTTTGGCTTCTTTGTTAGCCTGCAATGCCCCATACCTGTACGTGTCTCTGAAAGGGGGGTCGTTAGAGGGAATAGTTGGCCTGGATGAATAGGAGAGGTCTTCTGTTCTCCTGTAAAGGGTTGGGGCTGCAATGATAGCAGGAAGGAATCAACTCTATCGCTGCATTTTAGGTTTTTGAAAGCTGGAATCTGAGCCCCCCCCCCTCTGTTTAAGGTTGGTTTTTCTACCTGAACTAAAATGTTTGCACTGATTTAATGAATTTAGTGTTAATAAGTAAAAAAAAATAAAAGCAATCATTTTCTTGCAATCACTGAGTCAGGGAGCGGCCATTTTTAGCCAAATACAGTAGCCCCTCCCTCCTGCCATCTTCCAGCAGTGACGTCACGGTGCGGTAAGCCTAGCGCCATTCTCCCCGCTTTCCAAGCTAAATCAATGGGAACTACTAGACACATCTGCAATCAACAACAATTATTGAAGATTTCCAGAGGACTTCACCATTGAAATTCACCAGAGCTATAGTGAAACTGACAATGCCCACGTGCATGGCAGCTGGATGCTGGAATACATCGGGTAAAAGTGAAAAAAAAGAGTTATTCCACCTTTCTGATTCCTGATCCTCCACGGACGGGTTGGTCGTTGGATCGCCAACTTGAAGAGGGAGGATTTGCCATCGAACTTCTGGCCAGAGAAAAAACCCGTAATATGTAGCCAACATTTGGAAGAAGAATGTTTTCAAGATGACTTGGATAATAGCGCGTTGTGACAAACACCAGATACAGCACTGGGACTTGATCAACAGCCGATACCGCACCGTGACAATGTCACTAACCAGTAGGTGGCAGTAGTGTTCTTTGACAAACATGGATGCCTCCAGTAAAGCACATTCACAAGAAATTACTTTGAATTAAAAACATTTATTGAACAGGATGGAATCATTTCAGATTTAAAGAACTTTCAGGAGTTTGAATTCTGAATATGAGCGACTTTTCCTTCAAAATAAGATTGGATAATACGGACTTGAAATAGGACAATGCATTGTTTTTCTTATTAAATATCAATTGTCCTCTTCCATTGGCAAAGTGTCTCACTTCATTCCTCAAATCTAGAACAAACAGCATGACTGGTTCATCTGAAACAGGCGGAGCATAAACGCTGCTAAGCTGCTGGTTTTTCTCTGGCCGCCTTTTAAAGATCACTAGAGGTGAATCATTGGATCAGAGCGCAGACTCACATCTGACAGAAACCCTCAGGAAAATATAGAAATATAACTTTATTGATCTGACAATGGAGAGATTCCCTTTCTGCATTAACCCATTCCCTTGGGGAGCAGTGGGCTGCCACTGTGCGGCGCCCAGGGAGCAGAGTGGGGTTAAGGGTCTTGCTCAGGGACCCAGAATGGAGGCTGTGGGATCAAACCGGATACTTGCAAACTTCTCCATCCTGGAGAGAAATATCAGCTGTGCTGCTGCCATCAACACCTTTGTTTCTAGATGTTGGAGCTTGGCCTGTTTTCCAGTGTAGTCCTGTTTCTCTGACTGTGACTAACTGGATGTGCTCTCTTCATCCTCTGACATGGGAGCTGGCTCGGAGCTCGTCTGCCTGGCTGTGTGTTTCCTGGACGGGGCCGCCTGTGGAGCTGGTTGACAGTTGCCTTTTGTATCTATGCTTCTTTTTCTATGTCTGCTTCTGTTTCCTTAAACCCCAGTGGGCCTCAGCAGATGGCCGCTCACACTGAGCCTGGTTCTGCTGGAGGTTTCTTCCTGTTCAAAGGGAGTTTTTCCTCTCCACTGTCGCTACAAGCATGCTTAGTGTGAGGGATTGCTGAAGAGTCAATGAGTCGATGCAATCAGCTGGTTTTCCTTAGATAGAAAACTTTGAATCAATCTGACTGGATGATCTGGTGATCTGGAAAGTGACCTGAGATGACATGATGTGAATTGGAGCTATAGAAATAAACTGAATAGAATTGAATCCTCAGATCACAAGCGCACTGCTCTAACCACTAGGCAAACACTCCCCCCTTTCATCTCATCTTCTTGATGTCCGCTGCTTTAGTTTAACAGCATCCATCTTTAACACAGGACATATTTTCAAATGAATTAAACACCAAAAAGCAAAATGTGATCGATTCATTAGATTTTCACCATGAAGTCCTGTTAGTTATCACACCCTGAGAATCACCAGCTGTGGAAATAAAACACTCAGCGGTGAATCGTTACGACGCCTGGGAAGATAAAGCGACGGCGGTTAAGAAGTGGAGCGTTATGTTACACCTCAGCGGGGCTGAAACGTGCTGCAGTTAAATGAATCGAGCCTCTTCTCTCATGTTTCCCACATCCCTCTCAGGATGTTCTCCCATTGATCTGTTAGGGGGGGGGGGGGGGGGGGGGGGGGGGGGGGGCAGGGAGTCGGACGCTGGCCTCCCGGGAGCACCAGGAGAAGAGAACGCAGAGGAAATCAGCTGGGGGAGGGGGGGCTGCCATAGAGTTGGGACAGGTGGAGGATATGAAACAATCAGATTAATCGAGATTTATCGATTATTGAAATAATCTTCAAATAATTTAATTGATTAAATTAGTTGAGGATTATTTCAATGCTGGATTAATCAGATTATTTGTTTCAGATCTACTTAGAATATAGATCTGCAACAATAACTATATGAGAAGGTAGAAACAGCTTTGATAGATTCTATCATTTCACTCTAATAATTCTCATCTCCTGTTTATCAGCCTGTAAAAAATATAATAAAAATATTTTGGATGCAAATACTGTTTTTCGGCTGAAGCTACAGATCTGTAATCAGTTTTTCTAGCTGTTTTTTTCCATTTGCAGAAGAACGATAACATCCCTTAATAAGTAAATTGTTTGATCTGTTTTATATTATAAATCTTTCATGTCTTGAAATCTGTAGCCTCCACTGTTATATTATCAAAGGTGAATTAATCTGATTTAGTTCAGGGTTTTTTGGCATGTTAGCCTAAAGCTGCATAACTGATTTATAAAATAATACGTCAGACGTAAAAGATCACGACTTAGTGAGGAGAAAAGTCACCTTTTTAAACTGGGTTCACTAAAGCTGAGGAGGAACCGTCAGCAGGAGGAATGCAGTCTGACTGAGAGAAATATCAACAAAATAAGAGTTAAAGAGATGAGTCAGTCCAACCGTGGAGGAAACTCCCTTCTAGGTCCCATTTTCTACTCGGACAATAAAAACCGAGCAGCTGCCTGACTGCTGCTGCAGACGGACACAGACCTGCTCAATCCGGAATAAAATAACACCTAAATAAGTTATTTTTCCTTAAAATCAGTGCGTTTGTTCTTGATTTGAGGATTGAAGTGAGGCACTTTGAAATGGTAGAAGACAATTGATATTTAATAAGAAAAACAATACATTGGATTATTTCAAGTCCGATTATCCAATCTTATTTTGAAGGAAAAGTCGCTCATTTTCAGAATTCAAACGTCTGAAAGTTCTTTAAATCTGAAATTATTCCATCCTGTTCAGTAATTCAGAGTCATTTTCATGTGAATGTGCTTTACTGGAGGCATCCATGTTTGTCAAAGAACACTACTGCCACCTACTGGTTAGTGACGTCACGGTGCGGTATCGGCTGTTGATCAAGTCCCAGTGCTGTATCTGGTGTTTGTCACAACGCGCTATTATCCAAGTCATCTTGAAAACATTCTTCTTCCAAAAGTTTGATGGCAAATCCTCCCTCTTCAATCATGAATCATGATCCCTTCAGGGAACATCTTCAGATGTTGACGTTCAGCTGATGCTCTCAACACAGTAGGAAACCAGCCACTCTCCTCTCTGATGACGCCTGCGGCACATCGATTCATCATCGCGCTGCATCCGTCTGCCTGTGCCGTGACGGGTTGGTGGAATTCCAGGTACCGTTACTTTCCATCACCCAGAGTTAGCTGGGTGTTCACTGATTGCTGGTTATCAGCTAAAACCACCCAGGCTTCATAAAGCTGCCCTGCTCTGGTCCACAACCACTTATTTCTTTGTGCCTCTGTAGCTCCACAGCTGCAATACAGTCTTATTATTCCACTGCTCTACTAAAGAAAACACCTTAAAAAGGAAACTGAGATGAAAAGTAGCAACATGGAACCTTCACATGCTAACAGCTGCATCTACCCTCATCGACCACAGCCCACAATCACCCTGCAGTCTGTGCAGGAAGAAGCGCAGCAGGACATCAGGTGACGCATCAGCAGGGGTGGTCTGGGTGGTCTAATGAAGGAGGGCCGATGTTCTGTCAGACCAGCATACCCAGTCAGACCAGCATACCCAGTCAGACCAGCATACCTATGGTCAATATGCATTAGGGCTGGGCGATAATTCAATAACGATATATATCGATCGATAGACGTGTGGCGCAATAGAAAAAAAGAGGGTCGATAAAAGTTCGATAAAAAAGAAACGCAGTTTTCCTTTCTTCTCATTGTAGCCTAGCATGTAGGTTTATGCTAGTCACTGCTTCCTCCCAACCAATCACAATCGCGGACCCAGGCACGACGTCACCAAGCGCCGCCCTCTCAAACCACAACACAGAGCACATGAAGATGCAGCAAGGAGAGGCGGAGGAAATTGTTTCAAAGAAGGGTTTTGTAGTTCGCCAGTTTGGCAGTATTTCGGTTATGGCAAGTCGGACCAAAAACAAACCACAGTCATCTGGAAAATGTGTCGGGAACCAGTGAAAACCAGTCTGATAACGAAACCAACTTTTTTTTATCATCTCAGCCGCTCACAGCCGCGGGAGTACGAGCTGTGTAGGCCCCGGCGCGGCTCTCCTCTGAGGAATCTTCGGAAAATATATATATATATTTTCAGTTCTGGGCAGTTTCCCACGTAGTTCTAACAATTGAGATAAAAATGCTGAGGGGCCAGAAACTTCAAAGTAATAACTCAGGTTAAAGCAGGAAACGGGGGCGGCGGCGGCGGTGGGGGGGACATTTATTTATTTGTTATATTTATTTTGGTCACTTTTCTGGTCACTTTAGTTTATTCTTTGTCAGTATTTAATAACATAACTCAGGTCTCTTAAGTTATTTTTCTTTAAAACAATTCTGTTATGGTTAAAAAAGTTGGTTAAATAAAGATTTAATTCGAAGTCTGTGTTTGTGTTTTTTATTATAATTAAATCATTTAGCAATATTATAAAAAGTCCAGGCAGAGCTGCACATAAAATATGGTTTCAAATCTTTTCAATAATTATCGATATCGATCAATATGCATTTTTTTTTTATCGATAAGCTTTTTTTCTATATCGCCCAGCCCTAATATGCATGCACAAGACGTCAGATTTGCGTTTATCCCTTTAGTTTTGTACGAAAAGAAATCAATTTGAGGTCAGATCACCATACACATAAAAAAGACCAAAATGTAAGTAATTAAATAATTTTTTTGTATATGAATAAAGGGATACATGCCCGCTGAGGTACTTTAAAGTGGATTTTTCATAGAAACTAAGGGAATAAACTAAAGGGATAAACAGGTATTGACTATGGGTATGCTGGTCTGACTGAACAGTGGTTCCTAGAAAGCAAGACCTCCCTGCAGTGACGATGAAAACAGGCAAAGCAAACATCTGCTTCACTGAAACTAAAAGCTGCGGCTGCTTTTTCAGACAAGGAAGGAAAGAAAAGCCAAAACAATCCGATGAGGCTCCTGAGCGATGGAGAGAAAACCCTCTCCTTCCATCTAGAATCCAGACCACCTACATTCCTCAGATGGACTCATCATAACCACAACTGACGGATTCTAGAGTCCTGCTGTTTACTATTATTACCCACAGGGGGGGATTTACCATTAGGCAATACTATGCAGATGCCTAGGGCCCCAAGTTCCTGGGGGTCCCATAAAACTGTGTGTCTCAGCCCCCACCCCCCCCTTCAGTGTCCACCATATTGGATCAGTCCATTTGCTGCACATGTTCAGAAAGGTCCAAACAGACAGCAGCAAACCATTTGAAAACAAACCATGCAAAGAGCAGTGTTGCCAACTTAGCGCTTTAGTCGCTATATTTAGCCACTTTTCAGACCCCTCTAGCACTTTGATTTCTAAAAAGCTCCTAGCGCCAAATCTAGAGACTTTTTTCTGCTACTGGAGACTTTGGAGACAACATCTAAAAGCAGCGAATCCTGCTCTCCAGAGCGAGTAGATTGGTAACCCCGCCTCCTGCTCTCCTCTATCTTGTCTGCTGTCATGATTCATGCAGCTATTATTTCATCCAAATGAAAAATGGAGAACAGATAAGCAGATCATGGCTTGTCTACAGTGAAAAGAAGGACTGGGTTATTTACTTTGGCCTTTTTGGAAACACAGGAAGGAGCAATCAGCTAAGTGAGCTTAGTGCTTGGAGAAAATCTTTAATTCCTTTAGAGACAGCATGAAAAGTCAGCTGAGTACAAAACATAGAGAGGAAAACAAGAAGAAAAGGGACGAGAAGAGAGGGACACAACCTAGAACAGATAATGGATGTCTATTCTAGTAACATTTCTCTATCTGGAGAATGGGGCTGTTTATGTGTTGTCTTCTTAAAGTCGTAGGGAAGCGGCCATTCCAACCGTCGCATTTCCGAATTCTCCCGATTGGTGCCCGACTTTACACGAGTGAATAAAGGGAATGTGATTGGTCGTTTATTAGGGGGGCGGGATTGTTATGGCTGAAGGTTCACAAACATTTTGGTCGTGGCGGGTTTGTTGGAAGCATCTTGCTAACCAGTTAGCAACTTAGTGCTAGCAGGTTCCCAATGGGAAATTCCATTGGGACCAAGTAGCACTAAATTGGTGACTTAGAAACGACGCTGTCAAGGAACGCTATGGACAGTGGAAACACGCAAGAGGAGGAGAGTTTAGTGTCGGAGGTCGTGGATGAGTCTCCTCCGTCATCCATTTTTTATTTAGAGGAGGAAAGCGGGACGAAGATGTTGTGGAAGAGGACGCCAGGGCGGCAGAAGCTTGGTTTGGTGTAGAAGGCTTCCAGCCGTACATGTTTGAGCCCTTGCCTCGCAACGCTGCCAGTTCTGTTAGCTCTACGCCTGCCGAAGACACAGACGTCCATCCCCGTGAACACTGGGACGCAACTCAATGGGAAAGGAAAGGATTCTGGTTTTAACTGTTGCGTATATTAGCTGCGACATATGAATCAAGATGCTATGACCGAAAAAATTTAAAAACTGGCCTGCATAAGATAACGAAAGACAGATTTTAAGACAGGATTTTTTTTTTCTTTTTAGAGAAATGTTCTAAATTTTCGGACAATATCATCTGATAAAGAGTTCATTTCTATACATGTTTAAGCTAGAATGATTTGACATTTAAATATGATTTCCCCACAATTTAAATTCAGAGGGTCCCCTGCCTGTCTTTGCCTAGGGCCCCAAATTTCCTAAATCCGCCCCTGAAAGCACAGTGTATCAGTAAATAAATTAAATCGTACAAAGATAAATGAAAACATCATTGACCTTCCGATCAGTTAGTGAATTATATTAAAATATGATCGGCCTCCTTCATGTTTTTATAGCAGATAAAGTGATTAAATAGTTGGGGTTAAATGTTTCACTGCGGTCTAATTAATGAATAAAATGTGTTAAAAGGCGCCGATCATTTTAACACATCCTGTCATGATAATCAGACAGAACCCCCACCCCCCCTCCCAGCCATTATATAAGCCGGGTTCAGCAGCAGCAGGCTGGGCGGGAAGGAGAACACTGGAGAACATCTGATGGCGGATCAAACCCTCCGATCACAGCGGGACTCTAATGGAGGCAGCGGGGGTCCGCAAGGCACCGACAGAAAGCCACCTACCGCTGCGGAGGACAGACAGGTTAGCCAGCGAGAAAACCTCCCAGGAATCCAGCGTCCGCGTCTAGGAAGCCCCGCCGCCTTTCTGGCTCATTCCCCGGTCATTCCCAGCGGCCGCGGTCAGCGTGAGGCGGACGGTTCGTCTCTCTGGTGTCGGAGTGGAAGCGGGTTAGAGAGCAGCTCCACGGCTACAGGCACAGGACCGACCCCCGCTGAAAGCAGAGCTGCGATTGGTCCGTCACTCACAGGAAGCTGTGTGTCAGAGCTGCTGATTGGACAATTCTTGAGTGGGCGGAGCCACCGTCGATTTAAAGCACAAAGCATAGCTAGAAAAATGTATATTAATAAAAATAACCCCCTCGTTCTACTTATATTGTAATTAATATAAATATATATATATATATATATATATATATATTATATATATATATATATATATATATATATATATATATATATATACACTATATTGCCAAAAGTATTTGCTCACCCATCCAAATTATTGGAATCAGGTGTTCCAATCACTTCCATGGCCACAGGTGTATAAATTCAAGCACCTAGGCATGCAGACTGTTTTTACAAACATTTGTGAAAGAATGGGTCGCTCTCAGGAGCTCAGTGAATTCCAGCGTGGAACTGTGATAGGATGCCACCTGTGCAACAAATCCAGTCGTGAAATTTCCTCGCTCCTAAATATTCCACAGTCAACTGTCAGCTGTATTATAAGAAAATGGAAGTGTTTGGGAACGACAGCAACTCAGCCACGAAGTGGTAGGCCACGTAAACTGACAGAGCGGGGTCAGCGGATGCTGACGCGCATAGTGCGAAGAGGTCGCCAACTTTCTGCAGAGTCAATCACTACAGACCTCCAAACTTCATGTAGCTCAAGAACAGTGCGCAGAGAGCTTCATGGAATGGGTTTCCATGGTCGAGCAGCTGCATCCAAGCCATACATCACCAAGTGCAATGCAAAGCGTCGGATGCGGTGGTGTAAAGCACGCCGCCACTGGACTCTAGAGCAGTGGAGACGCGTTCTCTGGAGTGACGAATCGCGCTTCTCCATCTGGCAATCTGATGGACGGGTCTGGGTTTGGCGGTTGCCAGGAGAACGGTACTTGTCTGACTGCATTGTGCCAAGTGTAAAGTTTGGTGGAGGGGGGATTATGGTGTGGGGTTGTTTTTCAGGAGCTGGGCTTGGCCCCTTAGTTCCAGTGAAAGGAACTCTGAATGCTTCAGCATACCAAGACATTTTGGACAATTCCATGCTCCCAACTTTGTGGGAACAGTTTGGAGCTGGCCCCTTCCTCTTCCAACATGACTGTGCACCAGTGCACAAAGCAAGGTCCATAAAGACATGGATGACAGAGTCTGGTGTGGATGAACTTGACTGGCCTGCACAGAGTCCTGACCTCAACCCGATAGAACACCTTTGGGATGAATTAGAGCGGAGACTGAGAGCCAGGCCTTCTCGTCCAACATCAGTGTGCGACCTCACAAATGCGCTTCTGGAAGAATGGTCAAAAATTCCCATAAACACACTCCTAAACCTTGTGGACAGCCTTCCCAGAAGAGTTGAAGCTGTTCTAGCTGCAAAGGGTGGACCGACGTCATATTGAACCCTATGGATTAGGAACGGGATGTCACTTAAGCTCATATGTGAGTCAAGGCAGGTGAGCAAATACTTTTGGCAATATAGTGTATATATATATCATGTGTTGGTTTTATTAATAGATTATTGAAATAATCTTCAACTAATTTAGTAATCTATTAATCGTTAACTGGAGTGTACAGACTGCAAATCAGAGATGTTAAAGTCAAAAACACTGAGGGCCAAAAAACTAATTGGCTTCAAGCTGAGGGCCGGACTGGTTAAATATTTATTAAAACATATTGAACTGAACATAGCCTATTGAACCAAGACCTAAGACATTGTTTTAAAAAAAAAATATTAATATAAATGTTATTAATAAACTTTTATTATATCATTAAAACTATTAAGATAAATACATAAATGAAAGTGCATGCATTATAAACCAAAAATGCATTACTGTGCTGCTCTATGATCCAACCCATCACTGCTTTCCAATAGTAGAATAAGAAAAACAAAAAAAAGAATCAGTTGTATTCTTTCTCATGGCTCTGATCCACATTTTCCCCATTCAAGTCCATTCAACTGAAAAATATTAATTAACAAAAGAAAATACAAAAATCTATGGCACCCAGACAAAACAATACTTCCTTCAAAGAATAATCACGTCTTGTACAAAGAAATGTAAAAATTTTGTTATGAATCACGGCAGCAGACCAAGAATTCAGCCAGAGGTTCTTTAAAAAAAGAAATGTATTAAATAAAAAGCAGAGCAAAAACCAAAAAGGACCGAAGAATCAAAAAGGCTGCAGCTCAGCAGCGTGTCCTGGGTATAAAATGCTGCCATGCGGTCCATCATTGCTGTCAGGCAGAAAACTTTGATTTATAGAATTCAATACACTTTTTTTTAAGAATTAATGCCCTACTTTATAAAAAAAAAAATGTCTCACAAAAGTTGTGAAAATAGCAAATCTAGTTCAGGCATGATTGTAGAGATCATAAAATTTTTTATTAAACTGTCTCTTTAGGAAACAGTTTTGAAAGTTCAGATGTTTCTGTTTCAAACCAAGAAAACTGATCCCACAGCTGCTCCATCCAGGGCCGGAGCTAGATGGGGGGCCGGGGGGGCCTTGGCCACCCTTAGCAAATCTGTGGCCACCCCTACCATTGTTTCCCCCTAATAATCAAGTGGAATATTCAAAACATTACAATTTTTCATATATTACTTTCTATTTTTTTCAGATATTCAGAATTACTTGATAACAAAAAGACTGGTTGATTAAACACATCAATACTAAAACTAAAATTAAAGATAAGTACAGAATTCCTGCTCTTTTCAGAACTAGATTTTGTGTTTTATGGGGTAAAGAGAAAATTATGTGTCTCTACATTCATCTAGGAGTCTTTAGTGAAATCATGGATAAATAACTATTTTAATAAAAACGTAATAATAAATTTATGTAGATATTAGTAGTTGCAAATATCAATTTTATGCAGGATGATTACTGATAAAAGTAGGTAAGTAATGACAATGGAAAAGATGTTCGCTCCAGAACCTGAAAGAATTTTCTCCACTTTACCTTTTATCTAGAAGTTACAGATGTTTAAATATATCTATTTGTTAGCAAAGGCTGTAGGAAAGTATAGTTTGTCTTTATTTAGAAAATATGGATGTTTAGCTCGTTCATTTGCCTGTTGGAACTGTGTAGATTGACCCTGAGGTTCTGGTGCCTATCCGTTTTCAGCCCCCCCTCAGTGAACATTGGTTATTGGCACCCTTATAAAATGTTCTAGATACGCCTCTGCCTCCATTGGATTTGATTGTTCCTTATGAAATACTTTCAACAATTAAACACTTGTTTCTACTTTGAACCAGACCTCTCCTCTCCTATACTTGTTAACATTAATAATTTGTTACCTCATCACCTTGACCTGTGACCACCCCCCCATAGGACCCGAGCATTGTTAGACGGCAAACACCTCCTCCCCTTTTCCTCTTACTCCTATCCGCTCCTAACCTGACAACAACCAGATGTCAACAGCTGCATCTGGCTGTTGTCAGGTTAATCCGCTCCCACACTACCCTGAATAAATGTCTTTAGGGTCAGATTGAGGCACGATCTCCCTTATGCAAGTAAAACCTGTTAAATGTAAGGAATTAAGGAACAGATTGCTCAGATGTGCTCTGCCAACTTAATCTGAGGAGATTACAGAGAGGATCCCTGATTGATCAGGACAGGAGGTGCAAATGAGTCTGCAGGGTAATAAGAATGTTGGTTTTAAAACCACAGCATCATGAACCGTCAACATCACAGCGCTGAGCTGGGAAGGTGTCGCATATCTATTGATTGGTCGTATGTTTGGTTTGGAAAATCAATCTGTGGTTAAATATTTAGGGAAATATCGCATGACGCATGCAGTGGGTTGATAACATACACACAGAAAAAAATATTTTCCATTAAATATTTCCCTATTTTCCATAGTTTGCAAATATATGGAGTTTTATTCTGATAAAGAAAAAGGCAGAAATGTAGATGGAAGGAAGAGCAAGAACATTTTATAGAGAAACAGAAGGCATTAATATGGTTAATGCAAGCTTATTATATATATATATATATATATATATATATATATATATATATATATATATATATATATATATATATATATATTATATATATATATATATATATATATATATATATATATATATATATATATACATAGTCATTCTAATTCCCTCTTTGATTGGTTTGAACTCTGGGTGAATTCACTTCCAGGTTCAAAGATGAAAAAATCCCAGAATTGTTTTATTTTTTTATTAGTTAAAGTATTAATTTACAAACCTAAAGGCAAAGTATAGTAGTATAAGGTTAGCGTGCAAAGAAATGGCACAGTAAGTATACTGTAAGTACAACATGAAAAAACATTAAATAAATAAGGATTAGACTGTAAGTCGTTTAAAGAGAAGAGTTTATGGAACGTTTTGTTCTGTATCGTTTAAGGGCCTTCAAGTAAAACACAGAAACACAGAAAACTAAGTTTGGACTTTAAGGTATTGAACTTTGTGGCTGAAGAAGTTCACTAGAATGATGATAGTGTTTATGAGGAAGTTTTCCAGAATCAGACCTTAAATGATGTTTCTGTCAGAAAACATTTTCAGAAAAGGAAATTCAGGGAATCAATAATATCCGTCCAAAGGGCCTCAAATGAAATATAAATATTCAGCAGTTTCCACTAGATCACAAAATTCCATTCCAAGTTCCTCACCAACTCTTACCTTCAAATCCAAGATGGCCGCTGTTCCTTTAAAAATCGATACAAGCGTTTATTTTTTACTTTCGTTTTAATTTAGACCTTCGTCAGACATGAAGTGTTCTTCAGCCTCTGTGGTCGTACACACTGCCACAGGGTTTGAATACAGAAGGAAATGGTTAGCGTGGTACCTGACATTGATCTTATCTTTTATTTTTCTTTAATTGAACCACATTCCAGCCAAACTATTCAAATGTATGTCAGACAATGAGACAGCCATGATCAAAACCATATAAGCCTATTAAAAAACTATTTTTTTCCACTTAATATGACATTTTTCAAAATTCTTCCTCAGAAAATTAACACCTAAGAAATTTAGAACATGAAATAAGTCAATAAAAAGGATGTTTTAACAGAAATGTGTGGTTTTTAAATACCAGGTTCATTTCTAGGCACTCAGTACTTGGTGTAAGCTCCTTACTGGATCGGTGCCGTGTGGCCAGCAGGCTGCGGTTCTGCTCAGGTCCAATAGAAGCCTTCAGATGGTCCGCATGGTGGGTCTCATGGGCTCTGATCAGACCAGTCTGCGGTTCAATCAAGCACAGGAACACATGAGACCAGCTTTTGGTACCTTTGAACTTCTGTCAGGCTGTTTATCCATAAATGTGTCAGAAGAAGGAAGCGTTGCTCCAGAATGTCCTGGTAGATGACCGAGCTGAGAGTGGAGTAGAACCAGCAGATAGAATCTCTTTCTTCTTCTTAGGGTTCTGAACAAAGCAGACCGCTGCTCTCCAGCCTGGACCCACAGAGAAAGGTTTTATTGAATATGGACCAGAAATGCCTTTTTTTAAAGCTGCACAAAAACAAACTAATAAAGAACAGTCTAAAAACTATACAGTATTTGGATTAAACAAAAGTATGCATACTCTGTCATTAAAGATGAAAAAAAAACAGCTACCAGTGAAATTGTAAAAAATCTATGAAAATTAATAACAAATTGTGGTTCAACAGAAATATTAATAAACAAAAACATTGAGCAACACAGTTGCAGGGAATTGCTGCAATCAGGTGTTTTCTTAAACGTCGAGTCAGATTTCTGCTCCTGTTGGTGAAACGTTCATGAGGAAGCTACTCTAATGTGTCTAGGACTGTTTTTCTTAAATCATTTTTAAAATCACAATTCAAAATCAAAAGTTCAATCTATCAAATCAGAATTTTGTGTGTTTTTATTTCTTGTTATTAGAATTACTGTTGTGAATTTATTCCTTTCTTTATCAGTAGTGTGTCTAAACCTTCAAGCACAACTGTTAATATTTACCTTTAATAGAATCCGTTTTAGGATTGCCGGTCCTAAGAGGGAGAGGTTTACCAGGGGAAGCAGAGGAGCAGAGTGTAACGTCAGAAAAGGCCAGGTGTTGGGAGCTGGAGAAGTTCCACCTTTCTCCAGCAGAGTCCGCCGTGGATCCTTCTGAGTGAGCCTCCTGCACAGCTGCAGCCCATCAAGATCATCAGAGGATCCACTATATAAGCTGTCTTCAGACCTTGCCTCAACGCCGCAGTGTTGATCCAGTTGGTCAGCGCCTAAGCCTAGACTCTCAGTGTTACTTTGTGACTTTGAATCCAGCCTGGATTCTAACCGTTGTCTCTGTCTTCCAGGAAACCAGTGTCTCCTCTGTGAAGCTCTGGAAGAGCTAACCTGCCGAGCCGACCCTCAGAGCCAAACCCGAAGAACCATAGAGAACTTCCATGCAGCTCAGGACTAAGAGCTGGAAAACCCTAAGCCAAGGTCTGTTCATTAATAGACGTGAGACACTGAAGCAGCAAGCGGACTCTGCTGATCAACTCCTCTCCAGATCCAACAGTGACTCTCCCAAAGCTAACCTCAAGAACCCTCAAGGTACAATCAGTAATCATCAAGAAATCAAGCTCCAACTTGCAACGCTAACTGAACTGTCTCTCACGCAGACTCCGGTGAACCAGTATTCAGGCCCGAGCCAGAACCAGTACATTCTGTGTGCTTGTAACAAAATAAACTTGTTGAACTTTTATTCCTGTGTCCGTCAGTGGTGTTCTGCATACTTGGGTCGCTCTTTGAAAACCCATCATGACACCAGGTAAGTTTGGTTACAGCCCGTCATAGAAGACAAAACAAAACAAAAAAGTCTCGGATACGATGTATTGGTGAATAGAAGAATCAGTTATTGGCAAAAGGCACTGAGCAAGTTTAAAAAATGTAGAAAATGTGTGTAGAAAACTGTGAAATGTATGTTGCCTGTCCAGACAGCTGCCTGGGTGCCCCCAGGTCAGAATGGGAGCCCCCTGCCAAGGTGGTGGAGAATGACAGGGCTGAGATCCTTCCAGATGCAAACAGACCAAAGGGTTGTGTCCAACCAAGCGGACATTGTGATCATGGATCAGCAGCAGGAACAGGAAGAAACTGGAGAAACATCAAGGCCTCAGGGGAGAACTAGGGAGAGCGTGGAAGGTGGAGGCAGCTGTAGAGTTATAGTTATGCTGCTATAGGCTTAGACTTTTGGAGGACATAGGGACCCCCATTTCATCATTCTGCTTCATTCTCTCTCTGTTCTCCTATTCTGCAGAATCTGTTAGTTCAATCTCTAACCTTCTGCTCTCTCTGCTTTTCCTCAGAGTAGCTTTGCCTCGTCTGTTCCTGTTTGGCTGTGACGTCATCCTGGAAAGAAACATCAGCTGTGCTGCTTCCATCAACACCCTTGTTTATAGATGTTGGAGATCGGCCTGTTTTCCAGTGTGGTCCTGTTTCTCTGACCGTGACTGAGTGGATGTGCTCTCTTCGTCCTCTGGCATGGGAGCTGCCTTGGAGCTCGTCTGCCTGGCTGCGTGTTTCCTGGACGGGGCCGCCTTTTACAGCTGCTTTTTGTATCTCTGCTTCTGTCTCCTTGAACCCCAGTCGGCCTCGGCAGATGGCCGCTCACACTGAGCCTGGTTCTGCTGGAGGTTTCTTCCCGTTAAAAGGGAGTTTTTCCTCTCCACTGTCGCTACAAGCATGCTTAGTGTGGGGGATTGTATTTGAGTCAATGAGTCAATGCAATCAACTGGTTTTCCTTAGATAGAAAACTTTGTATCAATTTGACTGTATGATCTGGTTGAACTGTAAAGTGCCTTGAGATGACATGTGTTGTGAATTTGGCGCTATATAAATAAACTGAATTGAATTGAATTGTAGAGCCCATGGTCATCGGAGCGCTGGAGGCAGAAAGCCCCAGACTGGAGGCTCCAACAGAGACCTGGAGAAACATCAGAGATCTCAGTCCAGAAGAGCTCAGTTCCATGGAAGGCTGAGATACTGAGAGGAACCCTCAGACTCACAGGGCTCTGGTAGAGGAGCAGAGCTAGAGGTGAAGGAACCGCCCACCTTACTTACCCACCCAGGAGGGACAGTTTAATTCATTACTGTTATAGTTCCAAAGCTTCAGGCACATCTTAGTTACAGTGACTTAAAAAATGTAATGAGAAAATTTGGCTGAATTTGATACGTTCACTTCTGGAAACAACTGCTTGTTTCCCTCCGTCATTAAAGGTATTCTATAAATAACTAAGACTAATTATCATGGGCCTGAATTAAGCTCCATTGCGTAATAACTACTGCAGAAACGTAAACTATTATACAGAAGCATGTAATTTATATCCTCTATGAACTGAAAGCCTTTATGTTTGCGTTGCCTCGGAGGCAGTGCCGCTACGGCAGCTCAGAGCTGACAAACTAGTGACGGTAGAGATCAACATTATGCTCGAATGGCACTGCGCCAAATTAGGCCTAAATAAAATCTATATCCTCTCCAGATTGTAAAATGTTTTTTAGAAAATGATGTGTGTAAACAAACCACATCGTCACTTTACGCTAAAAGTGATGCAGAGGTTGTGGAAGCCATTTTGCACCTGGTGGCCTCCGTATATTGGGGAAGCAATTCATGTCGCTGCAGTCTGACCAATAGATGTCTGAAAGCTCAAAATGATCCACTGCAGCTTTAAAACAGAGCAATTTTTGTTTTTGTTGAACCTGAACCAAAATATGCAACTTTAGGAAGAATTTTTCTACATGACATTTTTCTTTAAAGGCTGTTTTCTTTTGTTAAACCTCATCTGTTCTTTGAAATTCAGCTTTTCAGGAACTGAAACGGTCGCCTGCTGTGGTCTGAACAATGATTTCAGTTGCCTTTTGTTTTTGTCTCCTTTTTCTTTGGTAAGCGACACTGTATCACTAGACTGTTGGTGTTGCTTGTTACCCTTAAAGCTGGACAGACACTGTACAACATCGTATAGTATACATGGGGTAACGAGGGGTGATCAGCGTCCTCCCGCTCAGGAAAAAATCAGATATGTTTAGATTTCTAAAAGTAGAATGGGAGGCAGATCTTTTAGTTCTCAGGCTCCTCTCCTGTGGAACCAACTACCAGTTTTAGTCCGTGAGGCAGACACCCTGTCTGCTTTTAAGGCTAGACTTAAAACTTTCCTTTTTGATAAAGCTTCTAGTTAGAGTGGCTCAGGTTATCCTGAGCTATCTCTATAGTTCTGCTGCTATAGGCTTAGACTGCTGGAGGACATAGGGACCCCTTTTTCATCATTCTGCTTCATTCTATCTCTATTCTCCCACTCTGCAGAATCTGTTACTTCAATCTCTAACCTTCTGCTCTCTCTGCTTTTCCTCAGAGTAGCTTTGCCTCGTCTGTTCCTGTTTGGCTGTGACGTCATCCTGGAGAGAAATATCAGCTGTGCTGCTGCCATCAACACCTTTGTTTCTAGATGTTGGAGCTTGGCCTGTTTTCCAGTGTGGTCCTGTTTCTCTGACTGTGACTAACTGGATGTGCTCTCTTCGTCCTCTGGCATGGGAGCTGGCTCGGAGCTCGTCTGCCTGGCTGTGTGTTTCCTGGACGGGGCCGCCTGTGGAGCTGGTTGACAGTTGCCTTTTGTATCTATGCTTCTTTTTCTATGTCTGCTTCTGTCTCTTTGAACCCCAGTGGGCCTCAGCAGATGGCCGCTCACACTGAGCCTGGTTCTGCTGGAGGTTTCTTCCTGTTCAAAGGGAGTTTTTCCTCTCCACTGTCGCTACAAACATGCCTAGTGTGAGGGATTAAAATAAAAAAATGTTATGATCTTTACATTCGTGCCTGAAATTTCTGTTCTAAAACTTTTTTTCACCCAGTCATTTGATATACATTCACAAAACTTCATAACCAAGTGTCTGGAAGCATGAGTTATGTGTTTCAGGGTGGACTTATTCTCTCCCGCCCGCTGGATGGATGCTGGGAGGACTGGGGTGTTTAAACCTGGTGAATCAGCAGATGGTGGAACAGTGTGAGGGATGGGGGGCAGCGGTGTAAGACCCTCTCCATAAAACCATGACAATAGTAACAAACCCAAATGGAAGACATGAAAGAGATGCTTTCAGATGAAATTGAAAGTAGTCCTCAGGCTGTACAGCCAGGGGAATATCCCATAGCCAGCAGCATGGGCACATCCCTCCGTATCCACCATGTTGTTTGAGTTTAGTGCAGTTATGATGCTCAGGTTTTGCAGTAATGGGGTATTCACAATGAGTCCAGCACATGAAATGATGCACAAGCGTTGTTTTCATGGGCATTACAAAGCATAAGTTAAAGCTGGTCCCCTCAGAAGAAGCAATGGGTCCAAAGGTGCCCAGAGGCGCCTGGCCTGCATACAAAAACACAAAAAACATACAAAAAAAAGTACAAAAATCACACACCCAAGTATAAAGCATACATATATATTAAAAAATGAAGGTTCAAGAAAAAATATACTCTTACCAATACAACAATAGTAGTAATACAAAAAGAAAAACAAAAAAAAACTTCAATAACGCAGGGAAAGAGAGGAGAGAAAGACAGGAAGAGAGAGAGGGAAAAAAAAATGGAAACAAGCCAGACAAATTATCTAAGTAACGGTTACACTGCACTGATTACCATTTACACTTTAGAATAGTTCTACATATCCATGAAGGCACGGGTGGCATACTAACAAACTGAGCGGCTGTTGGGGTCAGTCTTAGACTGAGAATTATGGTCCAGAACTGGCTTCCAAATACTACAGAACTTATTAGTGGAGCCCTTAAAATATAAAAAGATGTCTTTGATCACGGTACTAACCTAGCTGGTGTTTACCGCCCGCTAACAAAAAAGAATAAAAAGAAAGCAGGTTTTTGGTGTCAGCAGATTGAGCGTCATGTCTGCTAGGAAGTGTGTTGGTGGTGGGCGTGAACGCAGGGAGGATCCATCACTCACCTTCTGGCTCACCCTATGATGGGGATGAAGTCTGGAGGAGAACTGACGGTTTCCTCCTGTGAACCCCCTTTATACCAAAACGCTGCCAATACGCCATTATACAGTAGCTGGAAGGTAGAAACACGTTCAGCGCTCGTCTGGAACACGGCAGATACGCTGATATGTTGGAGAGAAGTTCTGGATAAGTTACGCAGAAGTTACTCAGAGGTTTAGGATCAGCTAGACGCCACGACTGATGAGGAACTGACACTGAACGGATGTCAACCATCAGATAACTGACCTGGAACTGATGGACCACGGATGGCAGACGCTGGCGTACGGGAAATTTTTTAGCATGCTCAAAATTACACGAGGTACTAGCTGTATGTCAACGTGTTTCAGCATTATATCGTGACTTATAAAAAATGTACCCATAACTTATCCGACGTATGCCAGCATATTTTTTAGATTTTTCGTACAACAGGCATACTGTACGCTGATCCAAACTGTCAAGATGTGACAGGAACTTTAACAGCAGATATTCTATAGTCTCTGCTGCTGGACTGCTAGCAGGGTCTCTGATATGTGCATTACTATCGTCCAGTCTGGAGCAAACCAAGACATGGTCGTTTTATGAAGCCTGAAAATGTTTCTGAGATAGAGAAGTGTTTTGATGCGGTTTTAAAAGGTTCGAACTGAACCCGACAGACAATAGATGATGATTAGATCTGGTGAAGTTTCCAACTCTCCACCTAACTCTGTAACTTCCACCATTTCTGGTCTTCAGTCTCCATCAGTAAATCTCATTGATGTGTTTTTCTGTTTGTTAATTACTGAACATGCTTGTAGAAGAACGATGGGACCCCAGAATATAAAGCTGTTTGACATTACTTCAGCGTATACCTTCTGTAAGATACTTTATGGTGTAGATTGCTAACCAAAGTTAGCAGAAGTAGGGCATAAAACCATGTAATTGATGGTTTAACAGACGATGACTTCTTAGGGTGACCAGGCATCCTCTTTTTCCTGGACATGTCCTTCTCTTTAGAGCTAAAACAAATGTCCAGGGGGATTTTGGTCTACTGCCTCATACACATTACATAGCCTACAGTGCAGTGTGATTAGATTGCCACTCCGTTCCATTTGCAGCAATTGCTCAATGTGTGGTGGTGTAGCAGTAACTTCTATATATAGATGCACCGTGGCGCCATTTGCAGGTACACCTGGTGCACCGCTGCAGAAAGGAGGCCACTGATTCAAAATCGTCAAATGTAAATCTGTTTATACAATGCGTATGTCCTGTTTGGTTCCTCACCGGCTTGTTTTGTTTATATGACCGCCATTGTAGAAAACGACTCGTGAAGGTGAACCAGCTAGAAGAGTGAGGTGCAAGAACGCTGGGACCCTTTTTCCACCTGGATCCCCACTCTTTCTCGCCCTCATTCCCTCCGTTGTCACACAAACTTTTCCGAAACCTTAATTTCCTCACTATGAAAAATACATTTGCTTTCATCTCAAGAAATCTAATTTAAATCCACCACTTAGTGGCCAAGGTCGGCCAGTTACCATAACAACAGAGACCTAAAGTGAAGTGCAGTGAGGGCTACCATTCATTTATTTATCCAGGGTTGGAGTTTAAACCTGCTCTCCCTACAATTGCTAACTGCTAATCTCTGCTCAATGGGCTGCAGATCACAGAGACTCCGAGATCATTTGTATATGCAAGGGATTTTACTCCCACACTAATTGGTTGGAAAACAGGCATTTTCTGTCTTTTAAAAAAATTGAGTTATTGGGGGAATGTTTAAGTCTTTGTATTTACTGATGTAACTTATTTTTTTGTCATTACCACTCTCTTTTTCTTTGAGGTCACCTGGTCAGGTGTTGCCATGGAAGCACGCCCATGAGCAGCGTTGACAAGAACCTGATGTTTCCAATCAGCCTCATGAGGGAAATCCACAGCAACTGAGAGGGAGGGGGGTGTTTTGGGTTTTGTTTGGAGTATCGTTTAGCTTCAATTTGTTTAAGTTAATTGTTCTGTTCTCACTCTTGAAGAAGGGGGTCGCATTTACCTACTGCTCTGCACCTCCCTGCCTGTCCCTGCTTTGCTGTGTCTTGTCTTTTCTGAGCTCTCTCTTCATTTCACGCAAACTCAAACAGTGGATCTGGTCAGCTGGTCTCTCTATGCAATTGATCAAATTTTCTCAACTGGAAGACAGGGCAAAGGGGACCCGTTCTGTCTTGTCAGGAAATACTTCATGGGATACACCATGGATTCCCGGAAGGCTTGGAGGATGGTGTGTTTCACAATGTTGTCAGTGGAGGATATCGAAGCTGTGTGGATTTTTGATTTAATGATACTCGGATTGCTCCTGTTTGGATTTGGAGGATACCTGATGTATCTGCAATTACAGAAGCTGTCGGCGGCAATTTGGGCACTGATCAGGCTGCCAGCAGCGGTATACGCCCTCACAAAGGATGTATCGAGCAAGATCGGGAGATGAGCCGTATGCTGGGTGCAAATGAACTGGATTCGGCCTCCCACCCTCATCAAATATCTGCCGGATGCTATGGCGAAAGGTACCAGAAGAACTGCTCCCCTCTCTCCCCTACCTACGAACATCTGTGGATGCGCCCAGAACTGTGGATAAACTTCCATCTTATCAAGGAGATTGCCTGTGGTCAGCGTTCACGGACAAATTGAACGCACTCATCATAAACACACAACTAATGTCTCAAATGTCAGATTGATTTCATGTGACTCCGCCTCCGATGTGGCCCTCTGATGAAATGTTTGTCTCGTGTTACATGTGCTTTTCTAGTGCTGAATTTTTTTTTAATATTGCACACTGTGTACTGTCAAGGATAAAGTGTGAAATATGCTTTTTTTCTCCCCTACCTCCCCAATGTGGCTCCTATCTTTCCACAGAGATAAAAGGCAGCGCTATAGGGAACCGCCTCATGGTGGGAACCTGGGAGGCCATTAGAATGAGCCTGACCTAATGTATGGGATGAACGGTTTGGACTGCAACTGAAATCATGATTGCTATGTGAATTGTTGTTGATTGATTGATTGATTGATTGATTGATTGATTGATTGATTGATTGATTGATTGAACTGTTTTTTGGGGGCGGGGGTTTATTTAGAGGTTTAGTTTAGTTTATTGCTTCACAAACAGAAAATATAAATGTTGTTAAAGTTTCCACCCCTTTAATTAGAGATGGTACAGGCTGATGCTTTAGAAAGCTGGGCTGTTTAAATGTGGGTGTCTTTTGTTCTTGCTGCTTCTGCTGTGATTGAAGAGGGTGGAACCCTTGCTTCTCTGCTTTGAAATTCTACAAGGTTTCTCCATCTGTCTGCAAATCTTACAGTATAGGGAAAAAAAAGCACAATATAACTGCTAACATGTTATGAAGCCAAAAAGATACAGTTGATAATTCGAGGGAAAAAACACACTAGGTTAGAAGGGAATACATGGAACATAAATGTTAAATCAACCACCATCAACATGTAAGAAAACAAAAAAGATTTTATTTTTCTCTTTAGTTTTACATATCTTGCTCTGCGGAATGGATGCAATGAAACGTGTTTGCATAACCCACTGCCTTGTGTGCTGTTACTAAATCCTGTTGCTTCATCGCCGATCTTGTTTTCTTTACAGCAGGAACTCAGTTTGGGTTAAGATTCAGTTTGCATTCCTCTAAACGTCTCTCTGATGGTCAGAGAGGTTGGTAAAAAAGCAGAGGACTAATGTGTGGGTCTATGCCAGTTTGATGGGGATTAACTCCATGAAAACAGTTCTCATCGTGTGGCAGAGGAGTATATCGTTTTTTTTTTTATGTGGCCAATGTGGAGAATCCTGTACTTAGTGAGAAAAATAATAGAGAGAGTAATAGGAGGCCGATCCAGATCTAGAACAGCCCATGTTTAAGAGGATGGTCTATAGATCTTTGTTAGAACTGTTCAGTGTTGGGCGGTCAGAACCTTTAAAGCCTTCACTGCTGGCCTAAAATCAATCAGCAACACTAACCTACATTCATAACCTTGACTTTAATTTTTTTTCTTTCCAACTGTATTAATTTATTCCAAACAATCCTTAATTCTGTAGCATTTCTCTTAGCTGCACTGCTTCCATTACATTTATCTGGCTGGTATATTTTTTGTCCAATCAGATTTCAGCCTTAGTGTGTTGCTATGTCAATCAGATCTGCCCAGGGACTTCGGAATCAGCAGCGCTGCCTGATGTTACACAGGTGAAGATTCTCAGTCCTCCAGGTCATAGTCATTCCAAAAAAGATAAAAACCAAGTTGGAACACATTTCTCTTCTCATCCGGGAAGCTTTTTCAATTCAAAATATCAGAATTAGCGTTGAGTTTGAGGTTCATGGATCATCGCAGCCACTGTACAGGAGAGCAAAGGATCTCACCTATTCATCCAGGCCAATAATTCCCTCTAACGACCCCCATTCCAAAGGGGGGGACCCGTTCATCCGTTTCTATTTGCATGTTTTCTAAACTAAAACCAGGCTTTGTTGGGCTGCTGGATAAAACCTGGAACTAAACGCTATTTCTGACATTTTGAATTGAAAAAGCTTCCTGGATGGAAGAGAAACGTCTTCAGACTCGGAAACAAAGTCCAGTGGATTGATTTTAATTTATCTGATGTTACCTTAACAATATTAGTGAGGAATGTTTTCTTCAACCAATCAGATTTCAGATTTGCTGCACAGGGCCAGCTAGAGGGCCCGCCCCTACATCAGCTTTTTCTGTCCTCTGATTGGTCAGTTACAGCCAATTTAAGCCAGTGATGTAGGATCAGTATTAATTGAGGCTTATTTGTGGTTCAGTCAAAAGGCCTTTTCCATAATTTATAATAGGTGCAGAAAGGGCAGGCACAAGATGAATGGTAGCTGCATGGTGAGCAAAAAAACAGAGAACAGTTTATGTGCCAGGCAATTTTGGCAATAGCATGTTTTTTCCTTTTTAGGTATCCGAAATAAGCTCAGACCGTAACACAGAGTTCCACACAGATTCCTACATGCGCATCAGCCTATCATTCACATACACTACTTAGACGTAGGCGTTTATTGTCATTTTGTGTACACAGAGTGTGTACAAAACTAAATTTTGTCTGGTACAGCTTTCATGACATTGCCATTTAATGCATCAGTGGCAGGCTGTTTTTACATTTATTAAAAGCCCTCTCCTCTCTGTTGTTCCATTTGTGGATCACTAAAATAATATTCTTCCTGTTCAAAATCAAAATCCTAGACTTAACTGTAATAATATATTTTCTAAAATTTTTTTTGTAGCAGAAACTGAATTTTAGAAAGTAAAAAAAACAAACAACTTAATACAAGTAAAAATTAAGTTTCATATATATATATATAAATCTTTACACATTTTACTTGGCCGTTCTGACAGTTATCAGCTTGACTGAATACATATTTATATCTGCAAAAAACATTTTTTAATTGTTAAAAAAATACAAATGCTTGCCAGTAATTTAAGGAATATGGAGATCTGGAATTCATTTGTAGACATAGAATGTTTATTCCACATGTGGAAAATTTATTTTGTTTAAAATGGTCATTTAGACAAAGAAAAAAACCCTAACCCTGTTTTTTTCAGACATCAGGAATAAATATTCAGTAAAACTAGTACATATCAAAAGGGCTTGCCATAGTGGTTGATACAGGATTATTACTTGAATGGTAGTAGATCAATGTATGTATTTAGGTGAAATCTTCTGTCAGCAGGTGAGGATGCAGAATAAAAACATTGTTCTAATATATAGAACCTGTTCATCATCTCATGGGTTCCTCCTCATGTTGATTCAGTCTCTTTTACTCAGTAAATCAGTGGCTGTTTGCAGCTGCGCTTCGGATGTTATCATCCCAGTAAATGGATGTTTTTAGCGCCTATCAGACCCATAGAATGGCTGTAGATTGTGCCAGCAGGCTCAGTAGGTTGGTATCATCGAGTAAATCCTAATCCTAAAGTAATTCCTTTTCCCCCTGTTGAATCATTGAATCTATTAATGTGTCATCTGAAAAATAGTTTTATTAGTTCTTCATGTGCTGTAAATATAACTAAATAAAAATAGAATTATCAGCATCTCGCTCATATTAAACCAGCAATCTCCTATCCTGTCACTGAGTTGTAGAATCCTCTCCCTATAAATATTTAATTCTTTGTGAAAAAGCGCTGATCATTCCTTAATAAGATCCTCGTCAAATGGTCGGACGGACATGCAATGTTTGTTTTTAAAACCTAATGTTTCTGATGGACTTAGTGAATGATATATATATATATATATATATATATATATATATATATATATATATATATATATATATATATATATATATATATATATATATATATAGCATATATATATATATATGAAGCATTTTTAACACTGAAAGAAAAGTGTTTCTTTGATATCACAGGTTTAAAGATAACCCGTGACCCGTTTCTACACACATAAAAATAAGTCCTTACAATATCTATATGTAAATATACAAGTATAGTGGGTACTGACTGGATTGTGTTCTTTTGAAATTTCTTCATAACTTGTGTTTTTGTGCCATCAGCTGAATCCAAGCATCCTAAATTCTGGGCACACCAATGACTCCATAGGCATAGAGAAACAAAAACAAATTGTTGCAAAGCTTATCCACTTATCTCCAGAAAAGCAGGATAACCTAAACAATTTTAACCTCAGCCTATGTGAAGAAAAGATTCAAGAATTAATTAACTTAATTCAAAACCCAAATGGAAACTTTCTGATAACAGATGTACTCTGTGAGCTCACGCTACTTTATCAGCTTAAATCCCCAAAAAAAGCTAAACAGTACTCTGAGTTAGAAGCCAAATATCAGATGATCTGCCACATACTAAGTGCTGCAAACATTTTATTGTCAGGAGCTGACAAGATCAAAGACCCATGTGGCCAGACTGACCATGCCTCAGAACAAACAGTGACCTCCCTCTTGGAGGAGCTATGCAATAAACAAAGCAAGCAGACTTTGAATCAGCAGGAGGTCACCCCAGTCAAAAGGAGAACAGTTCCTGAAGCAGATACAAAGTCTCTAAACTCTGAGTTAACACTAAATAGATCTGAAGATGTTCAAAGTCAAAGTAGTGCCGCAGACAGAGAGAAACAAGTAGATCACTTGGTAAACTCAAGCGGTTTAAAATTTCTTCTTTTGTTTCACAACTTGAGAAATGATGAAGGTTGAACAACAGCATCATGAAGGTGTTAGGAAATTTTGTTTGGAATGTATATATTTGTGTATCAGGGTCAGACTTTCCTGCCAGACCTGCTTCAACCAGACGCAAATCCTCTGGAAAAAATGAACTGTTTTATGATGAGATATAGGGTCAGCTTCTGCCAGACCTGCAACAAATCATCCAGGGACAAACACTGGAGAAGATATGAACCCTAAATGAACTTTCTTCCTACCAACAGGAACCTGAGTCATCACCGCTCCAGATATCATGGCTTTATAGACTTATTTGTTGATCTGAAAACAAAGAACTGCATCTTTTATTTCCAGATCAAAAAGGGGGACTGTTATGCCATATGCCATGATCATACTTTTTGGACAGTGGGAACCAGTGTCCATATTTTATCCTGATAGGATGACCAGAGAAGAAAACGCAGCTTTGGTGAATAACAGCTGGGGGACTTCAGCAGCCCCCCCTTTTTCAGCAAAAGCAGCCACCAGCAAGTCACATGGGAGCCACCAGAGGTGTGAAAACATACCCCCTCCCTGTGAAGACAGAGAAAGCCACAGAGCACTCAGGATTCTCCCTCTTTTTCTTTTTGCTCTCTTCTGATCCAGCCTGCCTTCTGCTCCTGCGCTCAAAGCTGGGGCCCACAGTGGCCCACAGTGGAGATGCGGGCCCCAGGGGAACCAGATCCCCAGAACCATCAAGGATAAGTCAGAACTTTGCCGAACCGAACTGCTGCAAACGGAACTTTTGCAACACATTTCTCTTGAGTTTCAGAACTTTTAGAGCCAAACTGGATGCCCATGGGTGTGAGACTGAGGGGACCCCTGCTGTGAGACTGAGACAAAGAATCCCTGACTGCAGAGCTGCAAAACTGGATGAAACTCAAGCTTTCCAAATGGACATGGAAAAAGGTTTGCAGGTCTGGCATGATTAGGGACAGAACAAGCAATATGTCTTTTGATGATGCTAATCATATCACGTGTTTACTGCCGAGTAAAGACAATGCTAATTGATGCTAAAGAATGGACTGCATGCTACGCTATGCTACAGTAATATGTGTTGAACTGTTGCTAAAGCTTAGACAAGCTTTATTCACTAAGGATTTAAACACTGATATAACATTAGTGTTCATGTGTTCCTCAGATGCTCATTACATTTCCATTACCAAGTATGACCAAGAGTCATTTAGTGGTAGCCTGATGTCTATTCACTGCTAGCTATTTCAAAGAGGGTAAAGAATCATTTAACTAAAGGTTTTTGGTTCTTGATTAAGCAAATCACTCAATAGAACATTATTTGGCCAAATAATGTTTTATTCACCTCATGGATTTGCATTGTGAATTGGTCTGAAAACATTCCAATTTCTTTAAAATTAGTGAAAAGCTAATTTGATCATATCCCATATTCTTCCAGATAAACCTTGGTTTCAAACACAGAATCCATCTTAACCTGTAATATGTTTTTCAACCGTTTTCCCCTTCCTCTTTGTACATAGTAGTTAGTTTAGTTTAGTTGAGTTTTACTAGTCTTAGTTGAGAGTGTTAAACTGAAATATGTTTGACTTGGAGCTGAATGATTTTTGTTAATAAAATCTTACATTTTGAACAGACGTTGTGGTGAATTTATTCCATGTATGTGCAGAAATAACTGTTTGACCATGATTAGTGCTCGAATCACTCTTTCATTTATTGTTCTAACACACAGTTAGTAGGACTGTGTGTCATAAACAGTATATAACAGCTGAAATAATATCTGATTAAATAAGATATTTTACACCCCTACAGGGGAGGGCAATGAACATCTTAAAGTATCAGAAACATAAATTCCCAGCGGGCTGGGAATAGAATTTAACTATAGAATCACAACGTATATATATATATATATATATATATATATATATATATATATATATATATATATATATATATATATATATATATATATATATATATATATATATATATATATACTGAATAGTAGCACAGCTGTGGTGGGTGGAAATTTGGAAGATCTGAATCTATGAGACCAGTTTGATTGAACATCCAGTCAGGTTATCGGAAAAAGACATTTTTAAAGAGCTGAAAACACAAGACTGTGGGGACATTTCACTTCCTCAAGATGATTGTCTCTAGAAAAGAAGAGTAAACAAAAAGCTACAATCTTTGGATTGAAGAGACTTTCAAAGTAAACCACAGAGGTCACAGTGTCTAGGAGCCGGAAGTGCTTTTCTGCAGAGTCAGTTAAGATTCCGTCCCAGTTTTCACTGGAAGTCATAACAGGCAGACCAGTATGGCCACATGGTATGAAGACCGGTTTATCTAAATGGCTGGAAGGCAGGCAGTGCTTACTGAGCCCCCCTTTAGATTCAGACATTAAGACGAAATGAATGACTTTTAATCTGGCCGAATAAAAACCCAAGCCAAAACACAAAAAATAATCTTTTGTAAGACCCTGCAACTAGTAGCTCAGAGTTCCTCTGCTTTCTTCCTGTTTCTGTCTTTTTGAGTTTCAGCTTTTGGACTAGTTTTTAACCAAACATTGACACAACTGAGCATTTCTCAAAATGCTTCGTAATGTAAAGCCTAATGTGTTTCCTTAAGTAATACAGGAAATACTTCTTACTGGCAGCAGCATTGAGAAAAAAGGCAGTCATTTCCCCCAACATCAATCTTGTGTCACACAGAGGTTCCTCTTAAAATGACAGAGATAAATGTGTGTGTGAGAGCAGAGAGAGAGGGTTGCTTTTCATTTTTGCCCCTCATGTTCTTTCCTCACAATCTTGTTCAACACATTTTCTTCCTGTTTATATGATACTTAATTATTTTTTAATCTAGATTAATCTCACTGTAATATTGGAATGAATCTAGATAAATCTAGATTAAAATGGCTCATTAGTAATATATGTTATTTACATATATTACTATAATAACACATAAGAATAAAATAATATAAGGAAAAAGATATGGATGTGTTGTGTGTGCAATCTAAATAATGCATAAAAGTATATCTTTTACGCATTATTTAGCAGGTTTCTCCTGCCAGGGGGCGCATTGGACCAGGGGCTCATCTCCTGTTCCCAAAATGCATCATTAACTGCTTGAGAAAGCTTTTCTATGATAACTGGTGATAAAAATAAATAACATTCAGTAAGAATTATTTGTATTTAATAGGTGTCTATTCAGACAAACATGAATTCTGAACTATAGGCCTACATAATAGGTCATGATGAACTGTTCAAACTCTATTTCTCTTTTCCCACCAGTCACTCAGGCAGTCATTGTAAGGTCCTGTGAGGCTGCAGTAGCCACAAGGGCTGCTGGGTAACATCAAGATGGGGAAAATGTCACCATTTTAACACTTAGCTTAGCATGAACAGAACATTATGTTCTGGAGGTTGCAGTTATAAGTCTTTACATTGGGAGAATGTTTCACCTGTTCGATATGAAGGAAAAAGTGTTTCCTGGGTTTTTGTTTTTAACAAATGAAGAAGTTTGCAACTGGACCTTGGTTTCAGTGTGAGTTAGTTACTTGCTGGCAAACTCGCTACAATATCAAGCTGAAGGCAAGCATTAGCAGAGATGGGGGACACCGAGAATTTTTAATCGATACGATACCAAGTAAATACAGGGTCAGTAACACAGATATATGATATAATTGTTACAATTGAATAATAATTATATTAATAATAATCTGTTCATAGTATTTTTCCTTATCTACCTCTTTATTTGATATCTTTCAATCCTTATATAATTTAGTTTCTATTGTGTGCACTTGCCTGTTGGTTTAATTCTATTAATTTACACATTGTGGGATAAATAACGGATTAGCTAATGTTAGCCCACTTAGATAACACGTTTTAATGGGATAAATGTACTGGGTTCTTTCAAGGTCTTAATAACACTTTCTGAGAGGGCTTCAGTAACATATGTATTCTATCTCCTCTTAAAGTTAATATGAAGGTGATCTCTCTTATCCACCTGGATACTCTGTGGAGGTCTGAAACGCCTCTGTCAGTGGCATCTGTCTGAGGGTTGAGGGTCTGTCAGGGCGATGAGTGAAGTTTTATCTCCTCTGTCCGTTTCTGTAGCTCGACGTTTTCTTGCTCATGGTTTCTCATGTGCTTGTATAAACTCCTGTTTCCACTGCATTTAACCGGGTTTTTACAAACCCTACAGCTTGCCTTTGTTTCATTTATGGCATTAAAATATAGCCAAACGGCGCTTCATTCTTTCTTTCTTCATCTTTTTCAGCTCCGGCGTCCGAGGGGCAGCAGCACGGTTGCTTGTGTGTCGAGTGGAGAGAGAGCTGAGTGGGGGGCCAGGATAAGCTTGCGTGCTAAGCTGGTGACCAGAGGGGAGGGGGGAGCAGCGAAGTGCTGTAACACAGACGGGGAGACTGGTGAATCTGCTGCAGTTAGTGCATGCAGGAGAGAAAAAAAGTATCAATCCTGTTAAACAAATATTGTTCAACATCAATACCAGCGTTGGTATCGAAAGCATTGATCCTAGGATCGATCCCCCACCTCTAATCATTAGTAGAGACTAGAGACTGACACGGGAGTGGATTTTCACTCCTGTCCTGTCCCACTCCCACAGAAAAAAATGGTGTCCCGTCCCGATCCCGGGCCAGAGTAGAAATCTAAATCCTATCCCGTCCCACTCCTGGTGAAATTACTCCCACTCCCATCCCGCTCCCATTCAGAATGACTCCCGCTCCTGCACCACTCCCATTCTTGTTGTTTTTGAGCGCGGGTGAAAAACTCAGAGCGGAAGTTACCATTGGTTTGCTCCCGCTCCCGTCTGCTCCCGTTAATGTTTAATCCTGTACCGTCCCAATCCCGTGATTGTTACTAATACTGACTCCAATCCCACGGGAATCCCACGGGAATCCTGTGACCAGTGGGATTCCCGATCCCGAAAAAATGTCAGTCTCTACTAGAGACCAAGAACCTGACCCAACTTTAGGAATTGATTCAGGGCTATATTTTGTACGAGGTTTATTTTCCAAGGTTTGAAGACGTTTCACTCCCACTCCAGGAAGCTTTCTACTTTTGAAGCTTTCTACTTTCGACATTTGAATTGAGAAAGCTTCCTGGAGTGGGAGCGAAATGTCTTCAAACCTTGGAAACCAAGTCCAGTGGATCGTATTTTCTAAACTTTTACAGAATGATCTTGTTTGTTTCAGAGATGCACTGATCCAATATTAATACAGGTATCGGTCTTGATACTGAAGAAAAATCTACACAAGTATCAGTGAAAATGTGCCCTACCATAGGGGGAGATCTACTGAGTTTATCTCTATAAAACATTTAAAAGGTATATAGGACGATATTTTATTTTGGCAAAATCGTTCAGCACTAGCTGGGTTCCACCAGCTTCAGAGCATCTTGAGCTCCTTGCGATGGTGTATGGTGGTTATGAAAGGTCCCAGAGCTGGTGTCTCCATCATACTCTGAAAGTAGGAACAAAATGCCCACGACTAAAAACTTTATGAAATGGTGAGAAGCTTCCCTGCCCACTACCTGCATCCATCCTGTCTAAAGAAGCTGAATAGACAAAAGCATATTTCAACAATAAATTCTTACCTGAAACAGTTCTCTAATGATCAGCAAACAGTTCCTATAAATGAGTAATGATAGACAGCAGAGATAATTCATACTAATAAAAACTGACCTTACATGTAAGTTAATGCTTCACATCCATCAGGGTCTAACAGCTTTTCAGCTCAATGACTCACCTTCATTTAGCTGACATATAGAGTTGCATTTACAGCCTGCAGCTCTACAAAGAATCAATCAAGTTCGACTTTGATGCAGACAAACTCATCCTTCAGACAAAGAGTCCAACCATGAAATAGCATTCAGCTCACATCAAACCACCTCTCAAAGTGCTGAATTATGACTGTAGGAGAATCAAAACAGACATCAGCCTGCAAACTTATCTCCATCAGTCGTCATTCATTATCAACAAATTAACTATGGTGGCCTAGAGGACCAAATGCTGCGCAAATACATAATTTCATAGCAAATTTAAAAGGTTCTGCTCTGATGAATGTGGTGCTGCTGACCACCTCTACAGCTGAGCTGTTGATGAGCAGTGGAGCGTGGTTAGGCCGGTTCTTCCTGAAGTCCACCATGATCTCCTTGGTCTTCTCCACCTTCAGGATCAGGCTGTTATCTCTGCTCCACCAGCTGTTACGTCAAGCTGCGTGTTCTCATCAGATACGGTTTCCCCTGCATCTCCGTACAGTGCAGGCAGCACCATTCACCACGCAAGCGACAGGAAACGCGCATGCTCGCTAAAGGCGCGCATTAGCCGCCCTGTGCTGACACCACAGGGGAACTACGGAGAGCGTGAACGATCAAATGATAGCCTATATGGAGAAAGGGAGAAGATGGATGGATGGATGGATGGATGGATGGATGGATGGATGGATGGATGGATGGATGGATGGATGGATGGATGGATGGATGGATGGATGGATGGATGGATACTCTGCCTTTTCAACTTACTGTATTTTTAATTTTAAACATTATTTGATGGCCTTTGTGGCAGGGATGGACATCCATATTTTATGTCACACACAGAGTATAGATCTAGATAGATAGATAGATAGATAGATAGATAGATAGATGTTGCAGTATCTATAACAACCCAAACACACAGGATTTCAGAATTAGACATCCCCAGTTATTAATTTCATTCACTAACCAGATCTGAACGTCCTGTTAAAAAACTTCACACCCATGAGTAGAGGTAATGCAGCCTGATGATATTTACACCGCATCAGATAGCGTTCCCCCCATGTTAAGCAGGGGGGGAACGCTATCTGAGGGGGTTTAGAGGCCCCTCAGATAGCGTTCCCCCCTGATGTCATTTACGTTGAGTTGCAATAAATGCTAAACTCTCTGCAGGTTCTTGTCTTTGTCGTCCGCTCTATTCAGCTGGCTTTGGAAACACACGGCGAGAAGGTGGGGGCTGGGTGGTGAGGGTTACGGGGGCGAGAAACGCAAAAGTAACGCAATAGTTACTTTTACTAGTAACTAGTTACTTTTATTGTGGAGCAGCAGATGCTGCGGAACCTTCTGCCAGATGCCAGGGGGGAAAACAGTCCCCCTCTTTAGTGCCTCAAACCTTCCAAAGAAGTTGTTTAGTTCATTTAGGAAGTCAGCATCAGCTGCATCTACTGGAGGGGAGGGTGTGTTGTAGTCTTGGATCGCCTGAATGCCTTGCCACACCTTCCTGGTGTTGCTGGCATCGTGGAAGAGATCCTGGATTTTCTGGCTGTGGTTCTACTTCATTGATCTAATGGAAAGAAGAGCTACAAATGAGTGGTGCATAATGGAAGAGTTGAAGACAAGTTCGGACTGGGAACGAATTTCGGGCCTGGCATTTTTCAATCTACACCGGCCCACTTATGGAACCTAGCAACAATGCACATAGGACGGGAAACGTTAGCCTTTTGTTGATTATTCTGCAGCGGATCTCCTACCACTTCCATTTGAGCCACTGGACACTTCACCATCATCTGCACCGTGTGAACGCATCATTGCATAAATGTTAACTTACTTTCACAGACATCACTTTCCAGTTAATCAGTAGCCAACTGCCCGCTCTTGCTGAACACAGAGAGCAAGGAGGCTCCGCCTTTATTGCACTTAAAAAACACGTAGCCCTCCGCTTTACAAAGTAGTGCCAAACCAAAATATAACAGTGGCACGCATCGTACTCAACACCTTTAGATGCAAAACCCCATCATGCACCGCAACATATTTTTGCAAAATATTCTAACATAAATTTGCCAAATATAAGAGGAACATCGTAGTTTGGTTTAAATAAAGCATTTTAGTTGTATTCTAATTTAGTTTTTTTGTATGGATTTTACAGTTTGAAGAAATAGAAAATTGCACCATATGCCAACCGTCACAAGGACGCACATGACAAGGAAGGGCGATATATACCACATGCATCATTTAGGGAGTGAACATTGGATTACTTCTTGAGCTCCTTGAATTATTTACTGTCACAGGTAGGATCTTCAGCCGGAGAGGAAGTGTTGGAGCCGGGATGATTTAATGAGGGGCGGTCCTCGCACGCTGGAATTAGGACCGGCCCACCGGGCAAATGTCTCGTATCACAGATTACCTGTTTGAGCCTGGTCCAAAACCACTAAGGGGAGACAGTCAGGTCATATGGGAGCACAAAACAGACGTTACTACAAATGAATATTTATGAACCCTTAACAAAGACAGCGGCTGTGTACGAATGTCCACCCTAATCACTATATAGGGCACTATATACTGGTTTTAAATAATTTTCTCATTTTTAACAAGTGTTTTCAATAAATGTCTACTTGATGAAAAAGTGGTGGAAATTTCCCACAATGTACCTTGAAATGTAGTGATCATTCCATGGTCATTAGACGAGCAGATATATCCCATAATGCTTTGCTAAAGCTCTCCTCGCAAAGCATCATTGCATTTTTTGTACCGGTGGTAAAAAACTAAGACGGAGCAGGCACCGTGAGGGGAGGCGGAGTTACGTGACCAACAGGAAGCAAAAAGTAGTGATCATCTGTCTGAACGTCCAGAACTGAGTTCACTATAAAGTCCACTATATCATCCCAGCTCTATATAGCGATGGAGGTATCCAGGGGTTAGGGCGGACGTTCTCACACAGCCAAGGTGTGTTTTCCTTTGAATCTTTTCAAACATATAGGCTGTGTCTGAACCAGTGTATGAAATTCTGTTCCCCTTGTGTCGGGAGCACACATTGCAGCTAGAGAGGCAGACATGGCGGATGTGACCATCTTCACTGCGCTGCTGATCGATTTCTCACTAAAAACTCATATAATCACGTCAAGGTTGTAACATTCAATTTAATCCGCAGATGTTGTTTACAAAATTGTAAAATAAATAAATGAACGAGGTCCCTTTTAAGCTGTTTTGTGTTGTTGTTTTTTTTAAACACCAAGAGAATTGGTCTTTTTCCAACTTCTGTCTGACAGAAATAAAAGTCAGTCACCAAACTGTCAGGATTTGGTTATGGGTTGAGGACCCAAAAGCAGAGGCAGGAAGGCAGAGGTGAATTGTAAGTAAATTTAATGATGAATTCAAAGAACTGAAAACAGAGGCAGGTTATCCGAACATCCTAAATGTAAACCAAAGTCCAAATTAACAGGTAACCAGGAGATCCAAAAATCAAAAACAAAAAAAATCCAAACAAAACAAGAAACCAGGAGTCCAAAACTTAAAGATCTGAAAAAAGAAAAGAAAACACAAGTCAAACGTTACCCAAAAAAACATGGAGTCATCAGAGGAAGAACTGTAACCAGGAGGAAGGCTCAGAGAGACGAGTTGGAGGAAAACAGACGAGGTTAGACGAGGACCCAGCAAACAAGAACTGAAGAGGGAGAGCATTTAAAGGAGACTGAGAAAAAGAGAAGCTAATGAGCAGATTGGGAACAGGTGAGCACAGGGCAGGAGAGGAAAAGAGCTAGGGAAAAAGGAGAACACAAGAGGGCAGCAGAGGGGAACAAATAAAAAACATAGAAGACTGGAAATAACTAGAAAACACAACAAAGTACACTGAAAAAAGTGAAAAGACGTTGTCATTCCTTCAAAGTGCATTCTTAAATTGGTTGAATGAAAAATCGTGGTTTCCGTTTTGAATTTGATATTTCCAGTTTGTTTCAAAGCAAACGACACTCCCCCTGGATAAAATTAAATAAAACAATTCAAAATAAATGATATTTTCACTTAGGTTTACTTAGGTTTCACTTTAGTTTTTCTTGTCACGTGACAGCGTGACGTCACATCAAACCCCATTTTTCGACTTTGCAGTCAGCCATTAATGCTCCCTCGCATCGAAGTCTTCATCCGGCTGTGAGCTTAGACACACTTTTGATGCGCTGCAGAAAGTCTTCATGGAGATTGAACCAAAGAGAATGACACGCAGAGTGTGCAGTCTGAGTGTCAAGCTCTAAATATGGGGTTGGTCAAAGAAAGACGGTTGGATGCATGTGCAGTTTTGTTGCTTGTATTCAAAGGCATTGCAGGTTAATCTAAGGGAAAAATTAGATTTAATTCAAAATATTTAATTTGTGATTTTTATTTTTTGTATTATTGGATTTATTTCTGTTGTAGAAATATTGTGGCATGTATATCACCTTTGAAATGTGAATGCTAAATTCAGTAAGTCACATCAGCACTAGCTGTTTTTTTTTCTTTCTTTTACTGCGTTTATTGATATTTTAACGCACAGCCCCTTTTTTTCTTAATTTTTTGGGGTCTCCTAATTCTGTAATGGTTCAAAGTTCATTTTCATACTCTTAATGGGTATTTCAAATGTTAGCAATGACAGCAATGTTTATCCTGTTTTAATACTCTCACTTTGGATCTCTGAAGTTTTAAAGAGGTGAAGAAAGTATTTTTTCATGCTGATGTGTAGGTTTATGTTTTTGCAGTTTCATTAGGTCTGAAAATGGGAAAAACCCACATTTAGTTTAATTTTACATGTAATTTCTTTTCCCTAATCTTTGTGTAAAATATGCACTGGCCTTTTGAAAGATGGTATTTTCAGACTCATCAAAAATAAATGGCATTTAAAAGAGACTTTTCTGTTTTTAATTTGTATCTGCAGTGAATCATTTCAGTGAATTTTAGTTTTATATTGTTGGGAATTTGGCTTGTAATGTCGTGACATTTTCACTTATAAAAGGCAAAAAAAATCTCATTTACCTAAATTAACACTTTAGCTTGGGACTATATAATGTTTTGAGTAAGGTACAACAGAAAATTGACTTTGTGTTGATTCAGAAATATAAGTTGAAAAAACTTAAAAAAAATTCATGTAACAAAATTACAGCATTTCAATTAGTTTATTCCAAAGTGAATCTATACTTATTTGTAATGTAAAAAATTAGTTTTTTCCAAATTGAAAAATTAAGTTTTAACGAAGTATAAAACTTGTTTATAGTCTTTGTCATAAATTAAAGTTTTACTTGGTATGAATGCAATGTCTTTCTTTGGTTTAAGGTAAAAAATCTATTTCTAGTAAATCAAAATGTATAGTTTCAACCACATCAGAAAGTTAATTTGAGATAAAGTAATAAATTTAGGTGTAACAAATTACAGTAATTTTTTTATGTTCATCCAAAGTATCTTTTTTTTCAGTGTAATAATTAAACCACAAAGATATAAAACATGGGGCAAAGAAAAAACTGAAAACTCAAAAGAAAAACAAAACAAAACCAAGACTGAAACAGTAACTGAGAAAAACCCAAAGAAGACAACAAAATAAGAATTAAACCATAAAAAACTATAAAACAAAGAGCAAAGCAAAACATCAAAAGAAAAATATAACAGAAACAGACACCTGACACAAACATAGTTTTCCAACTCGTAGTGTGTATTTATAATTTTTATTTGCTGATATAAGAGGATGGAAACTGGCTGATAAAATTAAGACTTCCTGAAAAGATGAGAGTGTAGACTTTATGGTAAATCCCGTTCTAATTTAAAATATCACAGATTACTGGATGAAGGACATTTCTAGAATTGTACATGCAATCACACATAAACAATTTTTGAGAATTTCTTGGTCTTTATTTCCCAAAGATATGGGAGGAGGAGAGGAGAGAATGGATATTTCAGCTGTCCGAAATAATCCGTTTCTCCTCCATAACTTGGGAAGAAATTAATTCACCTGCAGGACTTTAACTGTGTTTATTCCTCTCTTCATCAACAAATAAACCCTGTGAATATGGAGACATTGAGTCATTATTTGTCAGAGTTATGAGAGAGAAATCATATATTTTACCCACCTGATATAATCTGTTCCCCCTTTGATGATCTTTATAAAATGTATTTTCTGTTTAAACGTTTATCTAACAGTTTTCAAATAATAAAAAAAAGTTCAAACCAAAACCCTTGGACTTTGTTTTCAAAGTTTGAAGATGTTTTGCTTTCCATCCAGAAAGATTTCTCAATTCCTGTTTCTTATTTCTCAATATGTTTCATAAAGATATTCATAAAGATATTTCATAAAGATCATCAAACCAACAGTCAGATTTATTTATGGAGCGGAATTTTTATGTGTAATAGCATGTAGTATATTTGAGTTTCTTTAATCCAGTAATCTGTCATATTTTACATTAGAACGGGATTTAGCAGAAAGTCTACTCTCTCATCTTCACCCTCAGGGCTAAGCCTCTGATCTCCTTGAATGCGACATCCTCCCCTGGTCTGAACGTCTTCCCTAACCCCTCAGTCCATCCATCCCTACAGTATATAGAGCAGGGAATACATAGTATACTTTATAGTGAACTCAGTTAACTCACCGTTCGGAGAGATGATCATTACTTTTCAAGGTGCATTGTGGTAAATTTCGAGTTTTTTTCACCCAGTAGACATTCTGTCACTACTCGATCCATACCAGAAGCACAATCCGTACCATCAGCTCATCTGATAAATGATAAATTGATAAATTTCTCATTTTTAAAAGCTGTTTTTAAATGTCTTAATGGTCTTGCCCCTGAAGTAATCTGTAAATGTGGTACATTTGCAGGATTAAAAGATGTCGGACATCTATGGGTCAGTCCGCCTTCTCAGTGAAAGCATCACATCTCTGGAACTCTTTGCCTCTGGAGCTTAAGTCACAGACTGATGTTCGACTTTTCTCCACAAGACTGAAAAAATGGCTCAAAGACAATCAAGAGTGTGAGCACTAAACTGGCTTGTACTGTACATTTTTGTTTTTAACTTCTCTTGTTTTTTTATGCATCTGTGTGTCGTTACTAACCTCCCTCCCCCTTAATGCTAACACCTTTTAAAAGCCTAACCAGGGACGAAGTGCAAATTAGCCCATGGCTACAAGCCTTATGTACTTGGACATCGGCCACCTGTTTGGTTGCAATGTTTAATTGTACTGTCCCTGTCAAATAAAAAAATAAAGGAAATAAGATTAAAAAAAAGGAAATCTGCACATGTGTAAGCAGATATTTATCCAGGTTGCAAAAAGTAATGTAGTTATGGTACTTAAAGTACTTATAATTATCCTGAAATAACTAAAGAAAGCTAATACAGATCTTTAAAACATTTTTATGACTTTTCTGATGACAATTTGCTGCTTTTTACATTTTCTAACACTCATTTTTGCGGCTCTTTGCATCTTTTCCATTCTGCTTTCCATTTTCTTTGATTGCAGCTTTTCTTTCTTTGCCGTTTTCATTTCATTGAACATTTTCGCATTCACTAGTGGAGTGAATTTTTTGTGTGCTGGACCTTTTGAATTTGCTGTGAAATTATGTATTTACGCAGCGTTTGCTCCCCTGGGCCACTGTGTTTAACCCGCTATGGTTGATTCAGCTTGATCCTTTCTCTCCTGTTCTCTTTTATGGGACTATTTCTTTGCTGTGTTGCAGCAGTGTCAGGCAGCGGGCTGGAGCTCCCCGTCAGCGGTGACTGAATGTTCCAATAGACAAACAGATTTACTGCAGCTCACAGACAGCATACGGGTCAAGCCAGAGAGTTCTTAAAAGCTTATTTTTTTCCTAATTATGAACAAATCTGTGACAGCAATTTTCCTAGAAGCCTTCTGCTGCAAATAATCGAAGGAGTGAGCGGGGCGTAATGCATTTATAGCGTAATTGGCCCTGACGCTTTATTGTATTTTCTTCCCACTTCATAAATTCTCCAGGGAGCGCCGGCTCTGGCTGGTGCCTCATTGGCGAAACTTGAGCTCAATCAAGACGATAGCCTGCTCCAATAAGGACCGTCCAATTGTGCCATGTCAGAGATTTCAGCCTCCAAGTCAACATTTTGAGTGGAAGAGATGTTCTCAGACAGTCCAATACGTCGTCCTAACATGATCATTATGTTTGACAGGGCCTCCTCTAATCACAGCTTCCTTTGATGCTGCAGTAACTGATAGCAGGGCCAATGGCAGTTAGGGATAAAGAAGAGCATTTTCTAACCAATTTCCTCTCTACTTTTCTAATATTGTATTTCTACACTAAATGACCCTTGATCTATAGTAACAGGGCAAACTACAAGCCATGTTAGATATTTGACTTCACAGAAGACGAAGTGAAGCCCTGCCTGAGGCATTTTGTCTGATCGGCAAACCTTGGGGCAAGACTACAGGCAAAAATCTTTTCTACAACAAATCAGAGAAGTTATTTCAGGACATCAACAGACAAATGAGTGTTAATAAAGCCCACGCTTTCTACGGACAAAGGAAGGGGACTAGGGGACGCAGGCATGCTGACTCTCAGTGACTTTTGCAGAATAACAGCAGGTTAGTGATGTTGGTAATTTATATTCAATGCCCATCCAGGTTGGATGCCATATTAATGTTGTGAATAACTTTTATAATCAATTCCCAGCCGTCTGGGAATTCATATTACGTTCTTATACCTTAAGATAAATATTTCCCTCTCTGATAGGGGTGGCAAATATCTTTTTAATCAAATATTATTCAGACTGTCATATATTGTTTATGAATGCATGCCCTTTAATTTTGGCTGAAATGGCTCTCCATATACTAACTGTGTGTTAGAACAATAAATGAAAGAGTGATTCGAGCTCTAATCATGGTCAAACTGTTAATTCTGCAGCGCCTCAGACTGGAAGAAGGTGAGAACAGCAGAGAGGATCATGGGGGCTCCTCTTCCCTCCATTAAAGCCCAGCATTCAATGCAGGACCAGCAGGTTCTGCAGCAGCTTCTTCCCCACCGCCATCACACTGATGAATTTTGTGTAAAATGGGTTACTTTATTTATATATTTATAAAAGAACTTTTGAACTGCAAGTATACAGTCATATGTTTATATTACTATTTGTTTATGTATTTATTACTGTTTTTCAAGGCTGCACTTAAACATATTAAATTGTTTAGAGCTGTTTAAAACGACATTTCTTTTTGTTTACACTCGTGTATATGTAACCCAGAGGTTAACAGAGCCACCAAAGTGTTAATAAAAACAACAATAAATGCTTAAAATAAAAAGTAAATAAATTAGTTCATATGGTAAAATATATCTAAAGCTATCTAAAAAGTTTTATTTCATTTTACTGTATATTATTTGATTGAAAAATAAAACAAACAAACATCCAAAATAATTATTTACATTATAAAATGGTTGAAACCCATGTAGATTTCTATTAGAAAGGGCATTTTGTTCTAGCCTGACGTAGTCCGACTCAATTCTAGTCAGAATGAGTCTGATGCTGCTCCATAGAGCTGTGATTATGGGGCGTGTTTCGAACGAATCAGGAAAAAAAATGCCTCTGCACTCAATTGGATAGACCTACAACCAATAAGAGCAACGGAGTGCGTGACGTATGTTAAGCGACGCATAGTTGTTGTCCACAAAAATCAAAGCGTGCAGTTTCACGCCCAGAATAAGAAGATGAGACTTGATCGCGTTTCTCTGTTCCTCTTTTAAAATTAATTTGCTGTCGATATCTTCTAGAACAGACCTAATAGCAGAATCTACTCACCCAAACTCTCCAGCGGCAGCCATTGTTGTTGTCACCCTAGCGCGCTTTGGTCACGTGGTTGATTACGTTACTGTTGATAATCTGTCCATCATCGTATAAAGCCCACCCTGACAATTTGATTGGATCGCCAGAGGGTGGGCGATCATACTCGCGCTACTATTGAGCAATGCCAGACCGAACTTCCCGACCTCAAACCTTGTGGGCGGGACTAAGTTCGGAATGGCACCCAGGCTAATTTTGTTCTAAAGCCTCTGCAGCAACTTACATCCAATCAGATCGTTGCGGGAATTCCCCACGTTGGTGAGACACACGCAAAGTGCTGCAGTAAAATTAGCAGAGAAGCAAGTGGAGAAATTGAGTCTAAACCTGAAAAGTACATTTTGGTACTCCAAAGAAGATATTTTTGTTTTCACTCTGTCGCTACCCGATCCGTACTGGTAGCACGATCCGTACCATCAGCTCATTTGCGCCTGCGCGAAGAGAATAACTTCCGGGTTGCCAAAAAATAATGTAATTACGGTACTGAAAAAACTTTATTTATAGCCTTAAATAATTAAGGAATACTAAACTACATCGTAAAGAATATATTGAAGACTTTTCTGGAAGAAATGGATGCTTTTTAAATTCAATCCATTGTATTGCTTGACGTCATTTTTCTGGAAGAAAAATCCAAATTTTCGGGAAATGTTCCCTTATCAATGAAAAACTGCAGGTAAGGAAAGGTAGCAAATGAATCCATTGTGGGATCAGTGCTGCTGGAGTGCATAGTTAAGTACAGAGTAAATCAAATATTTAAACAAATTTAAATATATACGCTGTGTGACGTATATTTGCGCATGCTCAGAGCAGTCAAAGTAACTATCACAAGGCGATTGAACTTTTTTAATGTATTTTCTGTTTTTTTATTTTTAGAAAATGCAATATTGACGAAAATACAAAGATATACAAAAAGAAACCCATGCCTCTAAAAAATACAAAAGAATAACAAAAGTAAGAAAAAGGAAATATTGCCACCGGAAGTTATTCTGTTCGCGCACGCGCAAATGAGCTGATGGTACGGATCGTGCTACCGGTACGGATCGGGTAATGACACACTCCAAAGAAGATATTTTTGTTTTCACTCCAGAGAAGATATTTTTTTGTTTTCCGGTTTGAGCTACTGGTGCTTTGCAAAGCAACCGGAGTCTGTATTGATGGTTTGTGTACTGGATTAAACGGGACTTGGCCAATTTAGGTTGGGATGAAGGATTGTTGATTAGACACTGGATTTGGAAATTGGAAGATTCAAGATGGCGAGCCACCCTATGGACACAGTGTGAACTGTGCATGAGCCAAGATTGCACCCCCTGCTGGATGTTTCATGGTTTACATCTGAACTGGTAGGATCTTTTCACCTCCACCAAAACCAGTGGATCCAGGTGGATAACATTGGACTGATAATTCAGAGAACAAAAAAGCAGCATCGGAAGGAAAAGACTTTATTCTGTGGAATACAGACTCGTTCAGGCTTTTGCTGAATATTTTGAGTTTTGTAACAGTTTGATTGTATTTTTATTTTCTTTATTCATTGTTTGGTTCCAAATGCTAAAACAACATTTTGTCTAAATTCAATGATACCTATACTAAATTAAAAGAGTTGAGATAAATACAACTAAACTCATTAATAGAAGAGTTAAATAGAGAAATACCTTGAACTACCTCGAACTGAAGATTAAAATAACTAAAGGTTGCAACCTATATTGATAGGACCCAAAAGGAATTGAATATCCTAAAATTAAACTAAAAAGGTTTAACACAAAAAGGGATTTATTCCACAATAAATGTTAAATGTAAGTCATTGTCTTTTGTCCATATGTTCAATAACAAGCCGGCATTTAAACTTTACTCCCTGGTCTGTGTCTCTTATTTATCGTAAGTTTTATCGTACTCCTCTTAATCGAGTCTAGGTTTCTGATCTTGGTCCACAGAACTTTATCATACTATAGTGACCCTATATATACAAAATGCAAAATAAATCTGTCTAAGTCTGTTTGTCGTATCCACTTCCCCAAAGCCCACTCTGTCAAGTAAATTCACCAAAGGCTGCCTTCTTCGTCTGACACTCCTCAAACTTCCTGAATGTTACCAGACAGATGTTGGTTTGCTTGTTTACCTCTAGAGAGCAATAGTACCGTAGATCGCCACTGGGAGTATTAACACAGAGAGTAGTGTAAATGGGTCTTCTGTGTATACAAAATGACAATAAATGTTGTCTAAGTCTAAGAATGATAACTGATCGTGTATGATTATAATAGAAATCTGTTATATTAGACACCATCATGGGAAGTGTTGGCCTACTGGTTACAGCAGTGCGCTTGCGCTCTGAGAAGGTTGCAAGTACCCAGTTTGATCGCCACAGCCTGCCACTCTGGGTCCCTGAGCAAGACCATTAAAGGGGAGCGCCGTTTTTTTTTTCCATTGGTTCCTTGATTTTCCGTTATTCCATCATGTTCTATCACCCATATGAGTTTAGTGTCATTTGGAGCCGTTCTGAAGATATTCCGTTAGGTTATATCCAGTAACGTCTTCCTATGGGCAACGACTTGAAGGCACAAACTAAACTGTTCATCATTTATTCTTTATGGTACGCCAGCATTCAGAACATGGAGGCCAATCACTGTCCCCCAGACATCCACTGTTAGATTTTTATATTAATATATTTTTTAAACAAAGCGGAGTGTGTATGACGTCATCTTATTTTGATAGAGATGAGAAATCTTCTTCCTGGTATGTTGAAGTACCAATAGTCGGCATCCAATAATTTAAATGAACAGTCTTAGTTTTTGGGAATATATCAGCTCACGAATGAGCCTGAAAAAGGCTTGAGAATGGCCTTTGTCTATGTCAGGGGTCCTGTCTGTGTGTTTGTTTTTGTGTTTGTCTCCCTTCCACCAACAGGAGGCGCCTGGTTCTGTTCCGCCTCCTCACACACCTGCTGACGGTTACCTCATTAACGGAGTGCTCTTAAGCTGCTGATTGCAACTACCTCGAGGCCAGATTGTTTGCCAGTTTTTTGGTACTCTAGCCAAGCTGAGTTTTCTCTGAATAAGACTGAGTTCTTGTCTCCTTGAGTTTTAACTTTGTTTTTGTCTTTGCCTCTCAGCAGGAAGTCATCCTGCAAACTGGACCTTTTCGGACCTCCTCTCCCAGGAGGGATCAACTGAGTCTTAAACTGAGCCAGGGATTCAAACAGGAGGTTTGGATCCAGTCTCCTTTTTGAGGACGTTGAAATTTCTCTTTGAGCAAGGGAATCATCTTCACCATGACCCGTTCAAGTACAGCAGGAAATCTGAGTGGCAACCAGCATCTCCGTTCACCTACAGTAGACCGTCCGAGTTCTGGGTAAACCCTGTTCCGCCCTCCGCCCAATCAGACATACACTGGAAAACCAACACACAGATTGGAGTCAAGGATCCTTCACTTCTCTGGAAACGTGAGTCAACAATCAGATTCTCTCCTTCAAGATCAACGAATCAAATTTCCCACTGAGCCTGAACTAACAGTCTGTCTTCCCCTCGCCTTCCAGTTCCGGCTGAGCAGAGTTCAGAGAAACTCTGCACCGAGCTTAACATCTTCAATAAAACCTGTCAAACTTTACATCTGTGTCTCTCTGTTTGGACTTCTGCATTTAGGGTCAGTCCTTTAGATAAAATCCTGACAGTCTCCATTCAAACCCAGGTTTAAAGCCTTGCAGGGCAGCCTAAAGCCCACTGCCAACATTAAGACAGAAAAAAGAAAGAAAATAAGAAACGATAGGAAATTATCTATAAACCAAACTGAACGATTGTTGTTCTCAACTTCAAAAACACTTTAGATTTTAAAATGGAAACATTTCTTTTTTTTTTATTTATTCAATGTATAACATGGATGCATAAAGACCTAATTTTATTTCAGTGTTAAATTCTATTTAAAGTAATAGATTATAATTAAAAATGTCTCTGGACCTTTACTGGTTGATGATTTTCTTCATTCGGAGACTGCTGATTTTTAATTGGTGACCCATGCTATACATTATATACAGATATTAATTGCAGCATATGGCTCAACATTATCACCCAAACTCAACCAGTTTTTTTATATTAGACTCTATTGGCCTTTTTAAAACACACCCACTTGCAATTTTCAAAATAGAAGTCCCTCATTTATACCGTTATAAATATTGTATTATGATATAATATAATATATTATTGACACAATAACTGGGGAAAACTTATTTAACAATTGGAAATTAATTCTATACCACTGTTGGGTCTGACCCTTTACTTAACACACAACCTTGCTAGACTTTCAAAGTAAGACTCCAGGGACTCTACAAAATAAACCCTCTACATTATACACAGACATTAATTGCACAATTTGGTTAAACACTATGATCCCAGCTCAAATAGTTTGTTTAAATTACACTATAGGGGCCTTTTCACAACCCTGGCAAATTTTAAAATAAAACTCTCAGATTTATACTTTAATAAAGGATCTATTCACCTAATAGCAGGGAATAACAGTGATTTAACAACTGGAAATGGATTCTATATCACTGATGGTCTGGTCCTTTCTTTAACACACAACCCTAATAGACTTACAAATTAAGACTCCGGACACTACAAAATAAAAGCTTCTTTATTAGAAACACTAATTCATTTTGGCATACGCCTCATCTTTATGAGCCAAACTCAACCAATTTCTTGAAATTATACCACCAAGTTCTATTGACAACACACCTGAGTGCACATTTCTAAAGAAAGCTGTCCCATTTCCTCAGTGATAAAGCATCTGCTAACATCGTAACATGCAGCCTAAGCCCGCTAATGATGCTTTCATCACTACAAGGCAATAAGGAAAACCAAAATGACCCTTGTGTTTCATAAGTTCTCTACTTCTATTTCGTAGCTTTCAGCCAATGGGACTCACAACTCTCTGTGCCAAGGGACTTGCCCTTTTGCTGTCCTTCAGGAGCCCTCTTAGGCATAAGCAATCAGTCTGGGGGGCCCCAATGTCACTACTATGGGCACGGTTTTGGGGGCCCCACCCCATTAGTCGGGCTCCCTGATCGGGCAGTAGGTGGCCCCTCTTCAAAATTTCTTTCAAAATGTTCTAGTTTTGATTATTATTTCTCATATAAAAACAAACCAAAAAGAAAACAAGAGTGTGTTGATTCTCCTCACACTTTCACTAAGGAATAGAGCAGGGGTCACCAATGTGGTGCCTGTGGGCACCAAGGGGCCCACAGCATCTTCTGAAAACAGAACAACTCACCAGTGGGTTGATTTTGAAGTATTATATCATTCTGTTGCTCTTTTTTAATCATTTTTAGAGCATTTTGTTGTATTAATCATGTAAAGCATTTAAGCATTTGGAAACTTCAAGATGAAAACATCTAAAAGAAAACTGGAAATTAAAAGACGCAATAAAAATATGTTTATTATGTTTAGGTGAACGCTGAGCCCTCCAGTTAATAGGTCAATATTGTTAGCCCTTCCTATGACTCAGTGACCATGAAGTATCCCTTAACCTTAAAAAGGTATGTGAACCCTGGAATAGAGGTTTAAAGCTACAGTGTGTAATAATGACAGGGATATACAGTCAGAAATGTAATATATTATACATAACTATGTTATTTATCATCATCTACTAGCTCAGCCTCTTAACCTTAATATTTGCGTTGCCTTAGCATTCATTATTTATAATTACATAGGAGCGGGTCTCGCGGCCATGGAGGCAGACATCTTTGCGCTACGGCAGCGCAGAGCCAACAAACTAGCGATTGCGAGATCGCCCATTACGCTCGAAAGTAACTACGGCAAGTTGAGAGAGATGAACTGAGACGGTACTGAACAATAGATGGCAGTATTAAAATTATCTATGTAAACAAACCTCATCACTTGAGAAGGTAGGTGATGCGGACGTCGTGGAAGACATTTTGTCCCGTAACGCTCGCCGTACTGTTGGGGGGGAGAAGCGGTGGGGGGGAGATGTTCATGTTGCTGCGGTCTGCAGTCTGACCGCTAGATGTCGCTGAAAATTACACACTGTAGCTTTAAGGTTGAATCTCTTACCACAAAGAAACAAACTCTGATCTGAGACTCATCCTACTGAACAACTCGGCCACATGGCAACATCTAACACCTTAATAAAATTATTAACTACTAATAATATCTGCCCTGAGTTTCTCATATCTGTGGAAGGTTATCAAATCAACAGTGGCATCCAGATTTATTACTAAGGTAAAGTATCTTGTATGTTAAAATTGCATTTCAGAAAGAAAAACAGATTACAATTCTAAGCTGAGCCAAAAGAAATGAATAACTACTGAAATCCCTGAAGTAAAGTAAAGATACTCAGAAAAGTACTTCACTATAGTAAATGTACTTTATTACTTTCCACCATTGCAGACTGGTTATATATCGCTATCTGAAAAAAGAAAAAGTTAGCAATGAAAATAACAGCTACAGATTTAAACCCAGTAATTTTGTGCTCTGTTTTGTGGTGATGGTGTGGCAGGACTTCTGTGGAAAAGCACACTGCAGTCACCAGTGGACAAGAAGACATCTCCCCACAGCTGTACATGCTTGTCCAACTGGTAAAATTAGCCCTTGTGAAGCAAAAGCCAAAGTTTACAAGTGGCTGGTTGGAGTGAGTCAAATGTTAGGTGCCAGTTGGCCTCTTGCAGTGTGCACATTTTTTCATTCTGCCCTGCACTAAGCGTGGACAGTCTGCTGCATGGAAACCACCACTTCCTACGGTGGCCGGGAAGTGCAAACCAACAATACAAAATCTGAAACACTTTTACAAATCTCGAAACAAATTTACATTTCAGAAAACAAATTTACAACAAACGAAACACTTTTACAAATCTCGAAACAAATTTACATTTCAGAAAACAAATTTACAACAAACGAAACACTTTTACAAATCATAAAACAAATTTACATTTCAGAAAACAAATTTACAACAAACGAAACACTTTTACAAATCATAAAACAAATTTACATTTCAGAAAACAAATTTACAACAAACGAAACACTTTTACAAATCTTAAAACAAATTTACATTTCAGAAAACAAATTTACAACAAACGAAACACTTTTACAAATCATAAAACAAATTTACATTTCAGAAAACAAATTTACAACAAACGAAACACTTTTACAAATCTTAAAACAAATTTACATTTCAGAAAACAAATTTACAACAAACGAAACACTTTTACAAATCATAAAACAAATTTACATTTCAGAAAACAAATTTACAACAAACGAAACACTTTTACAAATCATAAAACAAATTTACATTTCAGAAAACAAATTTACAACAAACGAAACACTTTTACAAATCATAAAACAAATTTACATTTCAGAAAACAAATTTACAACAAACGAAACACTTTTACAAATCTCGAAACAAATTTACATTTCAGAAAACAAATTTACAACAAACGAAACACTTTTACAAATCTTAAAACAAATTTACATTTCAGAAAACAAATTTACAACAAACGAAACACTTTTACAAATCATAAAACAAATTTACATTTCAAAAAACAAATTTACAACTGACAAAATCTTACGGAAAGGGAGGGACTGTCTTCGAAGCTTACCCGGAAGTGATAACCGGAGCGTTCATGATGACCCAAGATGGAAGCGAATCGAGTTGCGTTTTGCCCGTTCTGCGGCACTCATGTGAGCAGTTTAACGCGGTTTTGTTTTTCCTGCGGTCGGTCCTTGGAGTTTTTAAATGGTACCGAACAGACGGAAGAAGAGGTCTTGTGCGAAATTCTGTTTCCCCGTGAAATTCTGTTCCCCCTGTGTCGGGAGTGCGCGTTGCAGCCAGAGAGGCGGATCTGCCCATTCTCAAGGGGCTCCTGATCATTTTTCAGGAAAAACAGCTCATATAATCATCTCAACTTTGTAACATCCATTTTAATCGGTTACTCTTTTTAAAAAATTGTAAAATAAATACATTAATGAGGCCCTCTTACGCTGTTTTGTGTTGTTTTTTAAACGCCAAGAGAATCGGTATTTCTCCAACTTTTGTCCCTTCAGCCTGACAAAAATAAACGTCAGTCACCGAACACAACAACACGTAGTGTATTTTTAATTTTTCAATGCTGATATAAGAGGATGGAAACTGGCTGATAGGGCACACAGATTAAGACGTCCTGCGAAGATGAGAGAAGAATTTCTGGTTAATCACCTTCTAATGTAAAATATGACAGATTACTGGATTAAGGACATTTATAGTATACCACATCACACATATCAATTTTAGAGAAATTGGAAACAGTTGCTCTTTATTTCCCAAAGATATGGGAGGAGGAGAGGAGAGAATGGATGTTTCAGCTGCCTGAAATAATCTGTTCCCCCTCCATAACGGGAAGAAATTGATTTACCTGCAAGTCTTTAACTGTGCTTATTCCCCTCACCACCAAGAACAAATCCTGTGGATTTGGTCATATTTACTCTTTATTTGCAAAAATTAAAGTGGGGGAACCATATATTTCAGTTTACTGAAATAATCTGTTTCCCCTCTGATCCAGCACCACCTCCCTCTGCTCCATCATCTCCCTCTGGTCCAGGATTATCTCCCTCTGCTCCAGCACCACCTCCCTCTGCTCCAGCACCACCTCCCTCTGCCCCATCATCTCCCTCTGCTCCAGCACCACCTGATACGCAGAGAAAATCCCTAGCAGAGAAATGTAAATTTTCTTTTAAATTCTTATAAATATATATCAAAGCAACCCTGTCTCTCGTCCTTAGACAGCTGGAGATAGGCCCCAGCACCCCTCACGACCCTGCTTGGGATAAGCGTGACATAAAATGGATGGATGTATCAAAGCACATAGATTTTACTTTGTATTATCATACATATGTGTCTGTTAAAAATGTATTTGTATGGATATGCAATTTAGTCTTTTTTTTAATGAAGAATAATTTCAGTGAGTCAGTAAAAAACAGTTCTAGCTTTATTATTATTGCTATGTTCAAAGTAGCTGAATGAATCTGTGAAGTTAATACTTTCTCATTCTCCAATCATATGAATTGCATATCGTTGGATAACATATGTAATATGTTGTAAAATTGAATGAAATAGGTGCCATGATAATGAAAATAATCTTTAACTTTTGTTTCTTTTTCCACTTCACCTCAACCCGTCCTCCTCATCAGATGTCCATGAAGCTTTTTCTGGAAAAAACGTCTTTGTCCTTCTGTCAAAAGTGAATGCATATAAGTTGTTTTACTCTGACATTTACAAAATTGGTCCTGGCATGGAACTGGTGAGTCAGGTAGGTACAATGACCATATTGTTTAGGAATATCACAGCAGTTAAAGTATATAACTAATATTTTTTCTTGTTACACATTGCAGTCTATTAATGCATTTTTGGCTGTCATCGTGAATGATTACAACAGACAGAACAAGGGACAGGCGGCGTTCATAGATTCCTTTGCAATGACAGCAATGTGGCAGGGAAAAAGTCCTAGATTAAAGGTATATCTTACACATTTCATTATGTGCAGTTGACTGTATATGTATTACTCCTCCATGTGTTAGTAATATATTTAGAATCAATAAAAAAATGTTTATGGTTATATCCTTTTAACAATTTTTTTCTATCACCTGTGTGTTACAAAACATGCTTTGTTCTTGATTAATAAAAATGTTTAATTCATTTTTTATCATTCACAGATGAACCCAATGAATGAGGAAATTATTCTGGGAATAAACAATCAACACCACCACTGGACTTTAGTGGTAATACATTTTTTTTTACTTTAATAACATTAATTAGCATACTTATCTCATAAACAAAAACCACATAAATAATGTCAAATGCACGTTCTAGGTGATCTATCCGCAAAAAAAAAAAGTCTTTGTTCTTGGATCCACTGGGGGAATCAAAACAAGAAATCAAGAAATGCTTGCAAATCACAAGGTAGGGTTAAAATGAAACTTTTAATGAAGAATTAAAGTCATATAAAATTGTTCTTATTAATGTATCTATACTTACAGGGCATTTATGAGGAAGAAGGGGTGCAATGTCTCACGTTGGACATGTGACACTGTCAAGCATCCAAAACAACAGGATAGCACATCATGTGGTGCATTTGCACCGAAGGTGCATACATATTGTCACACAGTGTATGACTTCAGGATTTTGATATATATTTTTACACATGCACAGGGAATACTTTCTTTGTAACTTCAATTTAAATCCATTAAATGAAGCTGTACCTCTCAGTTTGCAGAAATGATCCTAGCAAAAGAGGTTGTGGATTTTCCTGTTTCCACTGAGGCAGTCTACAGCATGAGGTTTGAAATTGCTGTGAGACTTATTCTTAACAGTGGTGAGGATAACATTAATATTCTTATTTTGAGTGTTAATGACAATTGCTATCACAATTACCATTATTTGTAGGCTATGTTTCACTGAAACATCTATACTTAGCCAAAAATTAATACATTAACATGGAATCAGAAAACATTTATTTATGGACATTGTTTGTACTGGAATAATCATGTGTGTGTGTATGTTTTTATAATGTTGTTATTACCAGATGACCTAAAAGACTTGTGTCACTTCTGTGGAGAGATGGAAAGTGACACGGACGTGAACTGGGGAAGAACTTTTTTAGAATTTTTAAAAGATTTAGTATAAGTTAAATGATAAGGACAAGTTTTATCAAATTGTATCTTGCATAATGAAGCTTTGATAGGATCCTCCAGCAATTGGAATATAAGGGAATCTGAAATTATTGATTGCGTAGTGTAATCGCAAAGACATATTTTTAAAATAAAACTTTACATTTTTGGTTTCTTTCATAGATCCTCTGTGACATGTGCCTGAGGTGGTTCCATCAGGCGTGTGTGGCTAGCCCACCAACTGAAAAAAACTTTTACTGCTTTGCATGTTTGCCTTAGGTTCCTGAGTTTGCTGTGGTGTGCTGGTTTATGCATGTTGTTCAATGCTTCATAAATGACATTTTAAAAACTATGTTTGATATTTATTCTTCAAGACTTTATTTTAACATAGTTATTGAAAGATTTAAATTCCAAGGCCTCTTGCCTTTATCAAATGAAGAGCAGATGTTTTTTGAATCAAAGTTAAGGACTTGCTGGTAATTTTTTTCCCCATGTTATTGGGAGAATGGATTATATCAGACAGCTAAAACAGTACATAAACATAATCTGTTCCCCCCCTTTAATTTTTGCAAATAAAGAGTAAATATGACCAAATCCACAGGATTTGTTCTTGGTGGTGAGGGGAATACGCACAGTTAAAGACTTGCAGGTAAATCAATTTCTTCCCGTTATGGAGGGGGAACAGATTATTTCAGGCAGCTGAAACATCCATTCTCTCCTCTCCTCCTCCCATATCTTTGGGAAATAAAGAGCAACTGTTTCCAATTTCTCTAAAATTGATATGTGTGATGTGGTATACTATAAATGTCCTTAATCCAGTAATCTGTCATATTTTACATTAGAAGGTGATTAACCAGAAATTCTTCTCTCATCTTCGCAGGACGTCTTAATCTGTGTGCCCTATCAGCCAGTTTCCATCCTCTTATATCAGCATTGAAAAATTAAAAATACACTACGTGTTGTTGTGTTCGGTGACTGACGTTTATTTTTGTCAGGCTGAAGGGACAAAAGTTGGAGAAATACCGATTCTCTTGGCGTTTAAAAAACAACACAAAACAGCGTAAGAGGGCCTCATTAATGTATTTATTTTACAATTTTTTAAAAAGAGCAACCGATTAAAATGGATGTTACAAAGTTGAGATGATTATATGAGCTGTTTTTCCTGAAAAATGATCAGGAGCCCCTTGAGAATGGGCAGATCCGCCTCTCTGGCTGCAACGCGCGCTCCCGACACAGGGGGAACAGAATTTCACGGGGAAACAGAATTTCGCACAAGACCTCTTCTTCCGTCTGTTCGGTACCATTTAAAAACTCCAAGGACCGACCGCAGGAAAAACAAAACCGCGTTAAACTGCTCACATGAGTGCCGCAGAACGGGCAAAACGCAACTCGATTCGCTTCCATCTTGGGTCATCATGAACGCTCCGGTTATCACTTCCGGGTAAGCTTCGAAGACAGTCCCTCCCTTTCCGTAAGATTTTGTCAGTTGTAAATTTGTTTTTTGAAATGTAAATTTGTTTTATGATTTGTAAAAGTGTTTCGTTTGTTGTAAATTTGTTTTCTGAAATGTAAATTTGTTTTATGATTTGTAAAAGTGTTTCGTTTGTTGTAAATTTGTTTTCTGAAATGTAAATTTGTTTCGAGATTTGTAAAAGTGTTTCGTTTGTTGTAAATTTGTTTTCTGAAATCTAAATTTGTTTCAAGATTTGTAAAAGTGTTTCAGATTTTGTATTGTTGGTTTGCACTTCCCGGCCACCGTAACTTCCAGAGGTTATGAAACACTAATGTTCAAACCACTGCAAAAAAAAAGAAAAAAAGCATTTGTATGCGGTGGTACTGTTGATTGTCGGAGGATCCTGCCACTAGAGGGTGCTACTGCTGCTTTTGGTGAGACGTATCATTTTCACTTCCTGTTTTGACTACTGAGCAGTGTTGTTGCTGTTCAGTCGTTCTCTGTCTGAATTAAGTTATTTTTTCTGCGCTATCTCTGTATCTAAGTAACTGACCAGAACTACTTGAAATCATAGCGCCTTCTGCTGCACTTTTCTACTGAGCACTGGTCAGTTTCACACGGTTTTATTTCTGGTAGCAAGGAGTAGCTAGCCTAGGGTAGCGCTAGCTTAGCATTGCTATGGCTTCTCTCTCTCCCTCCCCTGACTCTTTTCCAACTCTTCCTTCTTCCTCTCCTGCTCTCTGTGTCAGATGTTCAGTTATTCCTCTGCCTCCTTTAGTGATAATGGGATGTGTAATAAGTGTAGTATTTTTGTAGCTTTGGAGGCGAGGGTGTCAGAGTTAGAATCCAGGCTTCAGGCTGTTGAACATCCAGGAGTTAAAGTAGGCCCCCCACGTAGCTGTCCTCCAGCAGTGCCTGAGCAGCCAGGCGATTGGGTAACTGTACGCAGAAAGCGTAGTCGTAGATCTCTGCCCACTGGTCACCACCAACCCGTTCACGTTTCTAACTGGTTTTCCCCACTCAGTGACACACCCACTGAGAAGCCCATTCTGGTGATTGGCAGCTCCATAGTCAGAAACGTGGCATTAGAGACATCAGGGACCATAGTCAGATGTTGGTCCTGGTCTGATTCGGAGAGACGGCATCCATCCCACTTTGGATGGGGCAGCTCTTCTTTCTAGGAATCTGGCCACATTTATTAGTCCTCAAAACCCCTGACCACCCAGGGTGCAGACCAGGAAGCAGAGTTGTCCAGGAAGCAGAGTTGTAGTTTAACACACATCTCTGCAGCTTCTCTACTGTTACCCACTCTTTACTCCATCCAGACAGTGTCTTGCCCACGACCAAAATCTAATAAATTAGCAAAGATTCACAAAGGAGTAAATCCTGATAATCTAATTAAAATTAAAATAACTCTGTTATTTTAAGTCTGTTAGTTAATGACTTGATTTGTGATAATCACATTGACTTATGTTGCCTTACAGAAACCTGGCTGCAGCAAGAAGATTATGTGAGCATAAATGAGGCAACTCCTTCAAGCTATTTAAATTTTCACATCCACAGAAGTTCTGGGCGAGGAGGAGGAGTAGCAACAATCTTCCAGTCTGACTTACTGATTACTCCAAAGTAGAGACTGACACAGGAGTGGATTTTCACTCCTGTCCCGTCCCACTCCCACAGAAAAAAATGGTGTCCCGTCCCGATCCCGGGCCAGAGTAGAAATCTAAATCCTGTCCCGTCCCACTCCTGGTGAAATTACTCCCACTCCCATCCCGCTCCCATTCAGAATGACTCCCGCTCCTGCACCACTCCCATTCTTGTTGTTTTTGAGCGCGGGTGAAAAACTCAGAGCGGAAGTTACTATTGGTTTGCTCCCGCTCCCGTCTGCTCCCGTTAATGTTTAATCCTGTACCGTCCCAATCCCGTGATCGTTACTAATACTGACTCCCATCCCACGGGAATCCCACGGGAATCCTGTGACCATGGGATTCCCAAAAAAATGTCAGTCTCTACTACAAAGGCAGTTAATACATACAGCTCTTTCGAACATTTAACCCTTAATTTCCCTGATCCTAATTTCAAAGCCAGAAAACCTCTTCTTTTTGTAACTTTGTATCGTCCACCAGGTCCTTACTCTGAATTTTTAGATGAGTTTTCAGAGTTCCTTTCTGATTTGGTATTAAATACTGACAGGGTCATCATAGTGGGAGATTTTAACATCCATGCTGACATTGAAGGCGATAGCTTAAGAGCAGCCTTTAATGCAATCTTAGACACTATTGGCTTTGTTCAGAGTGTGAGTGGTCCCACACATTCTCATCTTCATACTTTGGATCTTGTGCTGACATACGGCATAGAATGTGAAGAAATAACAGTATTTCCTCACAACCCTGTCCTCTCTGACCACTTTCTAATAACCTTCAGGATTACTTTATCAGAGTTCTCCTTCCCCAAAAGAAGGTTTCACTTTAGTAGATCCTTATCAGATAGTGCAGTTATACATTTTAAAGAATCTGCTTCACTTTCTCTCTCCTCTGTGTAGCTGAGCAGTGCTGCAGAGTGCAAAAGCTTAGATTATTCCCCTTCACAGGTTGATGATTTTGTTGATGGGGTTGCTAGTTCTCTGCGTACTGCCTTAGACAACGCGGCCCCTTTAAAAATGAAAACCATTAAAAATAGAAAGCTTGGTTTAATGCAGAGCCGCACACTCTGAAGCGAAATGCTAGGAAACTGGGAAACTTAAATACAGTTGCAAACTCACCCAGAGCCATAGCGATCCGTGATTGGTTTGTCTCTGGAAGGTGAGGCAGCATCTGAGCTAGTCATGGAATCTGAACCGGGTTTAGACTGCTCTGATCCAGTTGAACTTTTGGAGTGAATAAAACTATTGTCTTCATCTAAGCCTTCAACTTGGATGTTAGATCCAGTTCCAACCAGGTTATTTAAGGAGGTATTCCCTTTAACCAGGTTATTTAAGGAGGTATTCCCTTTGATCTCCTCCTCCATTTTAGATGTGATTAATCTATATCTGTTACAGGGATATGTACCTAAAGCTTTTAAGGTTGCTGTAATTAAACCTCTGCTTAAGAAACCGTCTCTTGACCCAGATGACTTGGTCAATTATAGACCTATATCCAATCTTCCTTTCTTATCCAAAACTCTTGAGAAAATAGTTGCCAAACAAGTTTGCGATCACTTACACCATAATGAACTTTTTGAAGAGTTTCAGTCTGGCTTTAGAGCTCATCATAGCACTGAAACAGCTCTGGTGAAAGTCACTAATGATATTCTGATGGCCTCAGATAATGGACTTGTATCTGTGCTCGTCCTGTTGGATCTTAGTGCTGCATTTGATACAGTTGACCATAATATTCTTTTAGAAAGACTTGAATATTTTGTTGGAATTAAAGGAACAGCTCTAGACTGGTTTAAATCTTATCTATCTGATCGAATTCAGTTTGTTCATGTTAATGATAGATCTTCCTCATGCTCAAAGGTTACCTGTGGAGTACCACAGGGATCAGTGCTAGGACCAATTCTCTTTACTTTATACATGCTCCCAATTGGTAGAGTTATTAGACAGCATGGGATTAATTTCCACTGTTATGCTGATGATACCCAGCTATATCTGTCTATAATCCAGATGAAGCTAACCCATTACATAGATTACAGGCATGTCTGAAGACACAAAAACCTGGATGACTCTTAACTTTCTGCTTCTGAATGCAGACAAAACAGAAGTTATAGTCTTTGGACCAGAGTCTCTGAAAAAGAAGCTGATTAGTCAGTCACTTCATTTGGATGGGATTAAACTGATTTCAGATAATAAAGTAAAAACTCTTGGTGTTGTTTTTGATCAGGACCTGTCATTTAAATCCCATATCAAAGAGGTTTCTAGAATTTCCTTCTTTCATCTGAGGAATATTGCAAAAATGAGCAATCTCCTGTCCAGGGGTGATGCTGAGAAACTAGTCCATGCATTTGTTACTTCAAGGCTGGACTATTGTAATTCTTTACTATCAGGAAGTCCACAAACTGTAGTTAAAAGCCTTCAGCTGATCCAAAATGCTGCAGCCAGAGTTCTGATGAAAATTAAATAGATAGATCATATCTCACCTATCCTGGCTTCTCTTCATTGGCTTCCTGTTAAATCAAGAATAGAATTTAAAACATTATCCTGCTGATTAGATCAGAATCTAAAGTGTTTTACTGGGACTAGTCCTGCCTCGGAAACATACTCTAAAAGGTTGATAAACACAGTCAGTGATATCAGGTGTTTAACCTGTTTAAAGGTTAAAGATGTTCCAGGACAGTGAAGTAGATAAGATGAGCGTGATGATGTGTTACCATGCCAACCAAAGGTTGAACTTTTTCATACACAATGACCGGATTCAAACATGATTTAAACAATCTGACTAACATGCTCCAAATGGCCACTCAGCATCGGCTGTAAAATGGAGATAATAGAACGGACTTGTCTTGTTTTGAATTTAGTTGGGTTGGTTGTCATGAAAACAGGGCAACCAGCAGCTGCTCCCATTTTCATCCTGCAGCTGCTGCATTGAGTTCAAACTCAAACACACCAGATCATCTACCTCAGTCAACATTCCCTCCTAGCTCCATGTCGAATTATTTTAACTGGATGTCAGATTTAGACAATTATAAGAGCTGTAGCTTCCATGCTAGCTGTGAGATGCATAGAGATGGAGGGGGCTAATGTTGCTCAGTCTCAAGTCTTCTTCCTCAGGTCCCAAGTCATGACTCAAGCAATGACAGTCCAGTCAGAGGCAAGTCTCAAGTCATAACAGGTAACTCTAGTCAAGTATCAAGTCTGAAACTTTGAACTTCAAGTCCTTTTGAGGAGCTGATTCAAACAAAGCTGTACATAAGTGACCGTTGTGCTTTTTCAAATCTGTATTTATTTAGAGATTTGAAATAAAGATAAAAACATAAAATAAAGTATGTATGTGTGTTTAGCTAAACCTGCGCTGCACACTCATACCCATGTGCTTTTTAAATAAGAAATGTTTTAAACTTCAGGTCATGAGTAGAATGTCAAGTATTTTTAAGTAAAGAGGTTTAAGTCCAACTGAAGCCCAGAGTGCTTGGTCTAAATATCTCTGAATTTCTGTTCAAGTCATGTCTAAAGTTATAAAATAACGACTTCAATCTGACTCAAGTCCAAGTTATGTGTTCAAGTCCTCTGGTTTTAACCTTCCTTTAGATTAATGGAAAGACGCAGTTAGAGTTAACTGGCTTTATTGAAATCCCGACCAAAGTGCCCTGAATGTAGAAGTCCTTAGCTAGCCTACATTAGATCAGGGTAAATCACCACAGGAAGGGGCGATCAGGTAAACCTGTAGGGGGCATACAGCACAACCTAACCTGTTACACTAAGGTTACGGGTAGAGGTTACGGGAAACATTGCTCATCTCTTATAGTCCTAAAAACTTATCCGAAAGTCCACAAAGTCAAAGAACCCAAACCGAGAGCAGGCAGCACCCACCAACAACACCTAGTTCATGCCATGCCTCGTCAAGCCAACTGGAACCAAACAGGCCGTTTCTCAATCAGTGTACTTGTGCGTTCTTGTGTCCTCGTGAAACGTCATCAGCCTCAGCCCTAGTGCTGTTTCAATTCACAAGAACAGCAGACTGAGAACGGACAAAGTCCCCGGATGTTGTTCTGGCCCCTACCTCTTTACCTAGCATGCATCAGAGCGGACTTGTCCGTTCTCCAGGCTTAGAGCTGTCCCAGCATGCACTGCGGCAGCAGCAGCTTCCAGATTAGCGCTTACAGAGCTCAGAGTATGAAGTTAAAAGTTCTCTGTTGACGTTGCTCTATAAAGGTATGTTTTAAGATCATTTAAGGCAAAAAATATTATACTTTAAGCTTCACTATATGGCCCATTTACTGATTTAATGTGTAATTGAGAAAAAAGTTTGAATATGGAGAGCACCGCGGCAACCAGCTGACCTCTGAGGCTAACCGCAGCCAGAGCTAATGTTAGCCTGTCTGCAGTAGCCAGGGCTAATTTTAGCCCGTCTGCAGCGGACAGGGCTAATGTTAGCCCATCTGCAGCAGACAGGGGTAACGTTAGCCTAATGTTAGCCCGTCTGCAGCAGACAGGGCTAACGTCAGCCCGTCTGCAGCGGACAGGGCTAATGTTAGCCCGTCTGCAGCGGACAGGGCTAACGTCAGCCTAATGTTAGCCCATCTGCAGCAGACAGGGCTAACGTCAGCCCGTCTGCAGTGGACACGGCTAACGTCAGCCCATCTGCAGCGGACAGGGCTAACGTCAGCCCGTCTGCAGTGGACACGGCTAACGTCAGCCCGTCTGCAGCGGACACGGCTAACGTCAGCCCGTCTGCAGTGGACACGGCTAACGTCAGCCCATCTGCAGCGGACAGGGCTAACGTCAGCCCGTCTGCAGCGGACACGGCTAACGTCAGCCCATCTGCAGCGGACAGGGCTAACGTCAGCCCGTCTGCAGCGGACACGGCTAACGTCAGCCCGTCTGCAGCGGACACGGCTAACGTCAGCCCATCTGCAGCGGACAGGGCTAACGTCAGCCCGTCTGCAGTGGACACGGCTAATGTCAGCCCGTCTGCAGCGGACACGGCTAACGTCAGCCCGTCTGCAGTGGACACGGCTAACGTCAGCCCATCTGCAGCGGACAGGGCTAACGTCAGCCCATCTGCGGCGGACACGGCTAATGTCAGCCCGTCTGCAGCGGACACGGCTAACGTAAGCCCGTCTGCAGTGGACACGGCTAACGTCAGCCCATCTGCAGCGGACACGGCTAACGTCAGCCCGTCTGCAGCGGACACGGCTAACGTCAGCCCGTCTGCAGCGGACAGGGCTAATGTTAGCCCTGTCCACTGTCCGTGTGTGAAGGACCGCTGGCTCTGATGGCAGTTTTTTAGTTTATTGTTAATCTGACTGTGTTCATTATTATTCCCCCACTAAATGAAAAAGGTAAGAATTTATTATTATCTAAAGACTATTAATAACAGGAGGTGAAATGCAGCTCCAGACTAGCTTTGAATGTAGTGATGTCATCAGTACGCTTTTTCAATTGACCCAGATTTATTCTGCGTGCTCCAGTCCAGCCTTTCCTGGGTTCTTCTCAAGGACATACTTGGCAAGGACAAAAGTCCATACTTGCGTTCTTGCGAACTGAGAAACGGCCAGAGTCTATGACCTCCGCAGCAGCCTCCACAACCCAGATGGGCCTCCAACCCTACGGGCGACACACACAGAACCAACATATGAACTGCCTTGGGCTGGGCCAGAACCAATTAGAACTGACCCTGGATCCTGTCACACAAAAACCACCTGAAACATTTGATCATTAGGATGTGAAGTTTTCTTGAAGACGTTTCTCCTCTCATCAAGGAGGCTTTTTCAGTTCTAACTAGTGGTGGGGAGCAATGAGATTAATATACTGGAGGTGGAACAAAGGAATGAGGGTGAAAAAAGGTGCCTCTGATCCCTCCTATTTCACCTACACCTGAAGGCTAAAGGACATTCGTTTGTGGACAACATCTATATTCTTGCAAAGGAAGACAGATGGTTTGAGAGAGGGGTTAAAGAAGCAATCTTTGTTAACCTGGAATAACCATCTCTCAATAGAGGAGGTGGTTTTAGACATAACATTTCACCCACCTACAAAGCACTTTTAGGAACAATACCCAGAAAATTCACTTCCCACCCTCCCTCACTTGACTAAAGGTCTGGTTATCCTCCAGCAGCAGTGTGTTGCAGTGAGCATGTCGCAGATATGACACAGACATTTTTGATTTATACTCAGTATTGAAGCCTGGTCTGTGCTATGCTATGTTTATTCCACGCCACAATGCAAAAGGGGAAAATCAGGACCTAGCTGTGGGTCTAGATTAGGGATGGAACGGTTTATGAAAACCGTCCGAACCGTTCGGTTCGACTGTCTCGGTTCGGTTCGCGTGTGTTTCGTTCGGTTCATGCGCTGCTCCTTTTTCTCATAGGCGAAGCGTTTGCACTCCAGAGCAGAAGGTGGTGGTACTGCGACCAAAGCCAACCACCAGTAGTAAACAAGAAGAAGAAGCGAAGCAGCGTAGCCGGGTGTAGCAGAAAAAGATCCGTTGTTGTGGAGAATTGTGTGGGTATGGCGAGTGGGAAAGAACAGGAGTTGGAAGACGCACCAGCAGCACTTTATAGGTCTGCTGTATGGGACCACTTTGCATTTAGAGTGACCTACGATGACGGCGGAAAGAAAGCTGTGGATAAAAGTGCAACAGTGTGCAAGCATTGTGCAACACGTTTTGTTTATGCTAACAGCAACACGACCAACATGTCAGACTAACAATCAACATATACCGAACCCAACACCGTGACCACGAAACCGTGAACCGAACCGTGGATTTTGTGAACCGTTCCACCCCTAGTCTGGATATGGCCGAGGCGGTGAGGAAATGGGGGCAAGTTTGTCCGACACCGGAGGGACATGAGAGCGAAAAGGAGCAGGGATCCAGGTGGAAAAAGGGTCCCAGCGTTCTCGCACACCTCGCTCTTCTAGCTGGTCCAACTTCACGAGTTGTTTTCCAGAATTGCGGTCAAACAAACAAGCCATTAAGGTACCAAACAGGAGATACTCATAGAGTAGAGCAGATGGAGATTTGACCAATCTGAGGCCTCCTGTCTGCGGTCCCCTACAATTTGGGAAAGGTGCAGCAGAGTGTCTGCAGAGGGCGGGGACATCTCTGCATTCACCGCGACACCTATGCATATGACCTAATTTCGAGGTATAAATCAGCCTTCACACTTCAATGAGGCATGTGACCAAAACCACTCTAACGAGGGAGTTAATGACCTATCAGAGCCTCCTAACAACCATTAAGCCCCCCATCATGACCTCCATGGCCAATCCAGTAGGAATGATCAGAGCCACCTTTAGTTCCCTCTCATTCTTTGTTCCACCTACAGTATATTAATCTCAGAACTGAAGAAGCCTCTTGGATGAGGGGAGTAAAGTGTTCTAGAAAACATCAAGTCCAGTTGGCTAAAATGAACTTTTCAAGCTTGTATTTCAAAAGGTTTCCTCCCCATAAAGTCATCAATCAAACCCCTGATCAGGAGAAACAGTTTTATTTTTCAAGTGATGTCTATTAAATAGGAATTATAAATGGATAGAAATTAAATGTAGACGTATGATTGTTAGATGTATGCTTTGAATAGAGTAGAGGTTAGGAGGTAGGGGAACCATTAATCAATCCAGTGCTTGATCCTGCTGGTCATTCAGTTCAGGCAGCTGCTGTTTGCTTTTGTTGACCTTAAATGCTCAGCCTGGTTCTGAATGATCAAACTGAGTCCCAACATGTCGCCTATCTATAAGCTGGGAGAAATGCAATGAGCAGAAAATAAAATCTGTGCAAAAAACCTGAAGGCGTAAAAAGAAACTGACATCAGAGCGGCTTCTGGTAACAAGAACAACTTCTCCCCTTGGAAAATCTGGGATGTTCTGTTTACTCTGCCCTATGAGCGGATCAATACTTTACCAGGAACCCCTGACAAACACGGCCAACGTCAGAGGACGGACGCTTACCGACTTACAGCCTTTACAGGAAGTAAACATTGATGCACTTTCAATACCTTCATCACACATGGTGTGTTAGCAGCACGATAAGAAAGGACTGCAAAGTGCATCAATGCCACAAAGGTTATCAGGCTTTGCTCAAGGGATCATAGTATATGTTGGTTTAAAAGCACATTTATGATTGCTGCTAATTCTTTTCCGTATTTTAAGGAAACTTTGTACTTTAAATTTCCCGTAAAATAGGATACTTAGATTTAATGCACTTAAAATAAGATAATGGGAGTCTTGTGTTTTTCTTATTTCTAACATACATTTTTTTCATTTCTTTGGCATATTATCTTACTTACCTTCTCACTATAATCAAAACTGATATTAACTTATTTATTTATATTTTGTTTTTTTCAGAGCACGGAGTGGTACTGTATGTTTTAAGTTACAGCAAAATTAATAAGATCTCATTCATTTGGTCAGGTTTAGAGAAAAGGTGGGTGTACGCTGTGGCGCCTTTCAAAGGGTCCCCAACTTAATCTACATTGGCATCTGAATTATATATATGTAAATATATGTATATATATATATATATATATATATATATATATATATATATATATATATATATATATATATATATAAACCTCTACTCTTTACATCAAAAACAGCCAAGTAGATTCAATATGCATCTAATTACCTGATAAAATAGAGCATAAAACATGAAAATAAAATATATCCCACTCACCAGAGATGCTGATTATTTATAAACTCCTGTCTTTGTGCAGAAAGTCTTAGTATGTCCATTTAGTATCAGCCATTGAGCCCAGAAAAAGTTTAACAAATGCGAATCTAAAATGCAGATTGTGGCTAGCTTAACTTGGCTGTAAACATTTTGCCCTAATTGACCAATAAGAGGACTAAACACTGGACTTTGTCTCCAAGTTTGAAGACGTTTCTCTTCCATCCAGGAAGGTTTTTCCATTCAAAATGTCAGAAATAGCGTTTAGTTCCAGGTTTTATCCAGCAGCCAAACAAAGAGAAACGGATGAACTGGTCCCCCCCTTTGGAATGGGGGTCGTTTGGCTTCTTTGTTAGCCTGCAATGCCCCATACCTGTCTATGTCTCTGAAAGGGGGGTCGTTAGAGGGGATTGTTGGCCTGGCTGAATAGGTGAGGTCTTAACTCAATTGCTGCATTGTAGGTTTTTGAAAGCTGAAAAAAAAGCCCATCCCCTCAGGGTCAATATTCAGTCTTCAGACTTGGAAACCAAGTCCAGTGGTTTATTTTTTAAACTTTTTTGGAACCTCTAAGGTTCTGTGTCTGCATATTCCTATTCTAGCTAGTTATTCACTCATAGCTAATTGATCTATAAACTAAAAGCAAAATAAACAAACCCAGCTGTCTGAGACTGACTTCTATGAACAAAAATCACCAGATGGCGTTTCCTGGTGAATTGATGGTACTCTGACATCCCAGTGCGTCACCTGCAAATGACATCACTGCAGGTTCTTTCCAGAGAAAGCCGAACACTTCCATGAAACAAACCTGTTTAATCCCAGATATGGTGTTTGTTCTAGATAGCAACATCTCCCAAAGGGCCCCAGTCCAACAGAGGCAGCTGCAGGCGGGTTGCTTAGTGCCACAAAAGCTATGTTTATTAACAAATACTACCTTCTACATTGAGATAATATTTCCTGAGCTGTGAGATAGTTTCTGCTTTTAATTGATCACCTCCAACAAATAGGCAGCATCTCTGTCACTCTTCATCACTTGGTGACGTTTTCCAGAAACTTTCCTCAAGCTTCCTATGAACTTTAATATTCAAACCCCAAACCCTGAGCTCATCTACAGGACCAAGAGTGACCACCATGTGTGTTATGATTAGGCTTGTCCCGATCCGATCCACGTATCGGATCGGACGCCGATATTGGCAAAAAAATGTGTATCGGCAAAGAATGTAAAAATGCCGATCCAGTTTAAAAAAAAAAAATCCAGTCCGTATTTTCCAGTTTCGGCGATTGAAACGATCCATTCCACTATTTTGCGCCAGTGTTTCCCGAATCCGGTCCGCATTTTCCAGAACACCTTCAACACACCCACAGGTCTTTTTGGGTCCGTCTCCAGGCCTAACCATTAAAACAGGTGAATTGGAAGATAGCGGGGAAAATGTCAGCCGTGTGGGATTATTTTATCCTGCATGATGTGTAGATGGAGACTAGGTGTGGAGGAGATTGGGGAGTATAAGGCATTTTTGTGTAACTATTATTTGCACTGATTTTTTTTAAGCAGTGTCTTTTTTCAAGAGTAGAGTCCTGATTCTAAGTTAATAGAATATTTTCCACTCTTGTCTGTTTTGCATTTTTATTAAAACTTACAGTAATACTTGCACCTTTAACTGTTTACGGTTTTACTGTTCACTGTGCAATTTCAGATTGCTTTTCATAATTTTGTCCAGTTTGTGTTTATCTCTTGCCCCCCACGTAGCTGTCCTCCAAAAGTGCCTGAGCAGCCAGGCGATTGGGTAACTGTACGCAGAAAGCGTAGTCGTGGATCTCTGCCCACTGGTCACCACCAACCCGTTCACGTTTCTAACCGGTTTTCCCCACTCAGTGACACACCCACTGAGAAGCCCACTCTGGTGATTGGCAGCTCCATAGTCAGAAACGTGGCATTAGAGACACCAGGGACCATAGTCAAATGTTTGCCGGGGGCCAGAACGGGCGACATCAAATCCTACCTGAAACTACTGGCTAAGGATAAGGTTAAATACAGTAAGATTGTTATTCACGCTGGTGGTAATGACACCCGGTTACGCCGATCGGAGGTCACTAAAATTAGTGTTGCTTCGGTGTGTAAGTTTGCCAAAAAAATGTCGGACTCCGTAATTTTCTCTGGTCCCCTCCCTGATCTGACCAGTGATGACATGTTTAGCCGCATGTCGTCATTCAACCGCTGGTTGTCTAGGTGGTGTCCTGAAAACAACGTGGGCTACATTAATAATTGGCAATCCTTTTGGGGAAAGCCTGGTCTGATTCGGAGAAACGGCATCCATCCCACTTTGGATGGTGCAGCTCTTCTTTCTAGGAATCTGGCCACATTTATTAGTCCTCCAAAACCCTGACCACCCAGGGTGCAGACCAGGAAGCAGAGTTGTAGTTTAACACACATCTCTGCAGCTTCTCTACTGTTACCCACTCTTTACTCCATCCAGACAGTGTCTTGCCCACGACCAAAATCTAATAAATTAGCAAAGATTCCCAAAGGAGTAAATCATGATAATCTAATTAAAATCAAAATAACTCCAATTGGGGAAAAAGTTAAAACAATTAAATGCGGTCTGTTTAACATAAGATCGCTTTCCTCTAAAAGTCTACTAGTTAATGACTTGATTTGTGATAATCACATTGACTTGTTTTGCCTTACAGAAACCTGGCTGCAGCAAGAGGATTATGTGAGCATAAATGAGGCAACTCCTTCAAGCTATTTAAATTTTTACATCCCCAGAAGTTCTGGGCGAGGAGGAGGAGTAGCAACAATCTTCCAGTCTGACTTACTGATTACTCCCAAAACAATTAATACCTACAACTCTTTTGAACATTTAACCCTTAATTTCCCTGATCCAAATTTCAAGGCAAGAAAACCTCTTCTTTTTGTAACTTTGTATCGTCCACCAGGTCCTTACTCTGAATTTTTAGATGAGTTTTCAGAGTTCCTTTCTGATTTGGTATTAAATACTGACAGGGTCATCATAGTGGGAGATTTTAACATCCATGCTGACATTGAAGGCGATAGCTTAAGAGCAGCCTTTAATGCTATCTTAGACACTATTGGCTTTGTTCAAAATGTGAATAGTCCCACGCATTCTCATCTTCATACTTTGGATCTTGTGCTGACATACGGCATAGAATGTGAAGAAATAACAGTATTTCCTCACAACCCTGTCCTCTCTGACCACTTTCTAATAACCTTCAGGATTACTTTAACCGAGTTCTCCTCCCCCAAAAGAAGGTTCAATTTTAGTAGATCTTTATCAGATAGTGCAGTTATACATTTTAAAGAATCTGCTTCACTTTCTCTCTCCTCTGTGTCGCTGAGCAGTGCTGCAGAGTGCAAAAGCTTAGCTTATTCCCCTTCACAGGTTGATGATTTTGTTGATGGGGTTGCTAGTTCTCTGCGTATTGCTTTAGACAACGCAGCTCCTTTGAAAATGAAAACCGTTAAAAATAGAAAGCTTGCTCCTTGGTTTAATGCAGAGCTGCGTACTTTGAAGCAAAATGCTAGGAAACTGGAGAGAAAATATCGCTCCACAGGCCTGCGAGAGTCCTTCCTAGTCTGGAAAAATGGTTTACTGCTGTATAAGAGGACCCTTTGTAAAGCAAGAGCAGCATACTTCTCCTCATTAATAGAGGAGAATAAGAATAATCCTAGATTTCTTTTTAATACAGTTGCCAAACTCACCCAGAGCCATAGCTCTGTTGAACCGTCCATTCCACCTGCTCTTAGCAGCAATGATTTTATGGGATTCTTTATAAATAAGATTGATCTTATTAAAAATAAGATCATAAGCACTCCTCTATCCGCGATTGTACCTGAGGTAGTCATGGAATCTGAACCGGGTTTAGACTACTTTGATCCAGTTGAACTCTCTGAATTAGCAAAATTATTGTCTTCATCTAAGCCTTCAACTTGTATGTTAGATCCAGTTCCAACCAGGTTATTTAAGGAGGTATTCCCTTTGATCTCCTCCTCCATTTTAGATGTGATTAATCTATCTCTGTTACAGGGATATGTACCTAAAGCTTTTAAGGTTGCTGTAATTAAACCTCTGCTTAAGAAACCGTCTCTTGACCCAGATGACTTGGTCAATTATAGACCTATATCCAATCTTCCTTTCTTATCCAAAATTCTTGAGAAAGTAGTTGCCAAACAAGTTTGTGATCACTTACACCATAATGAACTTTTTGAAGAGTTTCAGTCTGGCTTTAGAGCTCATCATAGCACTGAAACAGCTCTGGTGAAAGTCACTAATGATATTCTCATGGCCTCAGATAATGGACTTGTATCTGTGCTCGTCCTGTTGGATCTTAGTGCTGCATTTGATACAGTTGACCATAATATTCTTTTAGAAAGACTTGAATATTTTGTTGGAATTAAAGGAACAGCTCTAGACTGGTTTAAATCTTATCTATCTGATCGAATTCAGTTTGTTCATGTTAATGATAGATCTTCAACACGCTCAAAGGTTACCTGTGGAGTACCACAGGGATCAGTGCTAGGACCAATTCTCTTTACTTTATACATGCTCCCAATTGGTAGAGTTATTAGACAGCATGGGATTAATTTCCACTGTTATGCTGATGATACCCAGCTATATCTGTCTATAAATCCAGATGAAGCTAACCCATTACATAGATTACAGGCATGTCTTGAAGACATAAAAACCTGGATGACTCTTAACTTTCTGCTTCTGAATGCAGACAAAACAGACGTTATAGTCTTTGGACCAGAGTCTCTGAAAAAGAAACTGATTAGCCAGTCACTTCATTTGGATGGGATTAAACTGATTTCAGATAATAAAGTAAAAAATCTTGGTGTTATTTTTGATCAGGATCTGTCATTTAAATCCCAGATCAAAGAGGTTTCTAGAATTTCCTTCTTTCATCTGAGGAACATTGCAAAAATTAGAAATATCCTGTCCAGGGGTGATGCTGAGAAACTAGTCCATGCATTTGTTACTTCAAGGCTGGACTATTGTAATTCTTTACTATCAGGAAGTCCACAAACTGTAGTTAAAAGCCTTCAGCTGATCCAAAATGCTGCAGCCAGAGTTCTAATGAAAATTAAAAAGAGAGATCATATCTCTCCTATCCTGGCTTCTCTTCATTGGCTTCCTGTTAAATCCAGAATAGAATTTAAAATCCTCCTTCTCACATATAAAGCCTTAAATGGCCAAGCTCCATCTTATATCAGAGATCTGATTGTTCCTTATGTTCCTAACAGAGCACTTCGCTCTCAATCTGCAGGTTTACTAGTGGTTCCTAGAATTTCTAAAAGTAGAATGGGAGGCAGATCTTTTAGTTATCAGGCTCCTCTCCTGTGGAACCAACTACCAGTTTTAGTCCGTGAGGCAGACACCCTGTCTACTTTTAAGGCTAGGCTTAAAACTTTCCTTTTTGATTAAGCTTATAGTTAGGGTGGCTCAGGTTATCTTGAGCTATCTCTATAGTTATGCTGCTATAGGCTTAGACTTTTGGAGGACATAGGGACCCCCATTTCATCATTCTGCTTCATTCTCTCTCTGTTCTCCTATTCTGCAGAATCTGTTAGTTCAATCTCTAACCTTCTGCTCTCTCTGCTTTTCCTCAGAGTAGCTTTGCCTCGTCTGTTCCTGTTTGGCTGTGACGTCATCCTGGAAAGAAACATCAGCTGTGCTGCTTCTATCAACACCCTTGTTTATAGATGTTGGAGATCGGCCTGTTTTCCAGTGTGGTCCTGTTTCTCTGACCGTGACTGAGTGGATGTGCTCTCTTCGTCCTCTGGCATGGGAGCTGCCTTGGAGCTCGTCTGCCTGGCTGTGTGTTTCCTGGACGGGGCCGCCTTTTACAGCTGCTTTTTGTATGTCTGCTTCTGTCTCCTTGAACCCCAGTGGGCCTCAGCAGATGGCCGCTCACACTGAGCCTGGTTCTGCTGGAGGTTTCTTCCTGTTAAAAGGGAGTTTTTCCTCTCCACTGTCGCTACAAGCATGCTTAGTGTGGGGGATTGTATTTGAGTCAATGAGTCAATGCAATCAACTGGTTTTCCTTAGATAGAAAACTTTGTATCAATTTGACTGTATGATCTGGTTGAACTGTAAAGTGCCTTGAGATGACATGTGTTGTGAATTTGGCGCTATATAAATAAACTGAATTGAATTGAATTGAATCTCTTAATAAACAGGTAAGTTTGTTGTTAACAATCATTGTGTTTTATTCAATCTCACCTAATTCAGCTGGCTAGATGTTATCAAGAGTACTAAAACCCTTCTCAACATGAGTCTTACAACTAAGGCTAAATACTTTAACTTAAACTTAAATACACTATATTGCCAAAAGTATTTGCTCACCCATCCAAATTATTGGAATCAGGTGTTCCAATCACTTCCATGGCCACAGGTGTATAAATTCAAGCACCTAGGGATGCAGACTGTTTTTACAAACATTTGTGAAAGAATGGGTCGCTCTCAGGAGCTCAGTGAATTCCAGCGTGGAACTGTGATAGGATGCCACCTGTGCAACAAATCCAGTCGTGAAATTTCCTCGCTCCTAAATATTCCACAGTCAACTGTCAGCTGTATTATAAGAAAATGGAAGTGTTTGGGAACGACAGCAACTCAGCCACGAAGTGGTAGGCCACGTAAACTGACGGAGCGGGGTCAGCGGATGCTGACGCGCATAGTGCGAAGAGGTCGCCAACTTTCTGCAGAGTCAATCACTACAGACCTCCAAACTTCATGTGGCCTTCAGATTAGCTCAAGAACAGTGCGCAGAGAGCTTCATGGAATGGGTTTCCATGGTCGAGCAGCTGCATCCAAGCCATACATCACCAAGTGCAATGCAAAGCGTCGGATGCGGTGGTGTAAAGCACGCCGCCACTGGACTCTAGAGCAGTGGAGACGCGTTCTCTGGAGTGACGAATCGCGCTTCTCCATCTGGCAATCTGATGGACGGGTCTGGGTTTGGCGGTTGCCAGGAGAACGGTACTTGTCTGACTGCATTGTGCCAAGTGTAAAGTTTGGTGGAGGGGGGATTATGGTGTGAGGTTGTTTTTCAGGAGCTGGGCTTGGCCCCTTAGTTCCAGTGAAAGGAACTCTGAATGCTTCAGCATACCAAGACATTTTGGACAATTCCATGCTCCCAACTTTGTGGGAACAGTTTGGAGCTGGCCCCTTCCTCTTCCAACATGACTGTGCACCAGTGCACAAAGCAAGGTCCATAAAGACATGGATGACAGAGTCTGGTGTGGATGAACTTGACTGGCCTGCACAGAGTCCTGACCTCAACCCGATAGAACACCTTTGGGATGAATTAGAGCGGAGACTGAGAGCCAGGCCTTCTCGTCCAACATCAGTGTGCGACCTCACAAATGCGCTTCTGGAAGAATGGTCAAAAATTCCCATAAACACACTCCTAAACCTTGTGGACAGCCTTCCCAGAAGAGTTGAAGCTGTTCTAGCTGCAAAGGGTGGACCGACGTCATATTGAACCCTATGGATTAGGAACGGGATGTCACTTAAGCTCATATGTGAGTCAAGGCAGGTGAGCAAATACTTTTGGCAATATAGTGTACATGCTTGAATAGGCTGGTATCGGCCAGTATCGGATCGGAAGTCCAAAAACAATATCGGTATCGGATCGGAAGTGCAAAAACCTGGATCGGGACATCTCTAGTTATGATTTAAAAAAAAATGTTAGTTCCAGATTTGTTAGTATAGTTTACATTTTCAGATTTTACCTTTTGACCTTTTTTGGTCTTAAATCTGGAGCTGCAGGTGTGTAACCAGCCTGACATAAAGATAATGGGGGAATAAAGGGATTAATTTATTACTCTGTGCCAAAGTGTAGATCTATGCCCAGGCCCACCTTTAAAGTTTGGCTAGTTCACGCCTGGATCGTTTTTTTTCTCCACTGTGTGACATCAGCCTGTGGTTAAACCTAAATAAAATAGAGGCCTTTAGTTTTCTATTCTTGGTGAAAAAAGAAAGTTGAGTAAAGCAGGTAATTTGATGAGCAGAACATGTGGTGAGCATGTGAATGTGATCCCATCCAGATTCAGATTAATTCAAAGTCAGGATGGAGACACAGCTGTATGTGGTTTGGTTTTTAAGCTTTCAGATTTCAAAATATTTGAGTTTGAATAAATATATGTGAGCTATATATCATACACAGACCTATAGGTGTGTGAGCCCATCCTGCAGCTGCAGGGATAGTGCATCAGAGTTTAGTCCGCTCTACATGCAAATCTGGCTGTGCTGAACATACAGTAGATGTTTAAGCTATGTCCCGGCACAGGCTCCCCACACAGGGGTGGGTTTAGGAAATTTGGGGCCCTAGGAAGAGACAGGCAGGGGCCCCTCTGAACTGAGAAGACAACAAAAAACAAAACCATTATACAGATACAGACATTTTGACAGATTTGTTCTACACTTTGTCCCTTTTCCTCCATGTTTTGTACTCAGATGACTAAAGGAGTGATAGATTTTTTTTTTTTCCAAGCACTAAGCAACACAAGCATTCTGATCACATTTTAGTGAAAGGATTTTTATTAAAAATGTGCACAAAAAAGTTGTATCAATACATGTAAACAGTTTTATGGGGCCCCCAGGCAACTGCCTCGTATTGCCCAATGGTAAGCCCCCCTCTCACAGACCAACTGCATCGATTCGCAGTAACTCCCCATATTTACTTTGGACCACAACTAGCTGTTGGTCGGACTGGATTTACTGAGCCTGGTCCGTACTCTGAGCTTCAGCTTTAAAATGAAACCAAAATACTCATGCAGTGACTTTAAGACTAAGCTTCAAACTTTTCTTTTTGCTAAAACTTAGTGGCTCCCATTATCCTGAGCATCAACATAATTATGCTGCTATAGGCCAAAGCTGATGGAGGACAGATGGTCCACTTTTCTCTGCAACATTCTAACCTCCAATTTTGCATCATACACCCATGTGATGCTTTTCTCACCTGTTCCAGTTCCATTTAGCAGAGACTGGATCTTTGAGAGAAATATCAGCCTGGCTGCTTCGGTAAACTTCCATTTCCAAGGTGTTTAAAACCGTTTTCCTCTCCCATTCATAGGAACGGGTTCAGCTTTTACTGAAACTGAATAAGCTCCCTTTCAATTTGCTTTGACGCAAGAATTCAACATTGCTTTTCTAGACCGAGCCATTAGAGGCCATATTCCTGCAGTAGGGTTCGTTTACTCAAAGTCTGCATACAGTAACCTGGTTCTTAAGGGTAGTTGCTACAGTGTGTCCTGCAAAGTCAACCACTCCAGTAGATGCAATCTACTAAGTAAAAATTTATCTTATTGGCATCAAATACCATTTAGTGCCACAAAGTAATAAGATCAGAAATGATTTTTAGGAATGCAAACCACTTTTACAGCAGAGAACCAGAGAAGATCTGTTAAACATTTTATTTCCATGAGCCAGTAACGGTCTGCAGCAGCCTCCCAGTGAGGCTCAGAGCTGCTCCTGGGTTAGTTGCTGTAGCGACACTCCACATCAATTTCTGTTCTTTGGCTCCTAATGATGGGACTCCTGGCAAATATCTTGGGGTTGTAGATCAGCTTGAAGGTATAAATGAGGCCATCCTGAGATACCTGCAGAGGGAGCCACATGGTTAGAGCAGCTCAATGAAACCAGATCAGTTGTGATATTCTGTAGAGAGAACTTCATACCTCCAGGGTGCTGCCACAGTCATGTAGCTCCGATTCAAAGATCAGCACATGAGCAAGGCGGTCGATGCCAGCAGCCGGGCAGCCTCCCAGCGTGATCTCCTCTGGATCCACCAGCTTGCCAAGGCCCAGGAGGTCCTGCTTCACCTCCACATGGATCTTACTCTCTCCACACCTCACAGCCACCCTGCTGGACGGTACTGGCTGCTCCACCTTCAGCTCCACGGGACGCTTGCTCACCGGAGCCGCCGGACCTTCTGGAAACCTCCATTTGTTTTGGTCGCCTGCAGCCTGGATCCATTTGGAATGGAAGACATCAGCAGGCCTAGCAAACAGACTGAAGGGCTCCTTCACAGGGTCTGCTGCTGACTGGGCCGGCACTGCTTCAGGAGTCTGCATCACAGCCCCCCAGTAGCTCAGTGGTTTCATACCAAGCAGGAAACCATCACTCAGACCAACACATGCAAGAAGAGCACTGAACACAAAGAGCTGCCTGGACTCCATTGCTGCATACAGGCCTGATGGTCTGCAGGCTTTTAAACTCCTCCCTCTACCTCATCAGCTAAATGCCTCACAGCTGATCCTCACTGCTCAGTTAGGAAGACACCAATTTACAATTACACCACTTCCAAACTCCTCCTCTACAGGCATCATTTATGAACAATAAAAGTTCTAAAATATGATTAGGAAAGCCATTCAAAAAGTATTAATTTAACACTGCGTTGAGTTCTGTAGCATTTAGAAAAACACAAAGAGGATTCAGTCAATTGAAAGATCAGAGAAGAACACTGATTATAGCAGAGTGGGTCCATTTGAGGCTGCCTGTGAATCTGTGAATCTCTGTCACACTTAACAGCCTTTAAATGATTTCAAATACCTGCATGTAGGCAGTAGGCACTTTACTGGAGGTTTGCCTCCACTGATATAGAGATCAGCGTGTGCCTCTACATGCTGCCACCTAGTGGGCAGCTATTGTAAGATTAAGATTGAACCCACAGTAAACCAGAGACTGATCTAACTCTTCTACTGTTGAATTATCTGTTTATTGTTGTTAGGAAAAGGTGTGTATTTAGACATTAAGGAGGACATCATCCATCTTTGGCTGCATGTTGACCAGCTGTAACTGCTGTAAATGTTTCTACAGAAGAAAACTAATGGTGGCTGTGACTGTACTGTCTGAGGTAGTTTATAAAAACTCTGTTCTACAGATTACGTCAGTGATTTCTGAGTTTCTTTCTCCCTTTCAGTAAGAGTGAATTGCAAACCTAAAGGTAGGCGGTGATGAAAGGAAGCATAGAGGGAGCTAAGGACACCGATGCAGGAGAACAAACCTGACAGCTTAAAGAAATTATAAAGCAAAAAAAAAAAAAACACATATCTGGAGTCATTCTGTCTTGCCTTGGTTTTATCTCCTTAATTACACTTATAGATGTTTGTAAAACTTTGTGCAGCATTTAAAACCTTAGAACAAGGGAAGTGAAGTTTCAAAAGCAAACAGAAACAAAGATGAGCCAAACAGGATGGAGTCACAGCCATCCTGGAGAGATGGGGTGTTGTACTTCATATGGGGGCCACCCAGATAAAGTTGCTTGTGTCGTTACACCATTGTCCTCAGCCAATAAGTAGGGGGCCTTTGTCATCGTCTGACGAAGGCTGACTTACTGAAGGAATTCTCCATTGTGATCTGAAAAGCTGTGGAGCTTCAGGATGTGCCATAAACCCCTGGCTTTGTAAAACCGCTGCACAGCAAATGATGAGCAGTCTTTTTAAACAAGCCGACACTGCTGATCGGTCTGAGAGACGACTTCCTGCAAGAGAAAACCTTCCCTCTTCAGAACCGTGCTCCATGTTCCTCTGATCTAAAATCATTAGTAAAGATTTTGAAACGGATACCATATGTTCTACAGTACAACAGTTGAGGTCAGCTTCTGACGTTGATGCTCTTTGCAAACATTAAATGAACGGAGATGGGGGGGGGCATGGTCACCACTGACCCATTACTGGCCGCCCCTACCAGAGGTCTCATTTATCAAGCTTGCTACACACTGAACAGAGTCTGAGGCTTGTCTACACTACTTTCCACGCAAAGGTTGCGATTAATCAAAATTAAACTTGCGGAAATGTGTTTGTGCTCAGACCAACTCTGACTCCATTTGGGTAAATAAAGAGGAAATTAGTAACATAGATGGTGACCGAGAGGAACTAAAACCCGATTACATCATCATTTCTCTCTGACATTTAATTTAATTTCATATGAAGTTTTAATCACAGATTTACTTTATTACATCTAATCCAAAGTGTGATCTCTGCTAGCACTGACAGGTTCTGTCACAAATCATAAAAAAAGCAAGTTGATATTCAAAAATAAAGTATTTAAATGTTTAATCACCATTACATTCCTCTGTGGTCAACGGGCTAAGTCAAACCACAGGGCAATAAATAGATAAAACAAAAAGGAACCAACTACCAGTTTTAGTCCGTGAGGCAGACACCCTGTCTACTTTTAAGGCTAGGCTTAAAACTTTCCTTTTTGATGAAGCTTCTAGTTAGAGTGGCTCAGGTTATCCTGAGCTATCTCTATAGTTCTGCTGCTATAGGCTTAGACTGCTGGAGGACATAGGGACCCCTTTTTCATCATTCTGCTTCATTCTATCTCTATTCTCCCACTCTGCAGAATCTGTTAGTTCAATCTCTAACGTTCTGCTCTCTCTGCTTTTTAGACTTAAGACGTAGACAAACTTTATTGTCATTTTGTATACACAGAGTGAGAACAAAACAGAATTTCGTTCATACAGCTTTGCGACAGTGAGTTTTGTTTAGCAGCAGCTTAAGCCGCAGTCACACCTTGATGATTTAGACCAGCAGGTGCCTGATGTATGAAAAATCTCTCAAAAACGCTGCCACATGTTGGATAAGTTATGGGTACGTTTTATATATACATATATACATGTGGTTCACGTCCACATACGGCAATTACATCAGGCAATTTTGAGCAATTTTATAAATTTTATAAAAACTCTGTTTCTGCAATGGTATCAGCTTGAAAACAATATATCTCAGCTGATAATAAATACATTTAAATAATTGACACACAGCTGATTTATGTTGGGTAAATTGGGCCAACTACAGGCCAATCATCAATCAACAACATGGTTTGAAGTTCACCCAAGACGGCTAAGTCTCTTCCCTCCACCCATTTCACCTTTCCTCAACCCCATAGAGGAGTTCATTTCTGCATGGAGGTGGAAGGTTGTGACCATCAGCCATATGACCAGATGTCCCTCCTTGAAGCCATGGATGCCGGCTGCAGGGACATCAAAGTTCAGGGTTGTCATGGGTGGATCCTTCATATCAAGCGGTTTTATCCCAGGTGCATCGCCTTGGATAATATCAGATGTGATGTTGATGAAAACATGTGGCCTAACCCTGAAGATCACACAGATAAAATACAGCAATGTTGTGCTTTTTATTTTTTTTAGTTCCCCCAATATCTAACTTTTTTTTGTTTGTTTTTTTGTTCACAACGGTCTTGTGTATTTCACGGATATTTTGAGTACCGTAAGAAATATAGTAAAACTTTTTCTGTTCTATCAAACTGTGTTTCTACTGTACCTCCTGTAGTAAACAGTAAAGGGAAAAAAACGGATTTGCTTTTTCCTGGAACATTTCTGTATTTATGGACATACAAAAAAATATAGTGTAAAAACGGTGGAATGCATGTTTTGCTTGCAAATACCTATAAAACTGAAACATAAAAGTCTAGGTAGTTTTTGTAATGTCACCAATAGCCAGTATTTTAAACCTGATGTACTTTAATTGACTGCATGTACTTTGTGACGTGAAAACAAGTGTCATTCTTGGACAGAGTAATTTAATTTTGAGTCAGATTTCCAGTGTTTTGGTAAAGATAGTGTGTGCAGAGAAAATGTGTTTTATTTTGAAATGAAGAGTTAGTATATATTTAACAAAATGTGTTTTATTTTGAAATGAAGAGTTCGTATATATTTAACAAAATGTGTTTTATTTTGAAATGAAGAGTTCGTATATATTTAACAAAATGTGTTTTATTTTGAAATGAAGAGTTAGTATATATTTAACAAAATGTGTTTTATTTTGAAATGAAGAGTTCGTATATATTTAACAAAATGTGTTTTATTTTGAAATGAAGAGTTAGTATATATTTAACAAAATGTGTTTTATTTTGAAATGAAGAGTTAGTATATATTTAACAAAATGTGTTTTATTTTGAAATGAAGAGTTAGTATATATTTAACAAAATGTGTTTTATTTTGAAATGAAGAGTTAGTATATATTTAACAAAATGTGTTTTATTTTGAAATGAAGAGTTCGTATATATTTAACAAAATGTGTTTTATTTTGAAATGAAGAGTTAGTATATATTTAACAAAATGTGTTTTATTTTGAAATGAAGAGTTAGTATATATTTAACAAAATGTGTTTTATTTTGAAATGAAGAGTTCGTATATATTTAACAAAATGTGTTTTATTTTGAAATGAAGAGTTGGTATATATTTAACAAAATGTGTTGTATTTTGAAATGAAGAGTTAGTATATATTTAACAAAATGTGTTTTATTTTGAAATGAAGAGTTAGTATATATTTAACAAAATGTGTTTTATTTTGAAATGAAGAGTTAGTATATATTTAACAGAATGTGTTTTATTTTGAAATGAAGAGTTAGTATATATTTAACAAAATGTGTTTTATTTTGAAATGAAGAGTTAGTATATATTTAACAAAATGTGTTTTATTTTGAAATGAAGAGTTAGTATATATTTAACAAAATGTGTTTTATTTTGAAATGAAGAGTTAGTATATATTTAACAAAATGTGTTTTTGAGAAGAATATGATCCATTTGGCCAGTTGTGTTTTGTAGGTGTGAGTCTGGGTTAAGAGTTTAGTGAAAGTATTTGAAGCGCTTCTTAGTGATGTAAAAACTGTAAGTGAGGCACAGTTTGAGGAATTAAAATCTGCATAATTAGCGCCCTGATAATTCCATATAAGGCTACGATTTCCCACGCGTCAGTGAATGATGACGTAGATGGTCATTCATAGAAATGGCTTCAGAGACGAAGAGGAAAAACTTTAAAGGTTTGCGGATCAAGGACCCGCTGATTGAAACACAGCAACAGATAGTGGCCAATAGAAATTTTCCCACTTTCCTTGATGGGTCCTTGATTGGCCCTGGGCTGGTCCTTGATTGGCCCTGGGCTGGTTCTTGATTGGCCCTTGGCTGGTCCTTGATTGGCCCTGGGCTGGTTCTTGATTGGCCCTTGGCTGGTCCTTGATTGGCCCTGGGCTGGTCCTTGGCTGGCCCTGGGCTGGTCCTTGATTGGCCCTGGGCTGGTCCTTGATTGGCCCTTGGCTGGTCCTTGGCTGGCCCTGGGCTGGTCCTTGATTGGCCCTTGGCTGGTCCTTAGCTGGCCCTGGGCTGGTCCTTGATTGGCCCTTGGCTGGTCCTTGGCTGGCCCTGGGCTGGTCCTTGATTGGCCCTTGGCTGGTCCTTGGCTGGCCCTGGGCTGGTCCTTGATTGGCCCTTGGCTGGTCCTTAGCTGGCCCTGGGCTGGTCCTTGATTGGCCCTTGGCTGGTCCCTGGCTGGCCCTGGGCTGGTCCCATATAATTCCTTTTTAAACATCAATCTTTGTACTAAATTATTCTTTCTGTCATGATTTGTGAACATTAAGATCTAAACAGAAGCATCATCTCCTGGTCAGACTCTGTAATGCAGTGAAAAATATGCAAGGGGAGGTCACTGCAGTGGCTGGAAGTTGGAGGGGATTGTGCTGGGAGCTGCAGGGAAATGGGCTGCTATTCGGCTGGTGTTTGACTGTGAAGGGCCAAGGAACATTTTGAATGGCTGCTACTGAAGGGTGACCACACTTCCTCTTTTTCCCGGACATGTCCTACTTTTCATGCCTGTCCAAGGGGAATTTTCAAATTCGTCCGGGATTTTGGCCACTTCATGGTGAATAACCGAGCCGTCAGCACCGCGGTGAAGCTGGTTTGGATATTGGATATTCAAGCTCCGTGGAGTCAGCGGGATCTAGCAAACGGTTGATCCGATTGAGGGTCTCCGATGTCGCCCAGCGTCTCTCAGCACAAGGTGGTGCAGTTAGGGACCGTCAACAAACCTTTGAACCAAGCACTCTGGAGAAACAAAAATCAATAAATTCCTTATCTTATGACCAGCTAGGACTAAACTAATAAAATCATGCCAATAGATAACACAGGTAAGGCACACTTGCTTTTACGCAATTTTAAGCTATTTTCAATTTTTAAGATATTTTAAAGACAAAGGTTGGGATATTTCTTCAATAGATTCCAGGTCATGTGACCAAGTGACTCAAATTCTTTCTGAAGTTGTTTTACATCAATTTCAAGCCTTTGTATATTTTTGGGCAGGCCCTCTGTTGTTCCTTTTGTAGATGAATGAATGAATGAATGAATGAATGAATGAATGAATGAATGAATGAATGAATGAATGAATGAATGAATAGGATTTTTTTTTTGACACTTTTTGAAAAACAAGGATAAACATCAATACATGAATCAACCTAATACACAAAAGAGACTAGTTAACATCAACCAAACCAAACACCCATTTCCAAACTAATTAAATTCATCTGAACATAAATAGAAACAAAACCCTCCACTGAATAAACCTGTCGGTATGAACGGTCATAGGACTGACATTGATTCATGTAAATTGTCTGAAAAGAGGGAATGAAGTCAAACTTATTTTTCATAACCTCTCTCCCTTTAATTGAACTTAAATTAACTTAAAGTGACCTTCCTGATAAATTTGTTTTTTATCCAATATTCACACACAAAAAATATGTATATATATATATACAGTAGAGACCAAACGTTTGAACACACCTTCTCATTCAAAGAGTTTTCTTTATTTTCATGACTATGATAATTGTAGATTCATACTGAAGGCATCAAAACTATGAATTAACATGTGATAATATAAACTTAATGTGTGAAACAACTGAAACTATGTCTTATATTCTAGGTTCTTCAAAGTAGCCACTTTTTGCTTTGAGTACTGCCTTGCTCACTCTTGGCGTTCTCTTGATTCAATTAAATTCTATTCAGTTTATTTCTATAGCGCCAATTCCCATCATGTCATCTCAGGTCACTTTCCAGTTCACCAGATCATCCAGTCAGATTGATTCAAAGTTTTCTATCTAAGGAAAACCAGCTGATTGCATCGACTCATTGACTCTTCAGCAATCCCTCACACTAAGCATGCTTGTAGCGACAGTGGAGAGGAAAAACTCCCTTTGAACAGGAAGAAACCTCCAGCAGAACCAGGCTCAGTGTGAGCGGCCATCTGCTGAGGCCCACTGGGGTTCAAGGAGACAGAAGCAGACATAGAAAAAGAAGCATAGATACAAAAGGCAACTGTCAACCAGCTCCACAGGCGGCCCCGTCCAGGAAACACACAGCCAGGCAGACGAGCTCCGAGCCAGCTCCCATGTCAGAGGATGAAGAGAGCACATCCAGTTAGTCACAGTCAGAGAAACAGGACTACACTGGAAAACAGGCCAAGCTCCAACATCTAGAAACAAAGGTGTTGATGGCAGCAGCACAGCTGATATTTCTCTCCAGGATGGAGTCACAGCCAAACAGGAACAGACCAGATGAAGCTACTATGAGAAAAAGCAGAGAGAGCAGAACGTTAGAGATTGATGAGCTTCAAGAGGTCGTCACAGCTTCTCTACACAGTTTAGATCTATAATAATGAAAAGGGGGTTTTATGGTGCTCTTATTTAGCATTTAGCTTTTTGTCATCTTCCCCCCTTTAATGATAAAGTATAAATCAGACATGATCTTTTCCACATCATTTTTTAAAGCTACAGATTGTTGCTAAAAGCTCTTTTTCAGCACCATTAGATTTTCCAGTTAAAGTTCCAATTACATTTAGCTTGTCTTCATCCAACCACCTTTGGGCTCATTGACGGCACCAAAGGGTAGGGCTTGTGTTTGTTCCCATGATCACCCATGTCCTCCAAGCTCCAGTAGTTCCTACATTACTCTAAATGCTGGTGACTGGGTGGGTCTAAGATCAGAGGTTTCATCCAGGCAGCTGTCTGGACAGGTAAGACACATTTCACCGTTTTCTACGTTTTTTAAACTTGCTCAGTGCCTTTTGCCAATAACTTTCACCAAAACACCACTTTTATTTCATCTTCTTGAATGAGCTGTATCGAAACTAACCCACTTTGCTTCCCTCCTTCCCCTTGTAAACCTCTGGACTGGCAATCCAAAAATACATTCCATTTAAGGTAAATATATACACAGTTGTGCTTTAAGGTTTAGACTCACTCCAACAGTAATTATAAATTAAAAACTTACAATTTGATAATTGTAATGCAATTTAAAAAAAATCCTTGCTCACAAACATTAACAGTAGAAGTCTGAACATTTAACACCTGATTGCAGTTATTCCATCAGATTGAACATTTTAGTTTAGGGGCTCCATTGTGCTTTGTGCTTCAATTTTTACCATTTCACTGGCAGCTGTCTTTCCCCCCTTATTGGGAGACTATGTTTAAGTTTTACTTTGTTTTTAATCCAAGTACTGTAGTTTTAGACTGTTCTATTTAGCATCTTCATTTTAAATTTAAAAAGCTCCTACAAAAAGAATTAGTGCTATAATTCAATTTAAGAGTGCTTTAGCCCCCCCCCAGCAGCTCAGGTTATGTTTCAGCTGCTCTTAAAACTGAAGCTTTGCTGCAGTAATTGATCATTTAGAGTCTCCTCCCTTCAGCCATCAGGCTTTGAACGAGCTGCAAGTCTGAAACCAGCCTGACTTCAAAGGAAAAGCAAAGAGGTTTCAAACACTAAAAACAGGAGAGTTTTACCAGAAGAGGCCATATTCCTGCAGTAGTGTCCGTTTACTCAAAGCCTGCATACAGTAACCTGGTTCTTAAGGGTAGTTGCTACAGTGTGTCCTGCAAAGTCAACCACTCCAGTAGATGCAATCTACTAAGTAAAAATTGATCTTATTGGCATCAAATGCAATTAAGTGCCACAAAGTGATTAGATCAGAAATGATTTTTAGGAATGCAAACCACTTTTACAGCAGAGAACCAGAGAAGATCTGTTAAACATTTTATTTCCATGAGCCAGTAACGGTCTGCAGCAGCCTCCCAGTGAGGCTCAGAGCTGCTCCTGGGTTAGTTGCTGTAGCGACACTCCACATCAATTTCTGTTCTTTGGCTCCTAATGATGGGACTCCTGGCAAATATCTTGGGGTTGTAGATCAGCTTGAAGGTATAAATGAGGCCATCCTGAGATACCTGCAGAGGGAGCCACATGGTTAGAGCAGCTCAATGAAACCAGATCAGTTGTGATATTCTGTAGAGAGAACTTCATACCTTCAGGGTGCTGCCACAGTCATGTAGCTCCGATTCAAAGATCAGCACATGAGCAAGGCGGTCGATGCCAGCAGCCGGGCAGCCTCCCAGCGTGATCTCCTCTGGATCCACCAGCTTGCCAAGGCCCAGGAGGTCCTGCTTCACCTCCACATGGATCTTACTCTCTCCACACCTCACAGCCACCCTGCTGGACGGTACTGGCTGCTCCACCTTCAGCTCCACGGGACGCTTGCTCACCGGAGCCGCCGGACCTTCTGGAAACCTCCATTTGTTTTGGTCGCCTGCAGCCTGGATCCATTTGGAATGGAAGACATCAGCAGGCCTAGCAAACAGACTGAAGGGCTCCTTCACAGGGTCTGCTGCTGACTGGGCCGGCACTGCTTCAGGAGTCTGCATCACAGCCCCCCAGTAGCTCAGTGGTTTCATACCAAGCAGGAAACCATCACTCAGACCAACACATGCAAGAAGAGCGCTGAACACAAAGAGCTGCCTGGACTCCATTGCTGCATACAGGCCTGATGGTCTGCAGGCTTTTAAACTCCTCCCTCTACCTCATCAGCTAAATGCCTCACAGCTGATCCTCACTGCTCAGCTCACAGCTTCAACCTCTTTAGATAAAATGAATTCTATGCTCTGACTGAAACTCATCATCTGCAGGTCAACTGAAGCAACTAAACAGGAATTAAAAAATCAGACATTTAAGTTTTTCTTGGTGTTTCTCAGAGCTACATAGAAATCTGCTGACCTGGTGCTGCAGTTCTTGGCACATTAATGAATATGAGGCGTGTCGGTTGACTGGTCATCAATTTTACTGTTTGATTTATTTTAGTTTGTTGCAAAATGTGTAAGATACAGCAAATATATTATTGTTTTTGCTTGAAATCAAGTCTATGAGTTAGTGTGAAAAAGTGGAAGGATATCATAAAATACATTTAATGAAACATCCAGCCCTCAGTCAACATTTAAAATATGGCTGACTTCGAATTCATGTGTCCTTAGAAGGCCAGATTCAAAGGATTACGTCATAGTGCTGAGCCGAGGTCTGGTCTGATTCCAAGAGTCCTCGTTATGCGGCCTTAAAATGCATCGATCTGAAGGGCGGGTCCGATGTATCCTCCATAGCCCTGGATATCCCAGCATTCATTAGGAGACCAGGCAAACCGGCTCCTTCGTGATCAGAGGAAATGTTACTTGGTGCCGAACAGTGGTGAAAATTGGAAAATTCTGTTTAATATAATCCAGTCTGTGAATAGTTCCGTCTGAAATGAATGAAAATAGTTGTTTTAATGGTTATAGAGTCAGATATGAGGCGGTAATGTTTGATTTATCTAAAGGTTTTTATCTGTTACTGTGTAAATGGGTTTGGCTGGAATTTAAGGACAGATTCTAATAGATCTGCAGGGGGGGGGGGGACTATAAATCTGATAGGAGTTTTATTTTTTAGTTGTTATTTTGCAAAATTTGCTTAACTAAGTATTTTTTGTCAATATGGTCACACAAATGAGGACCTTAGAAAAATGTCTAAGAATAACATAATACTGAAGACTTAAAATATAAAAAGTGTTTTAACAATATAAAACTGGAGAATAAATAACCAATATGCAGCTATGGATATTTTTACAGTAATGGATATTTGAAAATAGCAGCAACATCAGAGATGTGCAGAATGACAGCAGCAGGTTATTTAACTGACTAAGGTTTCTATCATTACATTTGATTTGATTAGTTCCTGCTCCCGGTGGTTGGAACCTTTATTCCACTCTGGATTCTCATCAGTCTTTGTTCACTTTACAATAAAAAAAAAAAAGAAAAAAAAAACAAATCAAAAGAAATAGTTGTGAAAACTTCGGCATTTATTCTTTGGCTGATTGTTGTGTCAACTGTCATGGTTGAAAGCCGGAGAAGGATGGACCTGCTTGAATTCACAGCCAAAACTTTATCTTCTCCTTATTTTCACAGACCTCCATGGACCCGGTCAGGATAGACCGGGTCCATGGAGGTCTGTGAAAATAAGGAGAAAATAAAGTCTATCTGGAGCGGGTCCCTGGAGGAGGCAGCCTCTGAAATCGAACACACCATGTGTTTTAAAATCCTCCCATCTGAAGGCCTATCAGGGCCATTTTCTACTGCTCTTCTAGACCTGCAGCTCTATGGACCTTCAGCAGTGGCTCTTTTATAACTGTAGCTTAAAATTATAAAGAACCAGTCATTGTTTCTGAATATAAATATAATGAACGCTGCAGGTTACAAAGTGTGTTGAATTATTGTATGAAAATGACACTAAACGTCTTAGTTTTTAGATCTATTTCTCTAAGGTTGTAAATTCTGTAGATAAACTGAAAGCCGCTTTTCATAAAGAAAATGGTGCTCCCTTAGAAGGGACCTTTTTAAGTTAATTTTTATCCCAAACAGTTCATTTTTCCAATAATATTTGTAACCTTTGACGCTCTAAAGATGTTTTGTTTAGCTGGACTGAAGTTAATAAGGCTGCAGACACCTGTTCTAGGTTTTACACGTTGGTTTATTGTAGAGGAAACAAGCTCCCACAGATGGATGGAAAGCATCTGTCAGGACTTTGACTGGACCACTCTGACATATGGATCCCTGATGCTAGAAAGTAAACCTCTGCCTCTTTATTATAGGACCATGATGAAAATACGATTCTTAATTGTTGATGGAATCTGAAGGTACTTTAGATGCAGTGACAGTGGGGAGGAAAAACTCCCTTTGAACAGGAAGACTTTAAGTAGACAGAAGATATGAACTCAGAAACTCTGATCCCAGTCAGGGGCAGATTTAGGAAATTTGGGGCCCTAGACAAAGACAGGCAGGGGGCCCTCTGAACTGAGAAGACAACACATAAACAGCCCCATTCTCCAGATAGAGAAATGTTAATAGAATAGACATCCATTATCCGTTCTAGGTTGTGTCCCTCTCTTCTTGTCCCTTTTCTTCTTGTTTTCCTCTCTATGTTTTGTACTCAGCTGACTTTTCATGCTGTCTCTAAAGGAATGAAAGATTTTTTCCAAGCACTAAGCTCACTTAGCTGATTGCTCCTTCCTGTGTTTCCAAAAAGGCCAAAGTAAATAACCCAGTCCTTCTTTTCACTGTAGACAAGCCATGATCTGCTTATCTGTTCTCCATTTTTCATTTGGATGAAATAATAGCTGCATGAATCATGACAGCAGACAAGATAGAGGAGAGCAGGAGGCGGGGTTACCAATCTACTCGCTCTGGAGAGCAGAGTTCGCTGCTTTTAGATGTTGTCTCCAAAGTCTCCAGTAGCAGAAAAAAGTCTCTAGATTTGGCGCTAGGAGCTTTTTAGAAATCAAAGTGCTAGAGGGGTCTGAAAAGTGGCTAAATATAGCGACTAAAGCGCTAAGTTGGCAACACTGCTCTTTGCATGGTTTGTTTTCAAATGGTTTGCTGCTGTCTGTTTGGACCTTTCTGAACATGTGCAGCAAATGGACTGATCCAATATGGTGGACACTGAAGGGGGGGGCTGAGACACACTTAATATTATGATGGCATTTTAGCAAAAGGATTTTAATCAAAAACATAATTAATGTACAAAAAAAAGGCATTGTTGTATTAACCATACATGTAAAAAGACATTTATGGGCCCCCAGGAACTTTGGGCCCTAGGCATCTGCCTAGTATTGCCTAATGGTAAACCCCCCCCCCCCCCCCCCCCCCCCCCCGATCCCAGTGAACCTTTTCTGTGGTTAGCTGCAGCAGTAGCTCCTGTGATGGTTTCAGAGGAGAAGCAGGTCAGCTCTGCTCCAGTGTGTTCAGGGTTATTATCGGTCACATTTAGCATTTCGGCAAGAAGGTTTAAAATATAATTTTACTTTCACTCAAATTTCTTCTTTGTAAAAATAGACCACAAGTGTGAAAGCAAATATAAACCCCCTTCATTGACGTCCTATTTCCTCCTCCTCCTCCTCCTCCCATGGCCGTGTTCCTGCAGCACAGACGTCTGGGAGCGCCACCCTCCGCTGCTCTTTATTTATCTTTGTACATGATGAGTTGGCATAGGATCTCTGACATCACACCGTGCCTCGAGGTCAGGGTGGAGAGGGTTGCCATGGCAACGCCGAGGAATGAAAAGCACCCATCTCTGGCAGACTGTGTGTGATTCATCAGCAGGCCTTGATGCAGAGCTGCTCCTCTTCCTGAAGATTTTCTGACCAACTCCCCTTTGCTTCATCACCACATCGTGAGGTTTGCAAAGAAAAACGGCAAAGAGCACAAGCACTGTCCTGTGCACATATAAAACATTTAAAAATGCACCATCCCAGTCAGTGGGGCCTCATCTGAAAAGCTATAAAAGCTACACTAAGATATTTTATGCAGATTTGGGGCCATAGCTGGTTTCCAAAGTTATTCTCCAGTTTGACGGTCCATGTGATGCAATAAAGCAGGTATCAAAGGTAATAAAATAGAAATTATAACTCTGGTAAAAGTCAACATCACTTTGTGGCAATCAGTAGCAGCCATTCAAAATTTCCCCACCTTCCTTGGCTGTTCCTTTTCCTTTCCTTTTTAAACATCAATATTTCTACTAAAATATTATTTCTATCATGATTTGTGGACATTTAGATCTAAGGAGAAGCGCCATCTCCTGGTCAGACCCTGTAATTCAGTGAAAGGATGGAGTCAGAGTAAGAAAATATGAATGAGAAAACCAGTGGCTGGAAGTTGGAGGGGATTCTGGGAGTTGCAGGGAAGTGGGCTGCCATTCGGCTGGCGTTTGACTGGGAAGGGCCATTTTGAAAAGCTGCTACTGTAGAAGCATCTTGATAAGTTTGATAAGGAGAAATTTGGTTCAATCTACATTTGGTATGTTGGTGGGTCGGGCTCTGGTTTCCATGGCTGCATAACATCCAGTGGTACGTCTGCCATAGTTTGGGAATTATAGCAAATGTTAATATCTCAGTCTAAAACTGAGTTGGTTTGATTGTGAAGCAGCAGTAGATAATGAATACACAGATTCATCTAAACACAAAAAATTCACTGTTGGGTTTTAACTCTTACTAATCGAGTCTCTTTATTTCAGCCTACTAGCCCTCTCATGCATGAATTATGATAAACTCAGTCAGGAAGTGTTTTCAAGTTTCAAGTTTTCAAGTTGTAATATGACATTCTGTTGAAATGGTGGTTCCTCTACCTGTAGAAACGGAAATAGCCGAAGTGTTTGGTCTTTTTCTCTGTATGTCAGCCATCTTGGTTTCATTTTTTTTTTTTCCATTGCAATGATCAAGAAATAAGATTTTTTTCTTTATGGGTTGATGCAATACCTTCCACTATATTGTACTATATATATATATTTATATATATATATATATATATATTTATATATATATATATATATATTTATATATATATCTATATATATATATATATATATATATATATATATATATATATATATATAGAACACAGGAAAAAGAACACTTTCAAACATCTTTACACTGTAGTGATCACTTTGCATGAAACAGTTAGTTAAAATCTGCATGGCTGCCTATAAGTTATCTGACTTTTCAGATCTTTACCAAATAATTACATGATGTATAAACCTGTTTATGTGCTTCCTAATCTGCAGCTTTCATTGTCTGTAGAAATATAATTCTCAGCTATTAAACTATCTGTCAGGAAATAATCCTATTCTTAGGTTTTTAAAGGAGGAAAAGTCAAACTTTAACCAACAGATTTATCACATTTGATAAGAAGCAAAATAGAAAAAAATAAAGAAGATAAAGCAGCAATGTGGGGCTGAGGAAAATATTTGATTAACCCATCATCATTCTATTCAGTTTATTTCTATAGCTCCAATTCACATCATGTCATCTCAGGTCACTTTCCAGTTCACCAGATCATCCAGTCAGATTGATTCAAAGTTTTCTATCTAAGGAAAACCAGCTGATTGCATCGACTCATTGACTCTTCAGCAATCCCTCACACTAAGCATGCTTGTAGCGACAGTGGAGAGGAAAAACTCCCTTTGAACAGGAAGAAACCTCCAGCAGAACCAGGCTCAGTGTGAGCGGCCATCTGCTGAGGCCCACTGGGGTTCAAGGAGACAGAGATCATGAGTTTGTCGCTTTTTTAAAAGAAGTCCAGGATTTTATTGTTTGTTGTTTCTGAGCATAAAGATGTGAGTTCAAGTAAGGCAAAGCAAGAAGAAAAGACAACAGCAGGTATATAAGACAAACAAAGGCTAACCCCAATTCTTCTGGGCAAAAAAGTCCAGTCAGACATGTTTAGGGGAATAAATGTAAAAGTTTGTTGCAGAAAAATAGGTTTAAATTCTTTGAAAGGGAAGGGAAAAGCTCCCAGCAAAGAGAACAACATTCAGTAAACTTAAAAAAAAAAAAAAAACTTGACATCACTGGAAGATGAAAAAAAAATACCTTCCACAAATATTACTGATCACAGCTCTTAAATGTGTCACAGTTAAATGGTTGAAGGCCGACCCGCCAGCGTAGAAAATGTGGATTGAAAAGGTCTGAGAAATCTACCATATGGAACAAATAACTTATTGCCTGAGGCTTCAAAAAAGATGTTAATAGTTGGAAACTGACCATGACCATACTAATGCAGTAATTTCTCTTTTCTCTTGTATATATCTTATAGTTCTCCCTTATCTTTATTTATGTATATATATTTATTAATTCTTATTTCACTCATTTATATCCATTTGTGCTGCTTATTAATTTACAAACTATATATAAATATATATATATATATATATATATATATATATATATATATATATATATATATATATATATATGTTACTCATGTTTAATCATGTAACCTGCTTGACTCGTAAGTTTAACCTGATGTTTATACTTTCAAAATTGTTTCAAGAATATTGTAAGTGAAAATTAGTTTTTTATTCCAGAGTTTATGGATTTTAGTGTGATAGATATTTCTCAGTTAGATGAAGAGCTTTGCTGTGAAGGATGAAGCTGTGACCATTATGAGAGTTTTCCATCACTGCTGTTAGTTCTGATACACAGCTTACTGCTGCCATCTAGTGTCAACAGCAATAAGGCTGTGGGGAAGCATCAGACGCAGACAGAAACACATCAGCATGAAGTAGTGAAGGTTTGAGAATAACTCCTGTCAGTGCATCTTCACACCCAGCAGTACTTTACAGGCAGCAAAGAACGAACGGATACCCAGAAGAGACCCAACTAAGAATGAATCTCTCTTTTGGATAGAAAATTACTTTCCATCTAAACTGATGGACTGTCTCAATCTTTAAGGTTTTTATACATCTTTCAGAAAAAACTAACCTGACTGTAGCTGAATTTTACCAGCAAAATGCATTAATTAATTATAAAGTGGGAGGAGGTTCTTTTTATATAATCTTTAAAAATCTAGACCTAGAAACTTCAGTATTGGGGTCTGATTTGTTACTTTGACACAAAGCGGAGCAATGAGGAGCTTTTCTCACAGGCTCTATCCAGGCCGGTCGCTTCAGCTGCAGAGCCGTGTTTAACTAACGTGTTGTCGGAAAATTTAGATTTCTCTTATTTCATATATAGATCTATGCTATTTACTCACTATAAAAGTTTTTTACTCAGTCTGTTTCACTTGCAAGGCCACAACATTCCCCTGCGTGAGGGTGTTTGTAGACAATGCATACTTATTCCCACAACAAGCCAGATTCTTTTTCAAGGTTTATTCATAACATGTTACTGTTTAACCAAAGTTTCTGTATTTTGTTTCGACTCTGACTACTTTCCATCATTGTAAGTAAGGAGGAACGAACGCTGCCCAGATCAGAACGGGGCTCATTACCCTGCAGTAAGGGCACGGTATGAAAGAACCCTTTGTACAGCAAGAACAGCATATTTCTCCTCATTAATAGGGCAGAATAAAAATAATCCTAGATTTCTTTTTAATCCAGTTGCCAAACTCACCCAGAGCCATAGCTCTGTTGAACCGTCCAGGGGCGTTGCTAGGCACAAAGCTTTACTGGGGCACTGGCCCCCTACCGCATATGCCCCTCCTGCCATACAGAAATATAGACAAGCACACTGCCCCACCCTGATAAATTCCTACCAAAATTACCAGTTGAGATATTAATGAGTGTAAGAGCATATTTGTTTTAACAAACATGAAAATTTTCAACATTGCAGCTATAAAAAATAAAACATAACCAACTTTAAAAATAAAAAATTTCCTTATACACTTTCTGAAGTAATCATTAATTTCTAGGTTTCAGAGTTTTAGCTCAGGGGAAAGTTTAACTCAACCTGAACTAAGTTTTTCTTTTATTTTTTGAGCATTAAAGTGTACCTCCTATTTTTCATTTTTGCAAAGCGGTCAATCACTAGACTGTGACTCAGCTAAGAAAGTTCTTCCTTTTCAACTGATAAAATAGCAAGATGATGGAGCCTGTCTTGTCCCATTGTGCACCTCAGCCAAGTGTGGATCCTTCTCAACACACTGAATGACCTTTCACAACTCCAGCTGATGATTGTGATTGGGAGGGAGATCTGGATGACCTGCGTTAGTGTGGGGAACATGGTATTATCAAGCAAGTTGAAAACACACTGCATATCCTTGATGACAATTCTTTCTTTTTTAACCATAAAAAGCTTTCGAACCATTTTTAATTAAATGAACGTTTTTTACTCCAAATTTGTCCTGGGGATGGTGGGACAACTTCACTTGTTTAGGACCACCATGCTTTCCCCCTAAGTCACTAATGTCCCCTTCTTGTTTGTGGAAGCTGGTTGTTGCTCCCTCATCACCTTCATGGTCCTGTCTCTCCTGTCTCTCACCTGTCTCTTGCCTGTCAGTCTCACCTCCTCCTCCCTTTCCTAATCCAGCACCTTCATTCTCATTCTCTACAGCAAACATTAAAAAACGTAAATTTATAATTATGTAAATATCTATCATATTGCTTATAACGTTTTAATGTAACTAGTTTGCTTAAAGCTACAGTGTGTAATTTTCAGCGACATCTAGCGGTCAGACTACAGACCGCAGCAACATGAACATCTCCCCCCCACCGCTTCTCCCCCCCAACAGTACGGCGAGCGTTACGGGACAAAATTTCTTCTACGACGTCCACATCACCTACCCTCTCAAGTGATGAGGTTTGTTTACATAGATAATTTTACAGATAGTATTTCATTAGTCTGTGTAGGGTATAGATTTCATGTAGACTTAAGATAATAAATATACCCGTTATTTTTTCTACATCGTTGTGACGTTTTGGTGAGCTGCTTTGCATGGTGATATAAACAGACGAAGTAATTGTAGTCATTAGTTTAACAGCGAGATTGTGTTCGCTGGAAGAATATATATTCCCCGTTTACAGAGTCCAAGTCATTTTGGTGGCACGGGGGTTACAACGCGAGGAAGAGGGAGAGGAAGAGGGCAGAGAGGCCGGGGTGAGCGTGCAGCTGGGGCCAGGCGAGAGAGGGGAGCCAGCGGGGTGAGAGCAGAGGAGGAAAGGCTTGAAGATCTCCAAAGGAGCCGGAGAGAAGTAACCGAGGTATATATCCAGAAAATTATTTTACAGAAAATTACTGTATCATTACCTGTGAAACGTCAGGGACGTTGCTGAATAAGTATACTGGAGAGTAACAGCATCATCACGCAGCATGTTATTGTTTTAGACAGGTCTGAGCATCCTGTACTCCAAAAACTGCAGTGATATTAGACAATTGTGTGTGTAGGATTAATTACCTGTCCAACAGAAAACTGGCAACTTGAGCGTCACTTTGAAAACCTTTTTCCTCCATCAGTGACTTCCATCGTGTAAATGCCGTGCCAATGTTGATCCGTGTTTTTTGTCGTTTCTTGTCACGCTTGCTTTTATTCTCGTCGTGTTTCCGCTTCTTAGATGACGGGGGTTTGGTGTCCGCCGCTTTTCGTTGTGATACAGAGTAGGCATGATCCTCCATTCGTCTGATGTTTGGCCACACAGTGCCAAACAGTTTGCAAAGTCACTCACGCCTGCCGCCTTGTTCACCTTTCTTGTTACTGAGGCGCAGTATACCTGCTTCTTCTTCTTCTTTGGTTTCAGGCAGACTAAACGCTTCTCAGGCATAATACTGCCATCTACTGTTCAGTACCGTCTCAGTTAATCTCTCTCAACTTGCCGTAGTTATTTTTGAGCGTCATGGGAGATCTCGCAATCGCTAGTTTGTTGCCTCTGCGCTGCCGTAGCGCAAAGATGTCAGCCTCCATGGCTGCGAGACCCGCTCCTATGTAATTATAAATAACGAATTCTAAGGCAACGCAAATATTATGGTTAAAAGGCTGAGCTCATAGGTGATGATAAATAACATAGTTATGTATAATATATTAAATTTCTGACTTTATATGCCTGTAATTATTACACACTGTAGCTTTAAATCACTAATTCATCACGGGACCTTACCTCCCTCTCTCTCATCTTGTTTTACTGCTTCCCTGTCTCTGCTTCGTGTGAGGAATTTCCTGATATCCATCTACAAACCAATGCAGTCATTTTCAGTTAGTAGCCTATAAATCATGTGGTTTCACTGGGAAAGTAATAAAATTGACAGGTAAGAAACGTCCCCAGAACTAAAAATACATCGCGGCGGCACAGTGTCCCATCCGACTCAGTTGAGAGCAGCGCATTAATTTACCGGCAGTTCATGCAGTGACATGCGCTGACGTGGGGGCGCTAATACATCCTCAATTTGGAGTTAACAGCACACTTGCTACGCATTTGAGTAGAAATATACGTCTCCTCCCGTTGGAATTATCTAAATTGATGCATTAAAAAATGTATCACTGTTGCATGAGATTTATACTGGGGCACAGCTCATTTATACTGGGGCACGTGCCCCAGTATAAATGGGGTCTGGCGACGCCGATGGAACCGTCCATTCCACCTGCTCTTAGCAGGAATGATTTTATGGGAATCTTTATAAATTAGATTGACCTCATTAAAAATAAGATAATTAGCGATCCTCTATCTACGATTGGTTTGTCTCTGGAGGGTGGGGCAGCATCTGAGGTAGTCATGGAATCTGAACCGGGTTTAGACTGCTTTGATCTGTTGGGAGCTGGAGAAAATCCCATCTTTCTCCAGCAGAGTCCGCCGTGGATCCTCTGAGGGAGCCTCCTGCACAGCTGCAGCTCATCTAGATCATCAGAGGATCCACTATATAAGCTGTCTTCAGACCTTGCCTCAACGCCGCAGTGTTGTTCCAGTTGGTCAGCGCTAAAGCCTAGATCCTTGTGTAAATCTCTATGACTCTGAATCCTGGTTGGATCTTAACCACTGTCTCTGTGTTTCCAGGAAACTCGTGTCTCCTCCGAGAAAGCTCAAGAAGAGCTAACCTGCCGAGCCGACCCTCTGAGCCAAACCCTGAAGATTCTCTGAGAACCACCAAACAGCTCTGGACTAGAGCTGGGAAACCAAAGCCAAGGTCTGTTCAAGCTAGACGTGAGACGCTGAAGCAGCTAACGGACTCTGCTACTAAATCCTTCTCCAGAACCAACAGTGACTCTCCCAAAGAGAACCTCCAGAACCCTCAAGGTACAATCAGAGCTCCTTTGGAAATCAAATCCTGTCTTCAGTCCATAACTGCTCTGTCTCTCACGCAGACTCCGGTGAAACCAGAACCCAGGCCCGAACCAGTCATCTGTACATTCTGTGTGTGTGCAAATAAACTTGTTAAACTTTTCATCCTCGTGTCCGTCAGTGGTGTTCTGCATACTTGGGTCTCCATTTGAGAACCCATCATGACAGAACACTGCGGCCAAACTCAAGGCCCAGCAGATCACCTCACCCGTCGTTTGGAGGAACAGGATGTTCAACTACAAGGACAAACCCAAACGCTTCGTGAGTTATACCATCTAGTTGAAACTCATAACCAAATGCTACAGAGTTGTGCTAACTTCCTGAATAGCGCTAATGCTGCATCTGTACAGCAACCATTTCCGGGTCCAGTCCCTCCCCCGAGGTCACAACCCGTGACGTCATCAGAATTCCGTCCGTGTCTCCCTGAAAGATTCTCCGGTAACATGAAAGATTGCAAAGGATTTTTATTTCAGTGCCGGTTGATCTTTCAGAATGCTCCTGGCAGTTTTTCCTCAGATCACAAGAAGATAACGCTCATTCTTTCTCAGTTAACAGGAAGAGCTTTGGAATGGGCTCAGGCAAGATTTGCTACTGACGACAGTTTAGATTGCCGTTTTTCTGACTTCATTGCTGAATTTACCCAGGTTTTCAACCAGGAAACTGACCAAACTATTGATTCCAGAATTCTTTTCGGTCTTAAACAGGGAAATTCTTCGGTGGCAGATTTTTCTATTAACTTCCGGGTTAAAGCAGCAGCTTCCGGATGGAACCAAAGCGCCTTGAAGGGAGCATTCTTCATGGCATTAAACGAACAGATTAAAGATGAACTCGCAACCCTCGACGAACCAGCCTCCCTCGAGGATTTAATCCGCCTCTCCATCAGACTAGATAACAGAATTCGAGCCAGAAACAGTTCTAAGAAGCAGAGTAATTTTTCTCCTGCCTCACCTAATGTGACTGTTTGTTCTCCCTCTACAGAGCAGATGCCCACTCAAAGGTCTAAGTCCCTGTCTCTACCATTGCCTGTGCAGGCTTCACATTCGGGGGAGGGGAATTTTGAACCAATGCAGGTGGGACACACTAGGCTCTCTCCTGAGGAGAGACAGAGGCGCTTCCTAGGTAAATTATGTATCTACTGTGGCGAGAGTGGACACTTCATCGCCACCTGCCCGGCAAAATCAAAAGCTGGGGCCCGCCAGAGGATCTGAGGAGTCTGGCGGGCCAAATAAACACAACAAAATCTCCTCGATTGTTGCTGCCTGCTACACTCTTCTATGACAACCAAAGTCTCTCTTTCTCCGCCTTCATCGACTCAGGCTGTGAGTGTAACCTAATCGACTCTAACCTCGTCCAGCAACTCCAGATCAAGACCGTTCCTCTCTCTCAGCCTCTCAGTGTGTCCGCCATAGACGGGAAAAGACTCCACCGGGTTACCCACCAAACCCAGCCCCTCGAGCTACTCCTGTCAGGTAACCACCGAGAGACAATAACTTTCTTTGTGTTTCCCTCTGCATGTTCCCCGCTGTTCCTCGGCTTCGAGTGGTTGGAGAAGCATAACCCTCACATTAACTGGACTAAGCGTCTCCTGGAATCATGGTCTACTACGTGCCACGAAACATGCCTTCGTTCAGCTGCCCCCATGGTGGGGTCTCCTAGAGGTGGGGGGGAGATGGACTCTCCTGACCTTTCTTCAGTTCCCTCTGAGTACCATGATTTAGCCCCTGTCTTCAGTAAGGTCAGTGCGACGTCCCTACCTCCACACAGACCATACGATTGCGCCATTGAACTGTTACCTGGAGCTCCTCTTCCTAGCAGCAGATTGTATAACATTTCCAAGCCTGAAAGAGAAACTATGGAAAAATACATCAACGAATCATTAGCTGCTGGAATAATCCGTCCTTCATCATCTCCTTTGGGCGCCGGTTTCTTCTTCGTGGGCAAAAAAGATGGTTCCCTGAGACCTTGTATTGATTATCGAGGTTTGAACTAGATCACTATTAAAAATAAATACCCACTGCCTCTTCTCGCCTCTGCTTTTGAACCTGTACAGGGTGCAACAGTGTTTTCCAAGCTGGACTTAAGAAACGCCTATCCTCTCCTTAGGATACGAGAGGGCGATGAATGGAAAACTGCTTTTAAGACTCCCTTGGGTCAATTCGAATACCTGGTGATGCCCTTCGGTTTAACAAACGCTCCTGTCTGTTTTCAAGCCCTAGTCAATGATGTTCTCAGAGATTTCCTCAACGTGTTTGTTTTTGTGTACATCGATGACATTCTCATTTATTCCAAGGACCTCCAAGAACACAAGAGACATGTCCGTCTTGTCTTACAGAGACTTCTGGAGAATAAGCTGTTCGTGAAAGCCGAGAAGTGTGAATTCCATCAATCTTCAGTCACCTTTTTGGGGTTTGTGCTCGAGGGCGGCCAGGTAAGACCTTCCGAAGACAAGATCAAAGCAGTCTTAGACTGGCCAGTTCCTGAGAACCGAAAACAACTACAGAGGTTTTTAGGGTTCGCTAACTTCTATCGTCGTTTCATAAGAAACTACAGTCAGACAGCCCTTCCATTAACCTCGCTTACTTCCACTAAACGAACTTTTCTGTGGACTCCCGAGGCCCAGGCAGCGTTTGAAAAACTAAAATCCTTGTTTTCCAGAGCACCTGTCCTAATTCAACCAGATCCAGCTAAACAGTTCATCCTAGAGGTGGATGCTTCAGATTCCGGGGTTGGAGCGGTTCTCTCCCAAAGGCTCGACTCAGATCAAAAAATACACCCATGTGCTTTCTTCTCCCGTAGACTTTCTTCAGCTGAACAAAACTATGATGTGGGTGACCGTGAGCTCCTGGCTATAAAACTGGCGTTGGAAGAATGGAGGCATTGGCTGGAGGGAGCTGAGCATCCGGTTCTTGTGTGGACAGACCACAAAAACCTGGCTTACATCCAGTCAACAAAGCAGGCAAACCCTCGCCAATCCAGGTGGTCAATCTTCTTCTCTCGATTCAACCTAATCATTTCCTACAGACCCGGATCCAAGAACGTGAAGCCCGATTCTCTCTCTCGTCTCTACTCCGTCGAACATCCAGAGACACCTGAACCAGTCCTCCCTGCTTCATGTACCATAGGAGTGGTCAACTGGGAGATAACTGACCTCATCAATTCCGCCCTAGCCACTGAACCAGATCCAGGTACCGGTCCGCCTAACCGTACATATGTCCCATCTTCTGTCAGGTCCCGTCTTATCCAGTGGATGCATGCCGCCAAATTCACCGATCATCCAGGTGTGAGTAGGACAGTTGCTCTCATCTCCAGGCGTTTCTGGTGGCCCACACTCCACAGAGACGTAAAGGAGTATGTGTTGGCTTGCCCCACATGTGCCCGCAACAAGGCCTCACACCAACCTCCCTCAGGCCTGCTTCAACCACTTCCTGTTCCATCGCGCCCATGGTCCCATATAGCCATTGATTTCGTCACCGGTCTCCCTGTCTCCCGAGGTATGTCCACCATACTAACCATTGTTGATCGTTTCTCGAAGTCCTGTCATCTAATTCCCCTCAGGAAACTTCCCACGGCCTTTCAGACAGCCCAGTTGCTAATTAAACATGTTTTCCGGCTTCATGGCATCCCTCAGGAAATCCTCTCGGACAGAGGTCCACAATTCATCTCACAGGTATGGAAGGCTTTCTGTTCTGCTCTCGGCTGCCAACCTTCTCTCACTTCAGGTTACCACCCGCAATCTAACGGCCAGACAGAACGAATGAACCAGCAACTGGAATCCACCCTCCGCTGTCTCACTTCCAATAACCCCGTGGATTGGAGTCAATACCTCCCGTGGATAGAATATGCTCACAACTCCCTCCGTTCTGCATCCAGTGGACAGTCCCCATTCCAGGTCAGTCTCGGATACCAACCACCTCTTTTTCCTGCAGATGAGAGAGAGATATCGGTGCTGTCCGTAAATCAACACATCCGTCGCTGCCAGAGGATTTGGAGGGAGACCATCGCCACACTCAACCAGTCATCCGAATCAGTCAAACGTTTCGCCGACGCCAAGAGACGACCTGCCCCCGAGTATTCTGTGGGCCAGGAGGTGTGGCTCTCCACTCGAGACATCCCCCTCAAGGGGATGTCTCGAAAACTCTCCCCGAGATTCATAGGACCCTTCAAGATCTCACGCATCATCAATCCTTCTGCTGTCCGTCTACAACTTCCCCAGTCCCTACGAATCCACCCTACTTTCCACGTCTCCCAGATCAAGCCTGTTTCCTCGAGCCCTCTGTGCCCACCGTCCGACTCCCCACCACCCACCCTGGAGGTCGATGGCCATCCGGCCTTCACAGTGCGCCGCATCCTAGACTCCCGTCGACGAGGTCGCGGATGGCAGTACCTCGTCGACTGGGAGGGCTACGGACCGGAGGATCGTCAGTGGGTCCCTGGCTCGTACATCCTCGACCCTGCGCTCATCGAGGAGTACGAGCGTTCCTGCCCATCTACCTCTTCCGGACCGCCAAGGGGCGGTCGTTGAGGGGGGGGTACTGTTGGGAGCTGGAGAAAATCCCATCTTTCTCCTGCAGAGTCCGCCGTGGATCCTCTGAGGGAGCCTCCTGCACAGCTGCAGCTCATCTAGATCATCAGAGGATCCACTATATAAGCTGTCTTCAGACCTTGCCTCAACGCCGCAGTGTTGTTCCAGTTGGTCAGCGCTAAAGCCTAGATCTTTGTGTAAATCCCTATGACTCTGAATCCTGGTTGGATGTTAATCACTGTCTCTGTGTTTCCAGGAAACTCGTGTCTCCTCCGTGAAAGCTCAAGAAGAGCTAACCTGCCGAGCCGACCCTCTGAGCCAAACCCTGAAGATTCTCTGAGAACCACCAAGCAGCTCAGGACTAGAGCTGGGAAACCAAAGCCAAGGTCTGTTCAAGCTAGACGTGAGACGCTGAAGCAGCAAACGGACTCTGCTGAAAAACCCTTCTCCAGAACCAACAGTGACTCTCCCAAAGAGAACCTCCAGAACCCTCAAGGTACAATCAGAGCTCCTTTGGAAATCAAATCCTGTCTGCAGTCCATAACTGATCTGTCTCTCACGCAGACTCCGGTGAAACCAGAACCCAGGCCCGAACCAGTCATCTGTACATTCTGTGTGTGTGCAAATAAACTTGTTAAACTTTTCATCCTCGTGTCCGTCAGTGGTGTTCTGCATACTTGGGTCTCCATTTGAGAACCCATCATGACATGATCCAGTTGAACTTTCAGAGTTAGCAAAACTATTGTCTTCATCTAAGCCTTCAACTTGGATGTTAGATCCAAGAATAGAATTTAAAATCCTCCTTCTCACATATAAAGCCTTAAATGGCCAAGCTCCATCTGATATCAGAGATCTGATTGTTCCTTATGTTCCTAACAGAGCACTTCGCTCTCAATCTGAAGGTTTACTAGTGGTTCCTAGAATTTCTAAAAGTAGAATGGGAGGCAGATCTTTTAGTTCTCAGGCTCCTCTCCTGTGGAACCAACTACCAGTTTTAGTCCGTGAGGCAGACACCCTGTCTACTTTTAAGGCTAGGCTTAAAACTTTCCTTTTTGATAAAGCTTCTAGTTAGAGTGGCTCAGGTTATCCTGAGCTATCTCTATAGTTCTGCTGCTATAGGCTTAGACTGCTGGAGGACATAGGGACCCCTTTTTCATCATTCTGCTTCATTCTATCTCTATTCTCCCACTCTGCAGAATCTGTTAGTTCAATCTCTAACGTTCTGCTCTCTCTGCTTTTTCTCATAGTAGCTTCATCTGGTCTGTTCCTGTTTGGCTGTGACTCCATCCTGGAGAGAAATATCAGCTGTGCTGCTGCCATCAACACCTTTGTTTCTAGATGTTGGAGCTTGGCCTGTTTTCCAGTGTAGTCCTGTTTCTCTGACTGTGACTAACTGGATGTGCTCTCTTCATCCTCTGACATGGGAGCTGGCTCGGAGCTCGTCTGCCTGGCTGTGTGTTTCCTGGACGGGGCCGCCTGTGGAGCTGGTTGACAGTTGCCTTTTGTATCTATGCTTCTTTTTCTATGTCTGCTTCTGTCTCCTTGAACCCCAGTGGGCCTCAGCAGATGGCGGCTCACACTGAGCCTGGTTCTGCTGGAGGTTTCTTCCTGTTCAAAGGGAGTTTTTCCTCTCCACTGTCGCTACAAGCATGCTTAGTGTGAGGGATTGCTGAAGAGTCAATGAGTCGATGCAATCAGCTGGTTTTCCTTAGATAGAAAACTTTGAATCAATCTGACTGGATGATCTGGTGAACTGGAAAGTGACCTGAGATGACATGATGTGAATTGGAGCTATAGAAATAAACTGAATAGAATTGTATGATGAACTGTTCTTTCTTTGAAAGATACAGGTGCTGGTCATAAAATTAGAATATCATGAAAAAGTAGATTGATTTCAGTAATTCCATTTAAAAAGTGAAACTTGTATATTATATTCATACATTACATACAAACTCATATATTTCAGATGTTTATTTTGTTTAATTTTGATGATTACAAATGACAACAAATGAAAATCTCAAATTCATCATATCAGAAAATTAGAATATTGTGAAAAGGTTCAAAATTGATGGCCCCTGGTGCCACACTCTAATCAGCTAATTAACTCAAACCACCTGCAAAAGCCTTTAAATGGTCTTTCAGTCTAGTTCTATAGGCTACACAATCATGGGGAAGACTGCTGACTTGACAGTTGTCCAAAAGACGACCATCGACACCTTGCACAAGGAGGGCAAGACACAAAAGGTCATCGCTAAAGAGGCTGGCTGTTCACAGAGCTCAGTGTCCAAGCACATTAATAGAGAGGCGAAGGGAAGGAAAAGATGTGGTCGAAAAAAGTGTACAAGCAAGAGAGATAACCGCACCCTGGAGAGGATTGTGAAACAAAACCCATTCAAAAATGTGGGGGAGATTCACAAAGAGTGGACTGCAGCTGGAGTGAGTGCTTCAAGAACCACCACACACAGACGTATGAAAGACATGGGTTTCTGCTGTCGCATTCCTTGTGTCAAGCCACTCTTGAACCACAGACAGCGTCAGAAGCGTCTTGCCTGGGCTAAAGAGAAACAGGACTGGACTGCTGGTGAGTGGTCCAAAGTCATGTTCTCTGATGAAAGTAAATTTTGCATTTCCTTTGGAAATCAAGGTCCCAGAGTCTGGAGGAAAAGAAGAGAGGCACTTCATCCACGTTGCTTGAAGTCCAGTGTAAAGTTTCCACAGTCAGTGATGGTTTGGGGTGCCATGTCATCTGCTGGTGTTGGTCCATTGTGTTTTCTGAGGTCCAGGGTCAACGCAGCCACATACCAGGAAGTTTTAGAGCACTTCATGCTTCCTGCAGCTGACCAACTTTTTGGAGATGCAGATTTCATTTTCCAACAGGACTTGGCACCTGCACACAGTGCCAAAGCTACCAGTACCTGGTTGAAGGACCATGGTATCCCTGTTCTTAATTGGCCAGCAAACTCTCCTGACCTTAACCCCATAGAAAATCTATGGGGTATTGTGAAGAAGAAGATGCAATACACCAGACCCAACAATTCAGAAGAGCTAAAAGCCACTATTAAAGCAACCTGGGCTATCATAACAACTGAGCAGTGCCACAGACTGATCGACTCCATGCCACGCCGCATTGCTGCAGTAATACAGGCCAAAGGAGGCCCAACTAAATACTGAGTGCTGTACATGCTCATACTTTTCATGTTCATACTTTTCAGTTGGCCAACATTTCTATAAATCCTTTGTTTTTATTGGTCTTCAGTAATATTCTAATTTTCTGATATGATGAATTTGAGATTTTCATTTGTTGTCATTTGTAATCATCAAAATTAAACAAAATAAACATCTGAAATATATGAGTTTGTATGTAATGTATGAATATAATATACAAGTTTCACTTTTTAAATGGAATTACTGAAATCAATCTACTTTTTCATGATATTCTAATTTTATGACCAGCACCTGTAAACTAAAGTGCCCACTGAGTGAAATCCATCGATATCCGCTTATTTAACTGGGGTGAATAGTTGAATACTTTTTTCCATGACAAACCCCAATGGAAATTCACTGTAAGCAATAACAGTCATTAAGTACTGAGCAGGTTTGGAAGTTGAAAATACTGTTGATTGTTTTTAATGTGATCCTCATTTTATTCTTATATCTTATTTTAAACTGTTTATATGGGAGGGGTGTAATTTAATATTTTTTTTTTCTATATTATTATATGTAATTTTTCTTACAATTTTTCCCCTTCTGTAAAGGGGAAAAAAATAATTTCAAGAAAAAAATAATCCCTTGCAAGAAAATAATTTCCTGCAAGGGATTAATAAAATGATTCCGGTACGTGGGCTGCTCAGTGTCTCAGTGGGAAGCACTGCTGCCTTGCAGGAAGAAGGTTCTGGGTTCAATTCCCGGCATGGGGTCTTTCTGCATGGAGTTAGCATGTGTGGGTTCTCTCTGGGTACTCCGACTTCCTCCTGCAGTCCAAAAACATGACTGTCAGGTTAATTGGCTTCTAAATGGTTGTTTGTCTCTGTGTTGCCCTGTGATGGAATGGGGACCTGTCCAGGGTTGACCCTGCCTCTCACCCACTGACCCCAGTAGGGATAAATATTCCAGAAAAATAGATGGATGGATCTGATACTGGAGTTACACCCAACAAAGGTGGAGCCATCACTCTACTGTGTATAAATATAGTGTAATTATTTTTATTTGAATGTTTCATTCTATTTCATTAACCTAAAATCTGTAGTCTAGCAAACATTAATTCTATATTTTTAAACAAGTTTTGAGGACTTATACTTGTTTTTATTTCTTTTTATATTCTTCACTGTAAAATTCTCATCGTTGTGTTTTTAGGTTTGGACAATTTAATATCTGTCCAGGACAACAGATGAAAAATAGCCTTTTGGTTAATTCTGGTGCATTTGCAGGAAAATGTATTAATGTGCACTGTCCCTGTCAAAGAAATAAATTCATTAAATTAAACTTATGCAGGGCTCAGACCTCACAGACTTAGGTTATAGAAAAAAGAAGAAGATAAAAGCACATCAAGATTATTTTCTCATTTTCACTCAGATCTTTATTTGTAAAACAAATGTCAACTTCACAATTATAATCAGCTTTTTGTTTGTCACGTAAAATCCAACAAAATTCACTAAAGGTGATGATTGTAATGTGACCAAATAGAAATATTAGTTTTTTCCATTATAGGATGTTAAACATTAAGTACAGAGAGTCTCTGCAGACGGATGATATGTTTTCCAATCCAAACTTCTAGTTTTGGAACAAAACATACAATGAATGGTTTATTTAAAAGGTTATTTTTCCTGAAAATAAAGAGCATCCAGTGATGGAGATAATTTTATTGAGCAAAAACCTCAAACACAAATCAAAAGTTAGACCAAGAGTTTTTAATCCCCACTCCTTACAGATCCTAGTGTAGAATCGCTGCAGCGTTTTTCTTTTGTTGGAAATAGTTTGTTTGTGAGACGCTGCTGTGCAGCTGGTCTAGTTGTAGAAGCCTCTCCAGTACCAGCAGGTGCAGTTAAGGCCGGAGGCTATGAGCAGGATGACCAGCAGGGTGATCAGCAGGCCGGCGCCCAGGATGGTGGCAATGATGGCCCAGACCAGCGTCCGCTTGGACGTGTCGATCAGGGGAGACCGGAGGGCCATGTGGGCCCGCCTCGCCCGCCGGCGGTCCTGAGGAGGATAGCGTGCCAGGTTGACGCTCTCCATGTTCAGCGAGCGGATCAGGCAAGCTCTCTGGTGACTCAGCTGGTCAAAGGTGTGTTTGCCATGGTAACGACCCATGCCGCTCTGACCTGGAGGGGTCACAAGCAAGACTCTGTTCACATCAATAATGCAGTTCTAGGCAGAAACCGGGGGGGGGGGGGGGGGGGGGGGGGGGATTTACCATCAGGCAATACTAGGCAGGTGCCCAGGGCCCCAAGTTCCTGGGGGCCCCATAAGACTCTGCTTACATGTATGGTTAATGCCAATCATTTTTCCAGCCAATATTGTTACTGGAATCAGGACAAGACCTTATTACCTTTGTAACATTTAAAAATTATGGATATTTTGATGGTTAAAAATTTATGTCAATGTAATAACAAGAAACGCCAACTAGCCTGAATGTATTAAGAAAAATAACAAATGTGCTTCTAGAAGAAATTCATGAAAAAAACTCTGAGAGTGAATGAAACACATTTTTTTGGTCTAACATAATCTTAGAGGCATTAATGCTGATACTGGAACTGACATTCTGCTCCGTTTGTAAGGGGTATGCAGGTGATCAAGAAGGCTAACTTGCCCTATAAAGGGTTAACAAGCTTTATAAATAAAGCTCAGTGACTCTTTTCTACTTTTTTACTCTAACTTGAGACTTTGAACGTCTCTTTTTTTATCAGGTTATGATTACTATTCTCACCGACGCCCCCAAATGGCAGCGAGTTGAGCGTGTAGTGCATCATGACATCGTTAACCGTCACTCCTCCGCTGGTGGTCTCCTCAATCATCCGTTTTATTGCCTTGGTCAGAGAGGGAGGGAGGAGAAAACATTAGAAGGAGAAAACGCTGAAGATCTGCTCCCTGCTGGCTGAGCCCCACCTTCTTATCTGAGCAGAAGATGTAGAGAGCCAAGGGTTTGTCCCTCTCATTGATGAAGCTGATGGCATCATCCATGTCACTCACTGTGACTATCGGCAGGACGGGACCGAAGATCTCCTCCTGCATCAGCCTGGAGTGGGGGGGCACGTCCTTCAGCACCGTGGGGGCTGTGAACGTCAGGCCGCAGCTCAACAAACCAGGATGAAACAATAAAACATCAACAGCGTGTTAAAATGCCTCCGCTCACAGATGTAGCACTGGGAGGAGTCGCTCTGACCCCCCACTACAGGCGTGTATCCCTCCATCAGACTCATGACTCTGTGGAAGTGCCGCTGGTTGATGATTCGGCCGTAATCAGGCGAGCATTTGGGATCAGCGCCATAGAATTCCTGTTAGAGGTTAAATAAGCAGCCATGTTAAAGCAGGTCCTCCTTAAAGGAGCAGCAGGTCCCGGCGGAGGCCTTACTGACCAGCAGAGTCTGCCGGATGCATTCAACCACGCGGCCCTGGATGCAGGGCTCACACAGGATGTAGTCTGGAGCGATGCACGTCTGGCCGCAGTTCACAAACTTTCCCCAAGTGATGCGGCTGCAGACGAAACAGACATGACAACCATCCTCAGTGAGCGTTTCAGAGTAAACCAGCAGAACCTGAAGAATGTCAGAGCGGTTACAGAAACTTCATTTCCTCATTGGCTGAAGCTGCTGTGTTCGGAAAACAGCTAATTTATGTTCAAACGTCTGCCTGGCTGTGTGTTTCCTGGACGGGGCCGCCTGTGGAGCTGGTTGACAGTTGCCTTTTGTATCTATGCTTCTTTTTCTATGTCTGCTTCTGTCTCCTTGAACCCCAGTGGGCCTCAGCAGATGGCCGCTCACACTGAGCCTGGTTCTCCTGGAGGTTTCTTCCTGTTCAAAGGGAGTTTTTCCTCTCCACTGTCGCTACAGGCATGCTTAGTGTGAGGGATTGCTGAAGAGTCAATGAGTCGATGCAATCAGCTGGTTTTCCTTAGATAGAAAACTTTGAATCAATCTGACTGGATGATCTGGTGAACTGAGATGACGTGTTGTGAGTTGAAGCTATAGAAATAAACTGAATTGAAAATTGAATTAAAAAGGTTTACCGCTTAAATGTTTATTCCTAAAGTGGCTGCAGAGGCTGATCTGCTGCACTTTTTATCTAATCAGCCATTTTCTGCCAATAATAGTACAGTATTTCTTGACACCTTGTCTGAGCCAGTGCAGCTCATCGTTTGCGTATAAGCAGGGGCGCCGCCAGGAATATGGGACCCAATGAAAGACATTCATATTCAAATTATCGTAACACAAAAAGTTAAATATGCAACAACTTTGTGTCAGGGCTCCTGTCTGTGTGTTTGTTTTTGTCTTTGTCTCCCTTCCACCAGCAGGAGGCGCCTGGTTCTGGTCCGCCTCCTCACACACCTGCTGACGGTTACCTCAGTAACGGATCGCTCTTACGCTGCTGACTGCCACTACCTCGACGCCAGAGTGTTTGCTAGTTTTGGGTACTCTAGCCAGGCTGAGTTTGGCTGAGTATGACTGAGTTCTTGTCAACCTGAGTTTTAACTTTGTTTTTGTCTTTGCCTCTCGACAGGAAGTCATCCTGCAAACTGGATCTTTCGGACCCTAACTCCCTGGAGGGATCAACTGAGCCTCAAACTGAGCTGGGGATTCAAACTGGAGGTTTGGGTAAACCCTGTACCGCCCTCCACCGAATCAGACTAACACTGGAAAACAGCACACAGATTGGAGTCAAGGATTCTACTACTTCTCTGGAGACGTGAGTCAACAACCAGATCCTCTTCTCCTAATCCATGAATAAAATTTCCCACTGAGCCTGAACTAATCGTTTTGTCTTCCCCTCACCTTCCAGTTCCGGCTGATCAGAGTACTGAGCAACTCTGCACAGTACTTTATCTCTTCATTAAAACCTGTTAAACCTTTCCCCTGGTCTCTCTGAATTGGTTTGCCTACGTTTGGGTCTCATCTTTAGAAAATTATGACACTTTGAAACTCTAAATTAAAAATCACCTTCTCAAAAAAAAAACAGCTTTAAGCAAAAAACAGAAGTGTATCTATGTACAATGAAAATAAAATAGGTTTAGGATGTTGAAAATATTGTCCTGTAAGTTTTCACTATAACTTTAGACATTAATTCAATTTTTAACAGATTTATTTTTAAGACAAAGCTAAAGTAAAGTACCGCCTTCGTTCTTCTTCTGAGATTCAGTTCTTACATTTTTATATTATTGCATTTTATTTTGGATGACGATTCCAAAAAGGAGTTACCCTGTGGGATCAGCTAATAGGGCTGCTCAGTGTTGCAGTGGGTAACTTTGCTGCCTTGCAGTAATAAGGTTCCGGGTTTGATTCCCCGCCTAGGATCTTTCTGCATGGAGTTTGCATGTTCTCCCTGAGCATGTGTGGGTTCTCTCCGGGTACTCCATCTTCCTTCCACAGTCCAAAAACATGACTGTTAGGTTAATTGGCTTCTCTAAATTCTCCTTAGGTGTGAGTGAATGGTTGTTTGTCTCTGTGTCTCCCTGCGATGGACTGGAGACCTGTCCAGGGTGGACTCCTCCTCTCACACATTGACAGCTGGGTGAGAGGCTGTGCTGAGGCTCATGCATACTGAGATGCTCTGTGATTATTTATTTTTTAGATAACTTGTGTTTTAAATCTTAGATTTTCTGTAAAATTCCAAGTATTTTAAATTAAATAGGTTTAATTCATTGGTGTAAAAGTGCCCCTCCCCCACTGGAAGGTAGGTCTCCACCAGGCCCCAGTAACTCAGAGGTTAAAGGTGTGGAAAATGACTGGCGGACTGATAAGACGAAGCAGCAGTCCTCTGAAAGCTGCTCCCAATGCTCCCATTATAAACCACAGCCTTCTGGTTACCAACCATCCACCGGCCTCAGAGGTTCTGAGTTTTTCCCCCTCAGAGGATCTTCTAGTGATGGGAGCGTTACCGGCAGGCCGTCCTGACATCACAGTCCTTGTCAATGTAGCAGGGGCTCTTCCCCCCCAGCTCCAGGGTCACAGGGGTGAGGTGGCGGGCCGCGGCCTCCATCACCAGTTTGCCAGCTGTGCTGCTGCCGGTGTAGAAGATGTGGTCGAACCTGAGCCTCAGCAGCTGCTGGGTCTCTGCCGCTCCGCCCGTCACCACCGGGTAGAGATCCTGCAGGCAAACCAGCAGAAACTATGAATCTGAGTGAGCAGCTGTGCCACGTGGAAGTTAAACAGCCTCTTTGTCCTCAGATAGCTTATCAACAACAGTGGTGGGTGTTCAGACCTTGTCCAGATAGCGCGGCAGCAGCGCGCGGAGCAGGAGGGACGAGCATTCGCTCAGCTCTGACGGTTTCACCACGGCTGCATTGCCTGTGAATGGGATGACATCACTGAGTGACGCAGAGCAGGAGGAGGAGGAGGAGGATGGGGATGAAAGGGATTTATATGTCATGACCTTTATCTTCATCAAGTGACGGAACATGTAGGGTCTACAGCATCTCTACAAATAAGAACTGAAGGTTTAACATTAGTCTGACGTCACCAAAAGATCCTTCAGCAGACTCCTCAGATCAGGCAAGCGGGTCCCTGAGGGCCGCTGTCCTGAGGGCCGCTGTCCCTGAGGGCCGCTGTCCTGAGGGCCGCTGTCCCTGAGGGCCGCTGTCCTGCAGCTTTTGGAGGTTTGCTGCTTCTGTACGGCTGATTTTAATTGAAAGCTGATTAACAGGCTTTTGCTGAGCTGTAATCATCAGAATCAGCTGAGCTAAAGCTGAGAATCCTCTAAAACTTGCAGGACAGCGGCCCCCCAGGACCGACTTTGGGGATGCCTGGCTTAGAGAGTCAGCCTGAGGGTAACATTCTGTCTGGGAGGTTTGCTAGAGAGCATCATGGAAGAAACAGAAGCATGAAGACCGAGAAACACAGCAGACAGATCTGGGAGAAAGATGGTGAGAAGTGAATAAGGCTCTATTCAGACAGACCTACTAGGACAAAGACATCCACCTAGACTGAAGGCGGACGCCCATGTACCGCGGTTGCTCCTAGACTGACTAAATAATGAGTAAATGGATCAAAGAAGAAGCCAAAAGTTTGATTATCTTTCTAAGAAAAACTGCAGAAATCTTCAGCTCAGGAGAGTTTCTGAACTCTATAAAATCTAACTCTGATGGAACTGCTGCAAAGAAAAAAGTGTTGAAAGACAACCAGCAGAACCCTGCTTGCAGTCCGCCATGAGTGATGAAGACGATGCAAGAAAGATGAGGAAGAAGGAGATTCTACGGTTTAGCAGACATGCTAAAGGCTAAACGAAGCTAAGCCCTGGAGCGGTTACAATGACTCCGCCCACATCCGTTAGAGGATCAACGATCCAACCACTTCCAAGAGAAATTTAAACTTCAGTGACATCATCGTCTTTTAGACGTTCCTTTATTTTGAAATTCTTTAAGGAACAAGACCATAGTGAAAAGGTGAACTTTTATTCATTGAAGGATGCTGTTTACGGTGATGATGCCTGTCATCCAGGTCAGTCATTCCAAAAAAGTTCAAATCAATCCACTGGACTTTGTTTCAAAGTTTGAAGAAGTTTCTCTTCCATCCAGGCTAGAGGCTGAGGTCATATATCTGATCTGTTTTTTAGTTGATATCAATTTTAAGTATTGTGTTAGATTAGCTCATCAGATCCCATCATCTTGATGCCAGACTGGTCAAACAAAATGAAAGGAAATCTCATCCTGATGGACTCTGTGACATCATCATCCAAACACGTGGATGTAACCTTGCATCGCAATAAAGCTAATGGTAGCATGTCGCTCTAATGCTACCATCATCTCCACTCTAAAGCACGGAAGTGGCATTATCATTCTGCAGGGAGGCTTTTCTTCTGGTCGGAAGTGATGGGATGGAGCAAAATGCAGGGCTATGCTGGAAGACTACGGAGGGATTGTCGTATTAATGTTTACATTTTGAAAAAATTAGAAATTGAGTAACGTTGAAAAAAAGATTGCTGTTGTTTTCTTACTTCCATTTTTGTCTCAAATTTATTTTCATAATTTCCTTTTTTATTGCATTCTTTTAATTACTTTTTTCATACTTTATACATTTTTTTAAATCAAATTACTCTTTTCAGTTTGAGTTTTACGACCTGCATTCTTTTAAAACAGCCTTGATGACGAGCAATAAAATGTTATTCCTGCATGTCGTCCATGCAGACCAATAGGATCGCATCTCTGCGCCTCACTCTAGAGTAAGGCCCGCCCCCAAAGTGAAGAGAACATGATCTCGAAAACACAATTACAAAAGAATGTAATTTATAAAATTCAATTTGAAAATCATAAAAAGACATTAAAATTTGTAAAAAAAAAAATAAAATAAAGAAAATTATACATTTAAAAATATCAACTTTAAAAATGTAAAATGGATAAGAAAATGTAGAAATAAATTAAATAATCAAATTTGAAAATATCCAATTTGAGGAAAAAAATAATATTGAAAAAACAAGATGCTAGAAAAGGTTTAAGTTATTCTTCAAACCTTTTTTGTTTAGAATTTTTTAAAGTTTCATTTCTGGATTGCTTCTTCTTTCAAATTTCAATTGATAAAAATACGTTTCCTCAGTTTTCCATTTTTTAAAGGTGTATTTTTCTTGCACCAAACATTCCCTCCATAAAGACCTCCTGCACAGCAGCAGAGCAAACCTAAACATGCAACCAGAGCTGCATTTAGAGCAAAGAACGCTCCAGTCGAGGACCAGACCTCCATCCATTGAGGGGGGACGGGTCTCTGCTGCTCTACGGTTCAGCAGATGTTTGCTTCCTGACCTCTGAACAACAACAAGAACCTAAAGGACCTCCTACCAGCAGCAATGGCCCCAATCAGGGGGAGAAGGGTGAGGGCCCAGGGGTAATTCCAGGCTCCGATGATGAGAACCACTCCCAGAGGCTCCGGCTGAATGTAGACCTCATCAGAGATGGTGAGGAGGTTCTTCTCCACGGGCCGAGGAGCCGCCCACTGCGCTAGCTTCTTTATGGCCAGCTTCACTTCGTTCTCGATGCCGATCAGCTCTAAGAGCGGAGTGTCATACTGGCTCTGTGGAATAAAACCAAACAGGTGAGCAATCAGGATTAAAAAGGACATTTCGCTGTGTTTCCTCCCATCCTGACCCCACCCACCCTGTTAATGTCCTGCTTGAGAGCAGTGGCGATCTCTGCTTCCTTTTCTGTGATCATCCCCTGCAGGGCGTGGAGCTGTTGGAGTCTGAACTCCAGCGGTCGAGCCCTGCCACTGAGGAAGGCCTCCCTGGCCCGCTGCACCGACTGCCTCTCCATCAGCGACCTGCTCAACCACAACACAGGCTCCATCAGCCCCTTTACTGCACCAACATGAGCAGCGCGGTCCTCCACTGCTCCCATATGCTCAGCAGTTTATGGACCAGCAGGAAAACACAGAGCCTGCATCAGCAGAAGGTTTATATGGATGCGAAGCAAAGACACAATAAGCAGCAGGCAGGCTGCAGGCAGGGAATTTAAACAAAAACATTCTTCTGCAATGCATCAGTCCCACCAGAGCACAGCCTCATTAAACAGTTCATTCAATAATCTCACATTTAAATTTTACAAGTAAACAGGAACATTTTAAATAGTTCAAACCAAAACAGAATTAAATTGCATTGGTGCACCACCATCCATCTTCTGTCACGTTTATTCCTGCTGGGGTGGTGAGGGGTGCCTATCTCCAGCTGTCAGTGGGTGAGAGGAGGGGTCCACCCTGGACAGAGAGGGGGGGTCTCAGGTCCATCACAGGGCAACACAGAGACAAACAACCATTCACACTCACACCTAAGGAGGATTTAGAGAAGCCAATTAACCTAACAGTCATGTTTTAGGACTGTGGGAGGAAGATGGAGTACCTGGAGAGAACCCACACATGAACAGGGAGAACATACAAACTCCATGCAGAAAGACCCTGGGCCAGGAATTGAACCTGGAACCTTCTGGCTGCAAGGCAGCAGTGCTACCCACTGCGTCACTGAGTTGCTGGTGCAGCACCAGTTTCATAAAAAAAAAAAAGAAAAGAACAAGAGCTTTCTGAAAAAAAAATGATATACAGGAATAAACAAAATAAAATAACTTTAACCTCTCAACATCCACCTCATTTCTGGGATATTGGCCTATTCTGCATACCCAAATGAAAAAGCAAATAACTGAGGAACTATAAGCCCAGATTACATGTGTGATGCATTATTTAAAAGGTAACACCTTCTAGTTTCTGAATATATACATGAAAGTTAGGTGAGTAAAACACCAAAGCTGCATCAGTTCAAACAAGACTCAAAGATGTTTTGTTTTTTTTATTATCAAAAATATAAGCCTTTTTTGAACAGCAGTAATGAAGACATGCTTGCTTGTTGTGGCTGCTTTGTCAGGCTACATTTCGACATGCTGCTTTAAGTGTTTGAATTGTGGAGAATCTAAGCTTCCCAACGACGTTTAACATCTATAATGGTAAACATTTTACCAGTGTAATGTTCATTCTGAGTTATTATTCCTAAACGCTTTAAAACGGAGGGTTTTGAGAGGCTGAACAATGTTTTCAAAATACTGTCAGTAAATCTAAGAAAAGAGAAAAATATACTTCAAATTAACAGACTCTAATGGAGTTGATTTAGTCATAGATATTATTCCCTGATTTAAAGGGATCTAACTCTATGCAGTTAGAATAAGTAGGTCTCTGAATTTGCAAATTTAGGTAAATAAACTTAAAAATTAGTTCCTTGTTTTCAACTTCCCCGTTTCACATCCTGCAAGCTAAAGACTGAGGTCCTACTTTTAGGAGTTTACAGGATTCCTACCTGAGCTGCAGCTTTTTGGTGTCATTTAGGCCACTGAGGGTTTAGTGGAACATCAGCAGATCTCTCCTTCTGTAAACTTTGTGGAAATAATCAAGGAAGCTTCTGTTTGAGGAGAACTCAGACACCAGCAGGTTGGCTTTAGGACAGACAGCTGTAAACATCAGAGTTTTCCTATTTCCTAACCTAACACACCAATCATTGTCCTTTCATGCTTCACAGCATCAGTCCTTCATCCTAATCACACTCTTCCTCTTTTCTAGTTCCTTCTGTTCTGGAAACACTAAGATCATCTCAGCATGCTTCACTAACTATGGCTCTCTTAGAAATCACTTTCTAATTATGTCAATTAAGTGGGGGGATTTACCATAGGCAGCTGCCTAGGGCCCAAAGTTCATGGGGGCCCCATAAAACTCTTTTTAAATGTATGGTTAATACAACTATTCCTTATTTCTGCACATTAATTATGTCTTAATTAAAATGCCATCAGAACGCTGATAATATTAAGTGTGTCTCAGCCCCCCCCTTCAGTGTCCACCATATTGGATCAGTCCATTTGCTGCACATGTTCAGAAAGGTCCAAACAGACAGCAGCAAACCATTTGAAAACAAACCATGCAAAGAGCAGTGTTGCCAACTTAGCGCTTTAGTCGCTATATTTAGCCACTTTTCAGACCCCTCTAGCACTTTGATTTCTAAAAAGCTCCTAGCGCCAAATCTAGAGACTTTTTTCTGCTACTGGAGACTTTGGAGACAACATCTAAAAGCAGCGAACTCTGCTCTCCAGAGCGAGTAGATTGGTAGCCCCGCCTCCTGCTCTCCTCTATCTTGTCTGCTGTCATGATTCATGCAGCTATTATTTCATCCAAATGAAAAATGGAGAACAGATAAGCAGATCATGGCTTGTCTACAGTGAAAAGAAGGACTGGGTTATTTACTTTGGCCTTTTTGGAAACACAGGAAGGAGCAATCAGCTAAGTGAGCTTAGTGTTATGGTTCCTATTTGTTGTTTCTCTGAGTTTTCTGGTATCAGTTGTTTTGTTTTTATTTTCCATTATCTTCAAGCATTCTTTAGTTACTCTCTGTTGCCCCCTTGTGATTGTTTTCTTTTCCCTTGGATTCCCTCTTGCCAGTTCCACCCACACCTGCTCCCCATTCAGCTCGTTAGTCCATCCTTTGTTTGGTTGTCCTTAAATACTCCACCTCTGCAGTCACTCAGTGCTGGTTCCTTCTTGTTGCTGTGTTGTCTACTGGGCTCGTCTCTACCCTGATGTCTCCATGATTTGCTGCTTTTTGTTCTTCAATTAAACCTTTCAGAACACATCCCTGCTTCTCTTGTCTCTGCATCTGGGTCCTCAAGCAACCTCACCACCCACTGTTGACAGAAGGAACCAGCCAACATGGACCCAGCAGAGTCAAATTTGGCAGGAAGCATGACACACTTCCTGGAGAACTGTCGGTTCACTCTGGACAGGATTGCCACTCTCAGCCCTCCCTGGAGACGGGTATGTGCTGCAGCCGACCTAAAAAAGATTTTAACCCCCCAAACAAATCTCCTGTCATCCCTAGGATTTCTGGACATTTTAGAAGAGGTGGAGTGGAACCACAAGGCGGCTTTAGCCCAGCTATTAAATAAACCTCCTCAACCACAATCACCTGCAGCAGCTGCCTGTTCAACCTCTGTTTCTCCCCTGCCAACTGCTCCCTCCAGGCGTAAGCGTCGCCGGGGGAAGAAGTCCACTCCCTCTCCGGCGGGTCAGCCTGACGCCTCCTCTCCCTCTCCGGCGGGTCAGCCTGACGCCTCCACTCCCTCTCCGGCGGGTCAGCCTGACGCCTCCACTCCCTCTCCGGCGGGTCAGCCTGACGCCTCCACTCCCTTTGGTCAGCCAGCTGCTAGCCTTAGCTTCCCCCATAACCAGGTCAGTGTCTCCCATAGTCTCAGTCGTCACCTCTATGACAAACAGCTAGTCCCATCTTCTAAAAAACTCAAACCAGGTCCACGTATTACACCCCCTGCAGTTAGAGCTCCCCATATTGAAGAGTCTCAGTTAAGGCACTACTTTTATGGGGAGAGGGAAGATCTTTTTCCTTTCCTGCCACCTCCATCAGCTCCTAGCCAGCCAGATCCCCTAGCTCCAGAACCCATTAGCGGTCCAGTTTTCCTAGCTCCAGAACCCATTAGCGGTCCGGTTTCCCTAGCTCCAGAACCCATTAGCGGTCCGGTTTCCCTAGCTCCAGAACCCATTAGCGGTCCAGTTTTCCTAGCTCCAGAACCCATTAGCGGTCCGGTTTCCCTAGCTCCAGAACCCATTAGCGGACCGGTTTCCCTAGCTCCAGAACCCATTAGCGGTCCAGTTTTCCTAGCTCCAGAACCCATTAGCGGTCCGGTTTCCCTAGCTCCAGAACCCATTAGCGGACCGGTTTCCCTAGCTCCAGAACCCATTAGCGGTCCAGTTTTCCTAGCTCCAGAACCCATTAGCGGTCCAGTTTCCCTAGCTCCAGAACCCATTAGCGGACCGGTTTCCCTAGCTCCAGAACCCATTAGCGGTCCGGTTTCCCTAGCTCCAGAACCCATTAGCGGACCGGTTTCCCTAGCTCCAGAACCCATTAGCGGACCGGTTTCCCTAGCTCCAAAAACCCATTAGCGGTCCGGTTTCCCTAGCTCCAGAACCCATTAGCGGACCGGTTTCCCTAGCTCCAGAACCCATTAGCGGTCCAGTTTTCCTAGCTCCAGAACCCATTAGCGGTCCGGTTTCCATAGCTCCAGAACCCATTAGCGGTCCGGTTTCCCTAGCTCCAGAACCCATTAGCGGACCGGTTTCCCTAGCTCCAGAACCCATTAGCAGTCCAGTTTTCCTAGCTCCAGAACCCATTAGCGGTCCGGTTTCCCTAGCTCCAAAAACCCATTAGCGGACCGGTTTCCCTAGCTCCAGAACCCATTAGCGGTCCTGTTTCCCTAGCTCCAGTCCCCATTAGCGGTCCTGTTTCCCTAGCTCCAGTCCCCATTAGCGGACCGGTTTCCCTAGCTCCAGAACCCATTAGTGGTCCGGTTTCCCTAGCTCCAGTCCCCATTAGCGGTCCGGTTTCCCTAGCTCCAGTCCTCCTTAGTGGGGCAGCTCCCCCAGTGCCTGAGCCCATTAGCGGGGCAGCTCCCCCAGTGCCTGAGCCCATTAGCGGGGCAGCTCCCCCAGTGCCTGAGCCCATTAGCGGGGCAGCTCCCCCAGTGCCTGAGCCCATTAGCGGGGCAGCTCCCCCAGTGCCTGAGCCCATTAGCGGGCCGTTAGGCCTAGCGCCAGAGACTCCTGAGCCCATTAGCGGGCCGTTAGGCCTAGCGCCAGAGACTCCTGAGCCCATTAGCGGGCCGTTAGGCCTAGCGCCAGAGACTCCTGAGCCCATTAGCGGGCCGTTTAGCTTAGCGCCTGGCACCCCTGAGCCCGCTCAGAGTCATCCTGATATCCCTGAGCTCACTATTAAAAGGCTCTCTAAAGTAAGGCTCAGCGGACACTCCAAGCCTCCACGGCCCCTCAGCGGGCGCTCCAAGCCTCCACGGCCCCTCAGCGGGCGCTCCAAGCCTCCACGGCCCCTCAGCGGGCGCTCCAAGCCTCCTCTGAGGCTGTTCCTGTGCCGCAGTCGGCGGCCCCCTCTGAGGCTGTTCCTGTGCCGCAGTCGGCGGCCCCCTCTGAGGCTGTTCCTGTGCCGCAGTCGGCGGCCCCCTCTGAGGCTGTTCCTGTGCCGCAGTCGGCGGCCCCCTCTGAGGCTGTTCCTGTGCCGCAGACGGCGTCCCCCAAGGTTCCTGCAGAGTCTGCGTCTGAGACGGCGTTCCACAAGGTTCCTGCAGAGTCTGCGTCTGAGACGGCGTCCCCCAAGGTTCCTGCAGAGTCTGAGTTTGAGACGGCATCCCTCTCCAAAGGTTCCCCTTCTTCAGAGACAGTGTCGCCGGTGTCCTCCAGAGGCCCACCTCCGTCCTCCAGAGGCCCACCTCCGTCCTCCAGAGGCCCACCTCCGTCCTCCAGAGGCCCACCTCCGGCCTCCAGAGACTCTGTCACCTCGCCTCCGGCCCCACGGCCGGCCTCCAGAGGCTCTGTCACCTCTCCTCCGGCCCCACGGCCGGCCTCCAGAGGCTCTGTCACCTCGCCTCCGGCCCCACGGCCGGCCTCCAGAGGCTCTGTCACCTCTCCTCCGGCCCCACGGCCGGCCTCCAGAGGCTCTGTCACCTCTCCTCCGGCCCCACGGCCGGCCTCCAGAGGCTCTGTCACCTCGCCTCCGGCCCCACGGCCGGCCTCCAGAGGCTCTGTCACCTCGCCTCTAGGTTGCCCTCGCCCACCTTTTGTGGGTTGTTTTGTGTTTCTTGCCCTCCTTCCTGGTTTCCCCCTCCGCCCACCCTGGGTGGGTTGTTTTGTGTTTGGGCTCCAAGAGCGTCTGGTATCCGCCCTTGAGGGGGGGGTACTGTTATGGTTCCTATTTGTTGTTACTCTGAGTTTTCTGGTATCAGTTGTTTTGTTTTTATTTTCCATTATCTTCAAGCATTCTTTAGTTACTCTCTGTTGCCCCCTTGTGATTGTTTTCTTTCCCCTTGGATTCCCTCTTGCCAGTTCCACCCACACCTGCTCCCCATTCAGCTCGTTAGTCCATCCTTTGTTTGGTTGTCCTTAAATACTCCACCTCTGCAGTCACTCAGTGCTGGTTCCTTCTTGTTGCTGTGTTGTCTACTCGGCTCGTCTCTACCCTGATGTCTCCATGATTTTGGTTTGTTTCATATTTTGAGTTGGATTTCTGGATTTCTGCCTCGGCTGCTTTTTGGTCTTCAATTAAACCTTTCAGAACACATCCCTGCTTCTCTTGTCTCTGCATCTGGGTCCTCAAAGCAACCTCACCACCCACTGTTGACACTTAGTGCTTGGAAAAAATCTTTTATTCCTTTAGAGACAGCATGAAAAGTCAGCTGAGTACAAAACATAGAGAGGAAAACAAGAAGAAAAGGAACAAGAAGAGAGGGACACAACCTAGAACAGATAATGGATGTCTATTCTATTAACATTTCTCTATCTGGTGAATGGGGCTGTTTGATGTGTTGTCTTCTTCACCTTCATGCTTCCTCAGGGTATCTCCCTCACCTCTCTTCCTCCTTTCTTTCATCTCTTTTCTCTTCCTAAAAAAACTTCCAGCAGCTAATAAATGAGAATCTGGGATCAGAAAATCCTCACAAACTGCTGGATTATTTATTCTGGTTATATCATGAAAACAATCCTTGTTTATTGGGCTAAAGAGACGAGAAGAATTATGTTTTGTTTTTCCCCTGTTCCTTATTATTATTATTATTTTGATCTGTTCCCCAGTTTGACTGGTTAGAGATTGGAACTAGATCCGTCCATCATTCTTTATAGATCCTCTTATTTAAAACTAAAATTAGAGGACCGAGTTTCACAGGATGGATGGAAGAAGAAAAAGTGAAAAAAGGTTTTTTAATGACTTTGCAGAACCTATTTTTTAGCCAGTCCTAATTAAGTTCAAAATCCAGACTTTAACCAAAGTGGTGATAAAGTCAGAGAAGCTGAAATCATTTTTTTAAATTTCTGCACAGGTTTAATCTCCTCCTGTCCTGCTTCAGCTGGAAAGGAACCATCTAGGACTTTCCCAGAGTGTCTGGTAATTTAATCAGATTATCATTGAAGTTGTAATTAAAACAAATCAAGTATGTTTATTGAGCATGAACATAAATTCATCTAAAGTTTATTTTTCTTAATTTCCTGTCTGATTATCCTGAACGTGTTATGATTTAAAATGTCTTTTAATTGAATTAAAGTATGATCTGTTTGGGAACCAGCAGCTCTGGGAGCCTTTAGGTCAGAATTCATCATCGAACCAGAACCGGTTCGGATCAAAACTCTCAGCTTTAGGATCCTTCAGGATATCGAGATGTTTACAGTTTATTCCTCTAAGAAAGTAAATCTAAACATACTTTGCAAAACTTTCACAGTTAAGTATTTTAATCGGTTTTAAGTGAGTTTTTGTCTAGAATTTGTATTGTTTTCTATGCAGAGGCTCTTATTCTAACCGGCAGGTTTGGAAAATAGATTTTATTTTTTTAATCCAGTTAAAGTCAGCAGAACTTACCGCAGCCGGATCCGTCAGACCTGCAGGTTCTGTTGGGGCTGATCTCAGATGACAGTCCTGCTGCTCACCAGCTGACCCCTCTGCGCTGCTCTGGGATCAGTTTACCAACCCACCGCCCCCATCATCATCACCATCATCCTCACTAGAGCTTACTGCATCGTTATGGGGGCTGAACACTGAAGGCAGTCAGCCATAAATAACCACAACATTAGAAGGAACACGAGGAGGAAAACAGAATAAATTAAAGAGAAAACTGGAGAAGGTTTCAATGTTTGCTTTATTAACAGATAGAGAAATGTTACTAGAATAGACATCCATTATCTGTTCTAGGTTGTGTCCCTCTCTTCTTGTCCCTTTTCTTCTTGTTTTCCTCTCTATGTTTTGTACTCAGCTGACTTTTCATGCTGTCTCTAAAGGAATGAAAGATTTTCTCCAAGCACTAAGCTCACTTAGCTGATTGCTCCTTCCTGTGTTTCCAAAAAGGCCAAAGTAAATAACCCAGTCCTTCTTTTCACTGTAGACAAGCCATGATCTGCTTATCTGTTCTCCATTTTTCATTTGGATGAAATAATAGCTGCATGAATCATGACAGCAGACAAGATAGAGGAGAGCAGGAGGCGGGGTTACCAATCTACTCGCTCTGGAGAGCAGAGTTCGCTGCTTTTAGATGTTGTCTCCAAAGTCTCCAGTAGCAGAAAAAAGTCTCTAGATTTGGCGCTAGGAGCTTTTTAGAAATCAAAGTGCTAGAGGGGTCTGAAAAGTGGCTAAATATAGCGACTAAAGCGCTAAGTTGGCAACACTGCTCTTTGCATGGTTTGTTTTCAAATGGTTTGCTGCTGTCTGTTTGGACCTTTCTGAACATGTGCAGCAAATGGACTGATCCAATATGGTGGACACTGAAGGGGGGGGCTGAGACACACTTAATATTATCAACGTTCTGATGGAATATTAGCCAAATGATTACTATTTAATGAGCACAAAGAAGGAATAGTTGTACTAAACATACATTGAAACAGAACTTGGGGCCCTAGGCAGCTGCCTAGTATTGCCTAACAGTAAATCACCCCTGACAGGATTAATATGAATATTGATAAGGATCCACATGTTAACATTATGTTTATGAACAAATCCCAAACTCTGAGAGAGAGAGAGGTTAAAAAAAAAAAAAAATCTTCTTTAATTAAAACAGATCTAGATTTATTCTGAAGAGCCATTTATTCAGTAGATTAGTTTAAAGGTGAAATGCTGCGGACCAGAGTCTCCTCAGTCATCCAGGATGGGGTCCAGAACCAGCAGGAACCGCTGGGATTCAGCGCAGGAACCTCTGCGAAACAAAACAGACAGCTGAGCTGGTTCACATGAACGCAACAAACATGGCATCATTGCTGGGGCTGACCCAAACAAAGGGGCCTTTAACTGGGGGGGGGGGGGGGGGGGGGGGGGCGGCTAATTAAGGGGAGGGTATTTGAGGGGGCATTTTGTGGGTGGGTTTCCTGGACAACAGCTCATTGTCCCGTAGAGACAAAGCCATTGTTGTGTGAGGGGACAGGGCTGTGCGTAACCAAACATGCAGCAGGATTCAAAGCAGTGAAGCACTGAGCAGAAATGATCAGAGCCATAAAATAATGAGGTTATATTAGACAGATGTTTAATAAACGACATCGCTGATGACATCCAGAGGATTCAACAAACAAACTAAAAATACTTTGTTACTTATAAGTAGAAATGTTGTCTATACTTAACTGCAGTAATTATTCTTTAGAAAACGTTTTCCTTCTACTTTTTACATTTTCAAAATAGACTTGTTAGTTTTGTTTAATTGAAGCTAATTTTCATTATGGCCTTTTGGTATTTAAAAAAAATAAAAACAATCAAACTAATTAGTTTCATGCAGACAATTATTTCTTTGTGGTTGGACTCGGTGCTGCCCAACCTGTTGCTCACCACAAACCAAAATAAATCGTTTTTGAAGATGATGCAACCTTTAGTTATATAACTAAGAAAATGAAGTCTAAGGAAGTTATCATCCAGAATGATAGAAAATGTTCCTTTAATAGAGTAGAGCAGTAAAGCTTCTGGCCTTAACAGTTTTACCTTCACTACATTTATTTTTATACTTTAAGTAGTTTTAAAAATTTTACTTTTATACTTTTACTGGAGTAAAAAGCTGAAGTTGATCCTCTAACTTCTATAAAAGTGTTTTTAAACAGCAGGATTTATACTGGAGAAATAAACATGAATACTTTGGACGCCTCTGCTGACATCTAGTGGTTGTTCACCAGTAAGCGATGTTTGTGATGGAAGATCTCACTATTAATTATCACCGAACAAAAAGAGCAAAGATGGAAACCACAGCTGATCACAACTGGCCCATTTTCTAACTGATCTGCTTGATGAAGGAGATCATGGTGGACTTCAGGAAGAAGCGGCCTAACCACGCTCCACTGCTCATCAACAGCTCAGCTGTAGAGGTGGTCAGCAGCACCACATTCATCACAGACACCCTCACCTGGACTGGGAGGAGAGCCTACCTGCCCCCCCCCATCCTCCCCACCTTCTCCAGAAGCACCATAGAGAGCGTTCTGAGCAGCTGTCTCACTGTGTGGTGTGGAGGCTGCAGCGCCTCAGACTGGAAGAAGGTGAGAACAGCAGAGAGGATCATGGGGGCTCCTCTTCCCTCCATTAAAGACATTTCATCCCAGCGCTGCGTGTCCCGAGCCCGTGACATCATCAATGACCCCTCACCCCCCCACCATGGACTGTTCTCCCTGCTGCCCTCTGGGAAGAGGCTTCACAGCATTCAATGCAGGACCAGCAGGTTCTGCAGCAGCTTCTTCCCCATCGCCATCACACTGATGAATGTTATGTTGAATTGTTTTTTTGTTTTTTTTATAAAAAAAAAATGTTAAAATTGTAAATATACAGTCATATGTTTAAATTACTTTTTTATGTATTTATTACTGCTTTAAAGGCTGCACTCAAAAAAATTTAATTGTCTAGAGCTGGTTTAAAACTAAATTTCTTTTAGTTTACTCTTGTGTAGACAAAATGAATGAATCTGTCTAAGTCTAAGACATACGACAGCAAGCTAAATAAAACAATATAAACATTGTAGTTTAAAGACCATTATTCTAAATAAAGATGTAATTCTGCTCTATCTGGTCTTTCATAAGACAAAGCCTAAGCTTAAATCTAAAGTGATTGATGCTTAAATTCAGACCCTTTCTGGAGTTTTTTGGTTCTGTTAAAGTTTTCAGTTACACTTTGAGTTATGCCATTCTGTGTTTTCTGGCTCCCTGCTTTTTTCTCTATTTTGTGTTTTTCTAGTTGTTTTCTAGTTATATTTAAGCAGTGTTGTATTTTTTTTAGTTACACTCTGTCGCCCCCTTGTGCCAGTCTATTTTCCCATAGCTCCCTTCTAGTTGCTTCTATCCATACCTACTCCCTATCAGCTAATTGGCCCATTCTTTGTTCTGTCTCCCATTTATACACCTCCTGTGCAGTTAGTTCCTAATCCCTGGATTCTCTTCATTACTTCGGTTTATTTTCCCCCCAGGCGTCTCTTAGTTTTTGGTTCCTGAGTTTCTTGTTGATCGGTTCTGGATTATGGCTTCTGTGTTTTTATTTCTTCATTAAATTTTGTAAGAAATCATCTCTGCCTCTCCATCAACAAGTATCCACTGATCCTGACAGTTTGACATTTCTCAGGGCATCATTCTCACATCTGGCCAAAGACTATGGACGAAGGTTCTGCCATATTTAACAGTCGTACTGTTGTGTTGAAATGCACTTTACTTCAACAATAAATGACATTAAATAATATTTCTGCAAGCATGTAAGGCCGCATGATCGCTCTTTACAGAAAAAGGTCCTTGTTGTAGAACAGCAGTACCTCAGACGGCTGCTCCAAACGTTGTTTTTCCAACAATGTCTGAAACTAAATGAAACCACAAGATTTCCCGAGGAGCCTTATCCAGAAGTCATTACAAATACCTTTCATGCTGGATAATAATCGGATTTTATAAACAACTGCAATTTACATGGTTTTCACCTAGCACAGCTTCATCGGTTTGATGTTTTATTCTTAAATGTTATATTTTTACTGGCTGTAAACAGAAGATCATCAAAAGACTGGAAGGAACCAATCTGTATAATGTGAATCTATGTAATGTGTTTTAGTTATTGAAAGAAATGAATATTTGAGTAATTTTAACATTAATTAAATATTACTGTACATATAGATCTCGGCTTTAGAGAAAAAAGCTTTTTTTTCCTTGCCTTTTCATCTTAGTAGCTATAAAGCAGTTCAGTAGTTCATCTAAACCAAGTTTAACAAACAGCTGAGAACATTGTGGAGACGATTTCAATATCTTAAGAGCTAAATATACAACTGTATTTTTATCATACGTGGAAAACTTCAGCCAGAAAATAGATATGAAAATTTAACAGTATCTAGAAAAAAGTGGGCCAATAAAGAGGCCCTGAGGAACACCCACATTTATTTAAAGGAACAATCCGCTCATATTCAGAATTCAAACTTCTGAAAGTTCTTTAAATCTGAAATGATTCCATCCTGTTCAATAAATGATCAGTGTTTTTAATTCAGAGTAATTTTCATGTGAATGTGCTTTACTGGAGGCATCCATGTTTGTCAAAGAACACTACTGCCACCTACTGGTTTGTGACGTCACGGTGCGGTATCGGCTGTTGATCAAGTCCCAGTGCTGTATCTGGTGTTTGTCACAACGCGCTATTATCCAAGTCATCTTGAAAACATTCTTCTTCCAAATGTTGGCTACATATTACGGGTTTTTTCTCTGGCCAGAAGTTCGATGGCAAATCCTCCCTCTTCAAGTTGGCGATCCAACGACCAACCCGTCCGTGGAGGATCAGGAATCAGAAAGGTGGAATAACTCTTTTTTTCACTTTTACCCGATGTATTCCAGCATCCAGCTGCCATGCACGTGGGCATTGTCAGTTTCACTATAGCTCTGGTGAATTTCAATGGTGAAGTCCTCTGGAAATCTTCAATAATTGTTGTTGATTGCAGATGTGTCTAGTAGTTCCCATTGATTTAGCTTGGAAAGCGGGGAGAATGGCGCTAGGCTTACCGCACCGTGACGTCACTGCTGGAAGATGGCAGGAGGGAAACGTATTAGTTTTAGGTATAAATATTGATCCATTGATTATTCCTCGCTGACCGGACTTTTCTTTTAAATTCTGACCATCATTTGGAAAATTCCCTTTAAATTCCTGTTTAACTTGTTTTAAATAATCACAATGATAATATAAAAATAGTCATTAACAATATTAATTGACACAGTCTGACTGGTGTAACTGGTGGGTGACAGCAGACAAGCGGCAAACCAGGAATTAAACTAGAACTCCATTTCCTGGTCTGGATTCCAAGTCATGGAAACGGCATTGATGTTGGATTCCCATTAGTATGGAAACGGAAAGCAGCTGTAAGTTGTTCGCTTAAAATAAACAACAGCATTGCATGATGGGAAATATGGTGACATGTTATCTGATTAGGAGAAGCATGGCAGCGTTCCTTTACCTGAACCACAAACGCAGCAAGGCCGGCCAGCATCGCCAGCACCACCAACGCCCCCATACTGCGCAGCCTCTGCACATTAACGTGCGAGAGCACGAAGCGGCGGGCCCAGCCGAGCTTCTTCGCACTGAGGGGGGGGTATCTCATGCTGTTGAGTCCCTCCATCTTCAGCTGCTTGATCATGCAGCTGCGTAGGTTGCTGAGTTGGTCAAAGGTGTGGCGGCCGCGGTAGCGCCCCATACCGCTGTGACCTGAAGAGCCAGAAATTCAAAGCCAGAGTCAGAAGCTCCTCATAGAACCATAAATCTAGATGACCTGCACTCACCAACCCCCCCAAACGGCAGGGCGCTGTCCAGGAAGTGAACAATACAATCGTTGGCCACCAGCGCTCCACTAGATGTCTCAGCTATCACTTTTTTGATCAGCTGTTTCAAATAAAGCACTTTAATGAAAGAAGGGAAAAAAAGGTCGGTCTGGAGCTAAAGCTCTTACCTTATCATCATGGGAAAACACGTAGATGACTAACGGCTTCTCTCTCTTATTCATAAAGTGGATGGCCTCATCCACACCATCCACTGTGATGATGGGCAGCAGTGGTCCAAAGATCTCCTCCTGCATCACTTTGGATTCAGCCGTTACATCCTGTAACACAGTGGGGCCTGAGAAACACAGGGAGCAGTTAGAAGATGTGAAAAAGAGGCATAGTGAATGTGATCAACGTGTGGAGGAACATCACATGATCTCTATCTAACCAACGACCAAAAGCAACTCAACTCGCCTGGTTTCCAGCTTTACTTACACATCTAACAGTGGATGTGAAACATCATTAATGTGCACAAATAAGGAACAGTTGTATTAACCATATATGTAAACCAAGGGCGTAGGTTTGATCTCAACCATGGTAGGGACACTATTGGTCTTAAGTTGGTTTGATGTCATTGGTCCTACGCTTTATGCATACTCCTATTTTTTTTTATGCTTGACGTGAGCATCAGGGCACATTTCGTTTAAAGAAAAAACAGGATTTTTTACTACATTTATACATATTTTATAAGCACTACACACAAGATGCTGTTTAACAACGTTTGAACTTAACACTTTGAAAAGGGTTACATCTGAAGGTAAATACGTGCCTTTTTAGCCAAATATAGTCTAAATATGTCTGTTGTATGTGTATTTATCCGATGTTTTCTTTTGAAGAAATAGAACTGTGCAGACGTAAACAGAGGTAAAACCCACACTTATTATTTTTATCTGATATGCTGATATTCTCGGAATTGTAAAACAAAGCAAAATAACATATTCAAGGGACTGCAAATAGATTTATTGTATTTACATGGGTGCGGGAACTATAAGAGGAACTGACACTGAGCATTTTCAATATTAACTTCAATAGTTGTGAAAAAAGAGGCGACTGCTGCAACCACACTACAGTTTACAGTATTGTAAACTATAAACATGTTATTCAAATAGAATTATTGGTATGGACAAGTAGGTTGGTGCCTAAATGTTGGTAGAGACATGTCCCTATGGTCCCTATGCAAACCTACGCCCATGATGTAAACAGAGTTTTTTGGGGTAACCAGGAACTTGGGGCCCTAGGCACCTGCCTAGTATTTCCTGATGGTAAACCCCCCCTGATCACAGCCCTCTGAGCTGAGCCTTGGAGGAGTAACAGAAACAGCTTCCACATCAAGTCTGTTCCACCAAACCTCAAGAGTTTTTCCACTGGAGCTGATGGAACTGGGTCCATTATCCGCCTCGCTGTATTTCAGAGACATTGGAGGCTGTTTAGGGTCTGCTCTATGTTGATAATAGGGTGCATCAGTTACCTATGTAGCCCTGGGATTCATCAGCATCTCCACCAAACGCAACGGTGCACCCGTCCATGAGACCCATGATCCTCCTGAACTGCCGCTGACTGACAATGCGGCCATAGTCGTCACTGGTCTTTGGGCTGTCGGCGTAAAACTCCTGCAGAGGCCCCCAGGGACCCCACGGAGGAAAGTTAGAGACAAACAGAAGAATCCAAATCATTGTCAAACATTTACAGATTTCATTGTGTTTTTGTTGTAAACAAAGCAACAGAATGGAACCTCCTTACATATTGGTTTGCTAGGACAGTTTTTGATACAGATAGTTTTAAATCAAGGTGTAAAGGTGCGCGCAGTCAAGGCTTCATTTGAACAACAGAGTTCGGTGTGGAATATCTTCTGACCTTTGGACAATTCATTTTACCAGATGTACTTGAATGTATCATAAGAAACACGCTCTCACAGGAATAAAAACTGACCGAGAACATATTTCCCACATGTCTGAAAAAGAAGTGATCCAGAATAGGGCTGAAACAATTAATCAGATTAATCAATTATTTAATTTAGTATTAAATTCATGGTTAACTGGAGTATAGAGACTGTAAAACATGCCTTTAGCTGACAGAGAAACGTTAGCCTCGTGAGACCATCCTGATCTCGCGAGCTTTCAAAGTTTCACTCACAGATCAGTCCGGAGACTCTCCGTTAAAGAAAATTTGGAGCCGTTCACCAAACGAACGTCCAATCAGCGTTGGCTTTGAGGCGGGTTGAGGTGTGACGCAACGAGAAGCGCGACAGTTCAGTCTAAAGAACATGGCGGCTTCAGCCGATGAAACTAGCGTTAGCGTGGCTATCGAGCAAGTTTTATCGGAATTACAGAGTATTTCTTCACTGAAAGAAGAGCAAAACACTGCTCTGGAGGCTTTTCTCAGAGGAAAAGATGTTTTTGCTCTTCTCCCGACTGGTTTCGGCAAGAGTTTGATCTATCAATTGGCTCCTCTTCGTCGTCGCTCTGTTAGTACGTCATATGCTTCGTTGATCTGATTGGTTTATTTGGCCCGTCTATCACCAACATAGGCCAATCAGCTAACCAGTATTTTCGCCCCTTCCCAAAATTACTTCAACGGAAGGTTTCCAGATGGATATGCGGAGCAAATCCATCTGGCGGAGTCAGGTTAAGAGAAACCCAGCAGAAATTACATAAAAATTAAATATAATAACAAATATATATAAACTTTTTGTATTTAAGTTAAAAAACATTTTCATCTGTCAATATTTTAAATCCAGGACTCCTCAGTTGGAACCATTTTAGTTTCACCTGATTTAATTTAGTTAGAAATCTTCTTTAAGGAACATTTGGCTTATTTCCCATTATTCATTGAAAAAATTATTGACAGAACAATTTCTTTACTAAATTAAATTAGTTGCAGCCCTAATCCAGACGCCATCTTGGTAGGTAAGCGCAGCGCTAGGCAGGAATGATCGCCACGGCTTCAAGACAAATACTGCTGACCTAAAAACAACATATTTATAAAATGGCTGCTGTTGGGATCAAAATGCATGAGGCAGAGAACTGAAAAACATGGCAGTCAAACTGCTGCCGTTATCTCACTTATCAACAGATTACATTCACACACAGACATTTTAGTTATTGGTAATATTCAATAATGATAAGAATTAAAGGAAAGTCTTGTATTATTGCCATCTATGTGTAAAAAAATCTATACCAGATGAGTGTGATGCAAGAGATGCAACTTTTCCACCATATTCTAAGATTTTTTTTTCCCAGTACAAACAAACCCAATATATAGACTTCTGGTGTATCTTTTGAATAATTTGCATAATTACTGATGTGGAATATTTGCAAACCTTTTGTGAAGTCCAGGCACTGTTTGGATTATGTAAGAATGCCTGAACCCAACCAGTGTTTTTTCGTAAATGATGAGGAAGATGAAATAATTTCATTTACTCTCCTTTTTTTTCATGACAGTAACAAAAACTGACGAGCTAAACATGGATCTTTGATGACTAAAACATGCCTAGTCATGGGTTTGAGTTTTCGTCAACAAGACTAAATCAAAATGAGCGGGTGGTCGCTCAGATGTTTAAAATGCATCACTGTGCTGTAATCTGCTGAGCAATATAAGCCATGCAGCTGCGTGCTGGTTGATCCACCTGCCCCGCAGCGTTGCACATGCTGCAGGACCGCAGATGGATCATGGCAGCGGTAGCAGGGGAAAAAATAACCCGGAATGATCCGGTACTGCGCGCTGAACTCTGACCAACTCTCCTCTTCCAGCTGTGCTTGTGCAGAAATGCGTCTTTGCGTAGCTTAGCTCAGAGTCTGTACTTCACGCTCCACTGATGGTTCGCTCTCAGCAGTACGGCTCCTCCTGCTCTCGCTACTTAATAAACTAGATGTGGCTGATCATCCTCTGCCAAGCCTAAAAAATCCCTTTGTCTAACTATCAAGATTTTATTTCTTCCAGCTCACAAGATGCTAAACATTCTTTAATTTCTAACAAAAGGAATCCCTAAATTATATCCAAAGCAAATAATTCATTGCATTCTGTTTATTTCTGGATAAAGATCCCGATGAAAAGGTCCATAAATCTTTGAATAGCTCTCACTCATTGTTCTCATTTCTATTTCAATATGTTGTAAATGTTTCCTTAAAAATTTAAACATCTTAGTATCATATTCATTAAATTTAGGTCTTGGTTGCCATGGCGTTAAAAGGCAAGGATGTAGGTTCTCTCTGTATTTTTTTAATAATGTGAATTTAAATCTACTTTGACCCCTGAGCAGCAGGAACCGAGGGGGAAATTCTACGAAATAAAACCAAAATCACCAAAGTAGAAAGAAGAATGTTTTTGTTCTTTGCTTTTTTGGAGTAATGCAGATTTTATTGATCTGTGTTTAATGCAGAATTCATAGTAGATCAGGAAGTGTTTGCTTTGGGATGGAAACCTTGGATGTCTAAAAACATTCCTTTATTGGACATTTTCTTAGCTTGTCTGTCTGCTATATTAACCCAATAGGATGTGTTGAATTAGATCGTCTATTTTCACAGCTTTTGTGAGACACGTTTTTATAAAGTAGGGCATTAATTCATTTAAAACGTTTATTTGAATTTAATAAATCAAAGTTTTCTGTCCAACATCAATGATGATCTGCACGGTAGCAATCTATACCCAGCTATTGCAGCATCTAGGATAGAGCTGTCAGTCTGGGAAAGAATCTGGTTGTTATTCCAAATTTTAAAGGTTAACTTTTTTTGCAACATAAAGCTGACTAAAACCTTTTTAATGCTTTAGTCGACTAAACCGACTAAAACTATCACATATAGCAATGACTAAAATGTGACTAAGACTAGTAATATTTAAATAATGTTTAAATAAATTGTAAACTTGTTTTAATTTTCCTTTTTTTAAATGTAGCACTTAGAGATTTGAAGTCAAATGTAAAGTGTGTTACAAATAAAATTCATTATTATTATCATTATTAATATAATAGTAATAACACTGAACCCAACGAACCTTAATGCACTTCTTGATCGCTTCCACTACTCTGCTTTGGACAGAAGGTTCACACAGAATAAAATCTGGAGCAATGCAGGTCTGACCACAGTTTATGAACTTGGCCCACGTGATGCGGCTGTGGAAAAAAGATCAGAAATAAAAGCAGTGTTAGACATTCAAGTCATAAACGCTCCATTTATTAACCAAAGGGAAACTAAAGGTTTTAAAAGTCTTTTTCATATTTATTCATAGACGTTGATGACTGCAGGCAGGAAGGATGGTCTGTATCTGCTCGTCTTACTGACTCAGGCTTCTATTGAAGCCTCTGACTGAAGACGCTGCTGTTGTTTAACAGCCTGATGAAAGGATTCTCACTGTGGTCCATAATGTTCTTCATTTCATCAGGAATTCTTTTTCACAGCTAAAGCTTCACAGTTGCGTCTCCAGTCCAGTCTGTAGTACAGATGAACTCTGAGGTCTTATTACTCCACCCCCACTTCTTCTGCCATGATGCTAAGAGGGATGAACCACAGAAGGACTCAGCATCTATGCGCTCTAGCGAATCCCAGATGGTCGTTGGCCGCTACGTCATCACCAGCTTTCATTCATCCACACCATTGAGCTACTGTTTCTCATCCTGTCCAGCAGGTGGCAGTAATGCTCCTTTAAGCTGAATGCCAGCTGGTTGAGTCTTCCAAGGACTCGGTCTACCTGGACCGGGTCCTTCCAGGTCTGTGAAAATAAGGAGACTGGAAGAGTTTAGGCCGTGGATTCAAACAGGTCCAGCCTTCTCCGGCTGTTACCGTCCGTACGTTCTGTTGCCTAGCAACTGTTACAGTTGACACCAATAGCAGGCAAAGAATGGATGCTGATCTTCTCACTACTGTTCTGGGTGCTAATAACATTTCTGACCGTCTTCTTCATACCGTCGTGGTATCAGATATCAGATTTATAGTCCCCATTCTGCAGAGATATTGGAATCTGTGCTTCAATGTCAGCCAAACCCATTTACACAGGGTTAGATAAAACCTTTAGATAAATCAAACATTACCGCCACGAATCTAAATCAATAACCATTAAAACAACAATTTTTATTCCTTTTAAGACGGAAATATTCACAGACTTGGATTATATATTAACTGAACTTCCAACATTCACCACTGTTCGGCGCCATTTTTCCTCTAAGCACAGAGCAGCCAGCTAGTTTAGACTCGCAATGAATCATGGGAAACCCAAGGCTACAGAGGGTACAGCGGACCCGTCCTTCATTTGTTGGCCGCATAACGAGGAGTCTTCCAATCCAAAGCGGCCTTGGCACAGCGCTATGACATAATCAGCCAACGAATCTGGCCTTTGGAGGAAGCACCCGCTGGATTAGAACTCAGCAAAAGGTTATCAAAAGGAGTGGAGTGTTTTTTTATTCCTCAGCACCTATCCATGTACTGACTGTTGGGGGACAAAGTCTAAAGTCCTGTTTGGTTCCAATCCATGGTTGAACCTGTTCCTGTTTCTTCTAAAATCTACAGTCACCTCCCTGGTTTCAACATTCAGGATGAGACATAAAGCGCTTCATCTGTCCTCAGCTTCTGCTCCATCTTTGATGCTCCCAATGACTGCAGAGTCATCCCAGTATTCCTGCTGATGACAGGACTCTGTCTGGTCCTGGAAGTCAGAGGTGAACAGAAGAAAAAAGGAATGGAGAGAGTACCGTCCCCTGTGGTGCTCCTGTGCTGCTGGATCAGACAGCTGAGCCTTCAGTCTAACAACCTGTGGTCTGTCTGTCAGGTAGTCGTTGATCCAGGTGGTTGTTGATGCCTCCACCTGGGTCTGCTAGAGTTTCCCTCTAAAGTCAGTCAGACTGAATGGTGTTAAATATTCTAGAGAAATCAAAGATCCTCACAGTCAGTGGCGCCCCCAGAAATGTTTCACAGAGGGGCACAGTATAATTTCAGGGTTTGAATCTATGATGTTAAACCTGCCTGTAGAAATCATAAAGACTTCAGTATTTTGTGATTTTTAATGTTACCAGTGGGTTGGCCAATGGGGTGGCCAATGGGGTGGCCAGTGGGGTGGCCAGTGGGGTGGCCAGTGGGGTGGCCAATGGGGTGGCCAGTGGGGTGGCCAGTGGGGTGGCCAATGGGGTGGCCAGAGGGGGAGCCAGTGGGGTGGCCAATGGGGTGGCCAGTGGGGTGGCCAGAGGGGTGGCCAATGGGGTGGCCAATGGGGTGGCCAGTGGGGTGGCCAGAGGGGTGGCCAATGGGGTGGCCAGAGGGGGAGCCAGTGGGGTGGCCAATGGGGTGGCCAGTGGGGTGGCCAATGGGGTGGCCAGAGGGGGAGCCAGTGGGGTGGCCAATGGGGTGGCCAGTGGGGTGGCCAGAGGGGTGGCCAATGGGGTGGCCAATAGGGTGGCCAATGGGGTGGCCAGTGGGGTGGCCAGTGGGGTGGCCAATAGGGTGGCCAATGGGGTGGCCAGTGGGGTGGCCAGTGGGGTGGCCAATGGGGTGGCCTGTGGGGTGGCCATTGGGGTGGCCAATTGGGTGGCCAGTGGGGTGGCCAATGGGGTGGCCAGTGGGGTGGCCAATGGGGCGGCCAGTGGGGTGGCCAATGGGGCGGCCAGTGGGGTGGCCAGTGGGGTGGCCAATGGGGTGGCCAGAGGGGGAGCCAGTGGGTTGGCCAATGGGGTGGCCAGTGGGGTGGTCAGAGGGGGGGCCAGTGGGGTAGCCAGTGGGGTGGCCAGAGGGGGGGCCAGTGGGGTAGCCAGTGGGGTGGCCAGAGGGGTGGCCAATGAGGTGGCCAATAGGGTGGCCAATGGGGTGGCCAGTGGGGTGGCCAATAGGGTGGCCAATGGGGTGGCCAGTGGGGTAGCCAGTGGGGTGGCCAGAGGGGGGGCCAGTGGGGTAGCCAGTGGGGTGGGCAGAGGGGTGGCCAATGGGGTGGCCAATAGGGTGGCCAATGGGGTGGCCAGTGGGGTGGCCAATGGGGTGGCCAGTGGGGTGGCCAATGGGGTGGCCAATAGGGTGGCCAGTGGGGTGGCCAATGGGGTGGCCAGTGGGGTGGCCAATGGGGCGGCCAGTGGGGTGGCCAGTGGGGTGGCCAATGGGGTGGCCAGAGGGGGAGCCAGTGGGTTGGCCAATGGGGTGGCCAGTGGGGTGGTCAGAGGGGGGGCCAGTGGGGTAGCCAGTGGGGTGGCCAGAGGGGGGGCCAGTGGGGTAGCCAGTGGGTTGGCCAATGGGGTGGCCAGTGGGGTGGCCAGTGGGGTGGCCAGAGGGGTAGCCAGTGGGGTGGCCAGAGGGGTGGCCAGTGGGGTGGCCAGTGGGGTGGCCAGAGGGGGGGCCAGTGGGGTAGCCAGTGGGTTGGCCAATGGGGTGGCCAGTGGGGTGGCCAGTGGGGTGGCCAGAGGGGGAGCCAGTGGGGTGGCCAATGGGGTGGCCAATGGGGTGGCCAGTGGGGTGGCCAGTGGGGTGGCCAATAGGGTGGCCAATGGGGTGGCCAGTGGGGTGGCCAATAGGGTGGCCAATGGGGTGGCCAGTGGGGTGGCCAGTGGGGTGGCCAATGGGGTGGCCAGTGGGGTGGCCAATGGGGTGGCCAATAGGGTGGCCAGTGGGGTGGCCAATGGGGTGGCCAGTGGGGTGGCCAGTGGGGTGGCCAGTGGGGTGGCCAGTGGGGTGGCCATTGGGGTGGCCAGTGGGGTGGCCAATGGGGTGGCCAATAGGGTGGCCAGTGGGGTGGCCAATGGGGTGGCCAATGGGGCGGCCAGTGGGGTGGCCAGTGGGGTGGCCAATGGGGTGGCCAGAGGGGGAGCCAGTGGGGTGGCCAATGGGGTGGCCAGTGGGGTGGCCAGTGGGGTGGCCAATGGGGTGGCCAGAGGGGGAGCCAGTGGGGTGGCCAATGGGGTGGCCAGTGGGGTGGCCAGAGGGGTGGCCAATGGGGTGGCCAGAGGGGTGGCCAATGGGGTGGCCAGTGGGGTGGCCAGTGGGGTGGCCAGTGGGGTGGCCAATGGGGTGGCCAGAGGGGGAGCCAGTGGGGTGGCCAATGGGGTGGCCAGTGGGGTGGCCAGAGGGGTGGCCAATGGGGTGGCCAATAGGGTGGCCAATGGGGTGGCCAGTGGGGTGGCCAGTGGGGTGGCCAATAGGGTGGCCAATGGGGTGGCCAGTGGGGTGGCCAATAGGGTGGCCAATGGGGTGGCCAGTGGGGTGGCCAGTGGGGTGGCCAATGGGGTGGCCAGTGGGGGGGCCAATGGGGTGGCCAATAGGGTGGCCAGTGGGGTGGCCAATGGGGCGGCCAGTGGGGTGGCCAGTGGGGTGGCCAATGGGGTGGCCAGAGGGGGAGCCAGTGGGTTGGCCAATGGGGTGGCCAGTGGGGTGGTCAGAGGGGGGGCCAGTGGGGTAGCCAGTGGGTTGGCCAATGGGGTGGCCAGTGGGGTGGCCAGAGGGGGGGCCAGTGGGGTAGCCAGTGGGTTGGCCAATGGGGTGGCCAGTGGGGTGGCCAGTGGGGTGGCCAGAGGGGGAGCCAGTGGGGTGGCCAATGGGGTGGCCAATGGGGTGGCCAGTGGGGTGGCCAGTGGGGTGGCCAATAGGGTGGCCAATGGGGTGGCCAGTGGGGTGGCCAATAGGGTGGCCAATGGGGTGGCCAGTGGGGTGGCCAGTGGGGTGGCCAATGGGGTGGCCAGTGGGGTGGCCAATGGGGTGGCCAATAGGGTGGCCAGTGGGGTGGCCAATGGGGTGGCCAGTGGGGTGGCCAGTGGGGTGGCCAGTGGGGTGGCCAGTGGGGTGGCCAATGGGGTGGCCAGTGGGGTGGCCAATGGGGTGGCCAATAGGGTGGCCAGTGGGGTGGCCAATGGGGTGGCCAATGGGGCGGCCAGTGGGGTGGCCAGTGGGGTGGCCAATGGGGTGGCCAGAGGGGGAGCCAGTGGGGTGGCCAATGGGGTGGCCAGTGGGGTGGCCAGTGGGGTGGCCAATGGGGTGGCCAGAGGGGGGGCCCGTGGGGTGGCCAATGGGGTGGCCAGTGGGGTGGCCAGAGGGGTGGCCAATGGGGTGGCCAGAGGGGTGGCCAATGGGGTGGCCAGTGGGGTGGCCAGTGGGGTGGCCAGTGGGGTGGCCAATGGGGTGGCCAGAGGGGGAGCCAGTGGGGTGGCCAATGGGGTGGCCAGTGGGGTGGCCAGAGGGGTGGCCAATGGGGTGGCCAATAGGGTGGCCAATGGGGTGGCCAGTGGGGTGGCCAGTGGGGTGGCCAATAGGGTGGCCAATGGGGTGGCCAGTGGGGTGGCCAATAGGGTGGCCAATGGGGTGGCCAGTGGGGTGGCCAGTGGGGTGGCCAATGGGGTGGCCAATAGGGTGGCCAGTGGGGTGGCCAATGGGGTGGCCAGTGGGGTGGCCAATGGGGCGGCCAGTGGGGTGGCCAGTGGGGTGGCCAATGGGGTGGCCAGAGGGGGAGCCAGTGGGGTGGCCAGTGGGGTAGCCAGTGGGGTGGCCAGTGGGGTGGCCAATAGGGTGGCCAATGGGGTGGCCAGTGGGGTGGCCAGAGGGGGGGCCAATGGGGTGGCCAGTGGGGTGGCCAATGGGGTGGCCAGTGGGGTGGCCAGTGGGGTGGCCAATGGGGTGGCCAATGGGGTGGCCAATGGGGTGGCCAGTGGGGTGGCCAATGGGGTGGCCAGTGGGGTGGCCAGTGGGGTGGCCAATGGGGTGGCCAATGGGGTGGCCAGTGGGGTGGCCAGTGGGGTGGCCAGTGGGGTGGCCAATGGGGTGGCCAGAGGGGGAGCCAGTGGGTTGGCAAATGGGGTGGCCAGTGGGGTGGCCAGTGGGGTGGCCAATGGGGTGGCCAGAGGGGGAGCCAGTGGGTTGGCAAATGGGGTGGCCAGTGGGGTGGCCAGAGGGGGGGCCAGTGGGGTAGCCAGTGGGTTGGCCAATGGGGTGGCCAGTGGGGTGGCCAGTGGGGTGGCCAGAGGGGGAGCCAGTGGGGTGGCCAATGGGGTGGCCAGTGGGGTGGCCAATGGGGTGGCCAGTGGGGTGGCCAGTGGGGTGGCCAATGGGGTGGCCAGAGGGGGAGCCAGTGGGTTGGCAAATGGGGTGGCCAGTGGGGTGGCCAGAGGGGGGGGCCAGTGGGGTAGCCAGTGGGTTGGCCAATGGGGTGGCCAGTGGGGTGGCCAGTGGGGTGGCCAGAGGGGGAGCCAGTGGGGTGGCCAATGGGGTGGCCAGTGGGATGGCCAGAGGGGGAGCCAGTGGGGTGGCCAGTGGGGTGCCCAATGGTGTGTTCAGAGGGGGAGCCAGTGGGGTGGCCAATGGGGTGGCCAGTGGGGTGGCCAGAGGGGTGGCCAATGGGGTGGCCAATGGGGTGGCCAGTGGGGTGGCCAGTGGGGTGGCCAATAGGGTGGCCAATGGGGTGGCCAGTGGGGTGGCCAGTGGGGTGGCCAATGGGGTGGCCAGTGGGGTGGCCAATGGGGTGGCCAATAGGGTGGCCAATGGGGTGGCCAGTGGGGTGGCCAGTGGGGTGGCCAATAGGGTGGCCAATGGGGTGGCCAGTGGGGTGGCCAATGGGGTGGCCAATAGGGTGGCCAATGGGGTGGCCAGTGGGGTGGCCAATGGGGTGGCCAATAGGGTGGCCAGTGGGGTGGCCAATGGGGTGGCCAGTGGGGTGGCCAATGGGGGTGGCCAATGGGGTGGCCAGTGGGGTGGCCAATGGGGTGGCCAGTGGGGTGGCCAATGGGGCGGCCAGTGGGGTGGCCAGTAGGGTGGCCAATGGGGTGGCCAGTGGGGTGGCCAGTAGGGTGGCCAATGGGGTGGCCAGTGGGGTGGCCAGAGGGGGGGCCAGTGGGGTGGCCAATGGAGAGGCCAGTGGGGTGGCCAGCAGTGGCGGATCTAGGGGGCGGCTACTTGGGCTACAGCCCCTCATGTTTCCCCCAGAGCTGATCTGAGTAAAATGTGCAGTACTAGAATTCACCAGAGAGTGGCATCATGCACAGGAAACCAGTCTGTAGCATTTCTATGCCGAAGAAGAAGTGTTTCCCTCTCATCACTGAAAGGTGTATATCGATATATTATATCAGGGGGCTAAAATATTTGATTTCCATCTCATAACTTTGACAAATAATGATCTTCCCATGTTATGAAGGGGGAACGGATTATTTCAGGCAGCTAAAATATTCCAATCTCTCCTACCATATCTTTGTGAAATAAAGAGCAACTATTTCAAAATTCTCAAAAATTGTTACGTGTGAGCATATGTGAGCATGTAGAAAACTAGAAATGTCCTTAATCCCGTCATATTTTACATTAGAACAGGATTTACCAGAAAGTCTACACTCTCATCTTCACCCTCAGGGCTGAGCCCCTGATCTCCTACAATCCTAGATCCGCCCCTGGTGGCCAGGGCATTGCACATGGTGGCCATGGCCTCCCCTGGTGGCACCAATGCTCACAGTGCTGTCTGCCTTGTCTAAATGATGGAGGGTTTGTTGAAGCAGGTGGATGATGACATCATCCACTCCATCTCCATGGCGATAAGCAAACTGCAGGGGTCCTAAAAGCTGCAGCTGTAGTCTGATCATCCTGTGATCTTCTTCATCCCTGACATCGTTCTTCTGGAGCTCGTTTTCCTGCATGCCTCCATTCTCCATTCAGCAATTCCCTCTCTTTTTTCCTTGTTAGTTTTTTCAGGGTTTGTTAGGGATCATTAGTGACCTGAGGAACTGCTAAACAGCACAAATGTCTTTCAGTGATGCATGTGTTGTGTTCTATATTTGACAAAAAGACACTGACCGACATGCAATTTTAATATCACAGTTCTTGTCTATGAAACAGGGACTCTTCCCTCCCAGCTCCAGCGTCACAGGAGTGAGGTGGCGAGCTGCGGCCTCCATCACCAGTTGGCCTACTGAGGTACTGCCTGTGTAGAAGATGTGATCAAATCTCTGCTTCAGCAGCTCCTGGGTTTCTGGGACACCACCTTGCACCACTGGGTATAAATCCTAAACACAGCGTGTCTTAGTTACACACAAACCCAACACGTTTGTAGGAATTTATGAGACAAACTAAACACTCTGCAGAGGTACAAAGCAGAAAGCAAACCTGGTCTAAGTAGAGGGGAAGAAGTTCAGCCATGACCTTTGAGGAGTTGGAGCTGATCTCAGAGGGTTTAACTATTGCTGCATCACCTGCGGAAATAAAACTTTTATGACAGAGACAGAATAATATCTACAGCAGACAACTAATGATCAGGAGTTCCCAGATGCAAACAGATCTCACCCGGGGTCACATTACAAATATCAAATATGGACGCCAGCCCTAAATCTGCTGAGGCCCACTGGGGTTCAAGGAGACAGAAGCAGACATAGAAAAAGAAGCATAGATACAAAAGGCAACTGTCAACCAGCTCCACAGGCGGCCCCGTCCAGGAAACACACAGCCAGGCAGACGAGCTCCGAGCCAGCTCCCATGTCAGAGGATGAAGAGAGCACATCCAGTTAGTCACAGTCAGAGAAACAGGACTACACTGGAAAACAGGCCAAGCTCCAACATCTAGAAACAAAGGTGTTGATGGCAGCAGCACAGCTGATATTTCTCTCCAGGATGGAGTCACAGCCAAACAGGAACAGACCAGATGAAGCTACTATGAGAAAAAGCAGAGAGAGCAGAACGTTAGAGATTGAACTAACAGATTCTGCAGAGTGGGAGAATAGAGATAGAATGAAGCAGAATGATGAAAAAGGTAAGGTTAAAAAATAAAGTTCTACAGTTGATTACTCTGTCAACTACTGCTAAACCCTTGAACTGTTTAACTAAAGTAGATGGTGTGAGATGTGAATTGAATCAAGTTATTTTCATTGATCTCAGTAGAAAAATAACCAGACTCATCAACATGCAGATTCTCCTCATTCATTTCTCTATCAGTGCTGAGTCGAGGTTTATTAGCTGAATTCTGGCGTTCACTCATTAGAGGCTGAAAACAATGCCTACCTGCTGCTATAGCTCCCACTAGTGGCAGCAGTGTGAGAGACCAGGGATAGTTCCAGGGTCCAATGATCAGAACCACTCCCAGGGGCTCTGGTTTGACGTAGACATCATCCGATAGCGTGAAGATGTTCTTCTCCACGGGCCGAGGAGCTGCCCACTCTGCCAGCCTCGTCACTGAAAGGTGGATCTCTGCCTCCACTAGCAGCATTTCATACAGCTCAGTGGAATACTCGCTCTGGTGGGGAAAGATTTCCAGTTCTGGATGTTAGGAACCAGATATTTCAGTCAAAGATGCACCTGTTGCCCACCTTGCCGAGGTCCTTCTGCAGAGCACATTTAATGTCCCTCTGTCTCTCCTGGAAGCAGCTCTGCAGCCTCTTCAGCTGCTGGATTCTGAACTCCAGAGGTTTGGTTCTGCCTGTCTGGAAGGAGCGCCTGGCCCGCTGCACAGCCAGCTGTTCCCGGGACATCTGGGTTCAGGCAGGCAAGTTAAGACAAGACTTTCAGCAACACGACAAGTATAGCACTTGTGAATAACACCCAGCTCATGGATAATATGCTCATCAGAAACAGTCAATTTAAACAGTTTTAAACTAAGAATAAATAAGTTTATAAAAACCATAGCTGACAGAAACTAATCCCCCCTAATAGTAAAATACATGTGGAGAAACTTAGCATAGCTGCTTAAAAACAATACCACAGAATAAGCTTATTTCAGTAGAAAAGCGTCTAAAGGCCAGTTACCGTCAATAATCCTGCTCCCTCTGAGCTCGTCTACCTCTCTAACCTGCAGCAGTTTGCTAAAATTAACACAATCAGGAACTGTTGCCTGAAGCTGCCATTAGTCCATGAAACTGTCAACAAAGAAGGAGCCAATCAGCACATTCATCCATTTCTGGTTCCTTATGAATCCTTCAACATTCCTCAGTTGCAACAGTTTCAGTGAAGAACTGAGATTACAGACGCTGTGTCGCTGGAAGTATCCAAGCTGCTGATGCCTGTCTGCACCAAACAAGCTGCACATAAAGAGCTGCAGCCTTTAGAACTTTAAAACAGAAAAACAGATCCACGTCTGTATTCCTCTGGTGCTCTGTGAAAATAAATCAAACAAACTCTGAACCATAAAGCAGGAAGCTCCAAACACTCTGAAAGCAAAGTTTAAAGCAGTGATAATAATCTTGTTCTGAAGCTGGAGGCGTTATCAGGGATGTAACTGTTGATCTGCTTGCAGATATTGAAACAGTCATGAACTCGGGGATCATGGTGGTTTTACTGGTTTCCTTTTGCTAAACAACGTCTCTAATCAACCCAGAAAAATGAAAAACAATCCACTGTTCTTTGTTTCCATGTCTGAAGACGTTTCTCTTCCATCCAGGAAGATTTTTCAATTCCAAATGTCAGAAATAGCGTTTAGTTCCAGGTTTTATCCAGCAGCCCAACAAAGCCTGGATTTAGTTTAGAAAACATGCAAATAGAAACGGATGAACGGGTCCCCCCCTTTGGAATGGGGTGGAATTAAAAAAGCTTCCTGGATGTGAAGAGAAAAGTCTTTAATCTTGGAAACCAAGTCCAGTGGATTGTTTTTATTTATTCTTTGAATCACCATGACGTGGATGACTGAGAACCTTCACCAGCAACGTCTCTAATAGTAACTATGTTTATTAGAGAAACACTCGTTCCTTGTGGCCCTATTTTAGAATATAATCTGCCTGATGTGAGCCTCCACTCCTTCTGTCTCCTCCATGGTATCCTCAGGCGAGGCACTTCACTAGCCTTATCTGATGTCGGGGGTCAGAGGCTACAGTTCTCTGGAGCCTTGCTCCGGTCAGTCTACTGTACGGCATCTGTGACTATAGCAGGGGTGGAGAACTCTTGGTGTTCTTGGTCCAACACACCTGGATAAAGTATTTAGATGATTAATAGGACTGCAGAAACTGGCTGTGTTTGATTTCAGAGGCTGCATCCTTCAAGGACTCGGTCTACCTGAACTGAGTCCTTGGAGGTCAGTGAAAATGAGGCCGGGAGAGTTTTGGCTGTGGATTCAAACAGGTCCAGCCTTCTCCGGCTTTGTTTTTCACAGCTAAAGCTTCACAGTTGCGTCTCCAGTCCAGTCTGTAGTACAGGTGAACTCTGAGGTCTTATTACTCCACCCCCTCTTCTTCTGCCATGATGCTAAGAGGGATGAACCACAGAAGGACTCAGCATCTATGCGCTGTAGAGAATCACAGATGGTCGTTGGCCGCCACGTCATCACCACCTTTCATTCATCCACGCCACTGAGCTACTGTTTCTCATCCTGTCCAGCAGGTGGCAGTAATGCTCCTTTAAGGTGAATGCCAGCTGGTTGAGTCTTCCAAGGACTCGGTCTACCTGGACCAGGTCCTTCCAGGTCTGTGAAAATAAGGAGACTGGAAGAGTTTAGGCCGTGGATTCAAACAGGTCCAGCCTTCTCTGGCTGTTACTGCCCGTACGCTCTGTCGCCTAGCAACTGTTACAGTTGACACCAAAAGCAGGCAAAGAATGGATGCTGATCTTCTCACTACTGTTCTGGGTGCTAATAACATTTCTGAATGTCTTCATACTGTCGTAGTATCAGATATCAGATTTATTGTCTCCACCCTGCAGAGATATTAAAATCTCTGTAATGATCTTGGCACTGATGCTGGGCTGATCACTCATACACCTGCTCAGCTCCACCCTTTCTGCATCATCTCACCAGCTTCACCAGTTTCCCTCATTATATAACCATCAAACCAGTCGTCAGGGCCAGATTAACTCTAACTTACCTGCTAAGATTGATCCATCGTCATCTAGTTTTCCTGCCTGCCTGTTAACTGACCCACTGTGTCTTCTGATTCGAGCCTGCCTGATCCCGATCTCGCTCTGTCAGCCTGCCTGGATATGCTTTCTAATATGCTTCTGAATAAACTGTGTTCAAACATCACTGACCTGTCATGGTTGTAATGGGGTCCATCCTCAGCTTAAATGTCAGCCATGTCATTCATTTCAGATGGTGCACATCACAGACACCCTCACCTGGACTGGAAACACCACCTCACTGGTCCAAAGGGCCCAGAAGCGCTTGGACTTCCTGCCCCCCCATCCTCCCCTCCTTCTCCAGCAGCACCATAGAGAGCGTTCTGAGCAGCTGTCTCACTGTGTGGTGTGGAGGCTGCAGCGCCTCAGACTGGAAGAAGGTGAGAACAGCAGAGAGGATCATGGGGGCTCCTCTTCCCTCCATTAAAGACATTTCATCCCAGCGCTGCGTGTCCCGAGCCCGTGACATCATCAATGACCCCTCACCCCCCCACCATGGACTGTTCTCCCTGCTGCCCTCTGGGAAGAGGCTTCACAGCATTCAATGCAGGACCAGCAGGTTCTGCAGCAGCTTCTTCCCCACCGCCATCACACTGATGACACCAAACCAACAATACTGCAGATTTGCACCATTTATATTAATTCTCTGAACTTCAACATCAATGCATTTTTTGCTCCATGTTTTTTCTTTTCATTTGATCACTGCTGCACTTTATGGAATGGAAATGTCATGAGAGATGTACAAAATGAAAGTTTGTTTCATATACACTTTGTGTATACAAAATGACAATAAAAGATAAAAGAGACATCCTGAAACATGACGACCTCATTCACTCCCTTCCTTCTTATTAGTTCTCCAATTATGTTCTCTAAAATGAGAACACCATCGTTGTTCGATGCTGTAGCACACATATGTTTTACATTGTGACCAGTCTAATTAGGGAGTACCAATATGGTGGCCGGTGGCTTCACAGCACCGTGTGCTACCAACGGCCTATTAGCAATCCAGGGAATAGAGATCAGCAGGAAGAACAGGTCATCTAAAAAGGTCAAATCTGGAGGTGAAGGTAGTTCATGTTTTCAAATACAGCTTTTGTATATAGTTATAAACGTTTACATCATTTTAATAATTAATTGTTGAATGTATTTTCCACCTGGGTTCAGGGAATTTATTTCCATTATTTAATAACATGCCAGATTTTACCATTTGATTTAATCATGTCTGTTATTCTACAATTTATTTTAATCCATCAAAGCTCTTTTATTACTTTTAGTGCAGCAAATGATTAGTTAATGATCTGATCATTGCTTTCACTGGCAGGAAAAAAAAAAAAATCAGATTTCTCTGAAGGCCCCATGGAGGCCCCTGGGGGCCCTCGCTGTTGTCTGGATCCACCTTACAACCTTAACCTTTCCAGTTCTCGCTCGCTACATTTCAGGGACAAACCAACAGCTGCAGCAGTCGGTGCCAGAGGCCCTCTGACCTCCAGCAGGAAAGGAAGGTTAGAGTCCTGCTCAAGGACACAAAGGCAGAGACTGACAGGATGGGGTTCCTGAGTTCACCAGCAGGGGTCAGTGTAACAGGTTGGTTTGATCAGCTTTACTTTCCCTTCAGCAAAGCCAGGTCATCATGTTCCTTCTAGGGGCCTGTGTCAGACGGAAGAGGATCAGGGCCACTGAAAAAATAAAGTCAACTCATTTTTAAATTTTAGTCAGAATTCTGACTCTCCCCATATTAAACTGAAATAAAATTAAAATTTTTTTTAACTTTTTGTTCCCCCAGTGGCCCCAATCCTCTTTTGTGATGTCACAATCTTTCAAAATTAAATAAATTTCCTCATTTGATCCAATCTCTAAATGCCCACTTTACTGCCAGTCATTTATTCTGGCTCTCTTTTTTTCTCACATGCATTATTTCACATCATGTCATCTCAGGGCACTTTCCAGTTCACCAGATCATCTAATTATTTCTATATAAAGAAAACCAGCTGATTGCATCGACTCATTGACTCTTCAGCAATCCCTCACACTAAGCATGCTTGTAGCGACAGTGGAGAGGAAAAACTCCCTTTGAACAGGAAGAAACCTCCAGCAGAACCAGGCTCAGTGTGAGCGGCCATCTGCTGAGGCCCACTGGGGTTCAAGGAGACAGAAGCAGACATAGAAAAAGAAGCATAGATACAAAAGGCAACTGTCAACCAGCTCCACAGGCGGCCCCGTCCAGGAAACACACAGCCAGGCAGACGAGCTCCGAGCCAGCTCCCATGTCAGAGGATGAAGAGAGCACATCCAGTTAGTCACAGTCAGAGAAACGGGACTACACTGGAAAACAGGCCAAGCTCCAACATCTAGAAACAAAGGTGTTGATGGCAGCAGTACAGCTGATATTTCTCTAATCAAAGTATAGCTGCAGCTATCAGCACTAAAAACTGTTGGTCGTCAGAAAACAGTGATTACAGGAAGAGATGAGCAGCTTCACAATGATGAGCCTTAAAGCTCTGGATTATTCAAACATGGCTGCAAAACGTCAGCATGAGGAGCCTGCAGAGAAATAAGGACTCAAAGCTTGATTCTTTCTTTTAATAACAATGAGTGTATTTGATTTCCATCAATAACAACAGGAGACCCCCACCCCCCCCGGGAATCAAACAAGAACGTTAACATTTCACTTTGTAAAATCGGTGCTCGGAGAGAGAATAAGGTTGTGGCTCCTCGGTATGCATTCAGTTCAGGCTGGGGAGGAGCAAACATCAGGGTTCATACATTCAACATTCCAGACGCTTGGTTCTCATGCTTCATTTAAAACTCTTTTTGTTTTATTACAGTCAAAAATCACACCATTTAAAAAAGCTTTTTTATTATCCTGCTGGATCCCCTTTCAGTTTGTGTGCAATAAAAAGGCTTCATGTTGATCAGAGCTCACAGCAAAGGAGGGAGAAAAAACTAAACTCAGATATGTTTAGAAAATAAAACAGTACATCAGAAGCGGGCCCTGAAACCCATTTTCTTTTTACACAGAAACCTGTTCACACCTGTACAGAGGAGGAACATGTCTGCCTGCTGCTGACCTTAATGCACACCTGGAAACGGACGTACAGTACAGAGTGTAGAGACCAAAGCACGACTCGGAGGGACTGATCGGACCGGCGAGGCGGATCAGGATGTAGAACCAGGGCTGCACTGCAAATAACAGCTAAAAATAAGTCAGAATTTCTTAAATTAAGCGTATTTACCTTTAATTTGAGTTGGTAAATAAGATGCTTTGCAGATGGCATGAGCTTTTTACAATTAAAATAAGATAATTAAATAATATGCACTTGAAATAAGACAATGCAATTGTTTTTTCCTCTCTTAAAAGTTAAATGTTTCTTGTTCCGTTGGCTAAGTGTCTCACTGACATCAATTCCAGAAAAAATACACTTAATTTCAGAAAAAAAAGGCTTATTTAGATTCCATTTGTTTGCAGTGTGGGGGGGCGGTAGAAAGATGGAGGCTGCTTCACGGGGCCCAATGATGGATTTTCTTATCAAACAAATAAAACCAATAGAAAGTCATTATTTACATATAAAGATTTGTGCTCTTTGACTGACAGGCAGAGGCAGCACCCCCTCCCACAGAAAAAAAAAAAAAAATTTAGAAAAGCAGGATCCTCACATGCAGCTCATTCAAATATGTACAAGTTTGCAAACATCAACTTTAAATCTTTAAAAAGAAGCTACAGTTCTGATAAAAAAAAAAGCTGCATCTGATTCGATTTTCTATGAAAAGGAATCTTATTGTAGGAACTTGGAGTCATGTGACGGATCGTTTCCTCCAGCAGCAGGAGGTCCTGCTTTCACTCCCTCCTCTAGATGAGCTCAGGAAGTCACGCTTAGCTAGAATCCAACCGACCAATCAGCTCCACCCTCAACAGGTCCAAGTGAAGCCTGTGAAATATCGGCATGGAAAAAGACACGTTGGATGAGCCGTTTACCGTCCAACTTTTATTCCCACCTACACAGGTCTGCACTGCAAAAAAAACTTTTCATAAAATAAGTGCATTTTTTCTTGAATTGAGGTAAATGAGACACTTTGCCAATGGAACCAAACAATTTACATTTAACAACAGTCTCTTATTTCAAGTGTATATTATCCAATGATCTTATTTTAGGACTAAGCATACTGGTTCCATTGGCAGATCATCTTATTTACCTGCTGAAATTAAGAGCAAATACAATTATTTTAAGAATTCTTACTTATTTTAAAGGAAAACTCCGGTCAGCGAGGAATAATCAATGGATCATTATACTTAAAACTAATAAGTTTGCTGGATTTAAATTAATTTAGCGTTAATCAGTAAAAAAAAAATAAAAAATTCTCATCTGGGAGCGGCCATTTTTGCCCAAATATAGTAGCCCCTCCCTCCTGCCATCTTCCAGCAGTGACGTCACGGTGCGGTAAGCCTAGCGCCATTCTCCCCGCTTTCCAAGCTAAATCAATGGGAACTACTAGACACATCTGCAATCAACAACAATTATTGAAGATTTCCAGAGGACTTCACCATTGAAATTCACCAGAGCTATAGTGAAACTGACAATGCCCACGTGCATGGCAGCTGGATGCTGGAATACATCGGGTAAAAGTGAAAAAAAGAGTTATTCCACCTTTCTGATTCCTGATCCTCCACGGACGGGTTGGTCGTTGGATCGCCAACTTGAAGAGGGAGGATTTGCCATCGAACTTCTGGCCAGAGAAAAAACCCGTAATATGTAGCCAACATTTGGAAGAAGAATGTTTTCAAGATGACTTGGATAATAGCGCGTTGTGACAAACACCAGATACAGCACTGGGACTTGATCAACAGCCGATACCGCACCGTGACAATGTCACTAACCAGTAGGTGGCAGTAGTGTTCTTTGACAAACATGGATGCCTCCAGTAAAGCACATTCACATGAAAATTACTCTGAATTAAAAACACTGATCATTTATTGAACAGGATGGAATCATTTCAGATTTAAAGAACTTTCAGAAGTTTGGATTCTGAATATGAGCGGATTGTTCCTTTAAAATATTTGCATTTGTTCTTGAATTGAGGTGGTAAGTGAGACACTTTGCCAATGAAACAAAATAATTTACATTTAAAATAAGAGAAAAAAACGTATTTTTTTTCAAGTGCATAATATCTAATTATCTTATTTTAAACTAAGCATACTCGTTGCATTGGCAGATCATCTTATTTACCTGCTGAAATTAAGAGTAAATGCAATTATTTTAAGAGTTGACTCAAGTTATTTTTTGCAGTGTGCAGAGTAAAGGAGTCGACCACATCTTCACATTTTCTCTTCCATCCGTTCCAAAATAAAGTGCTTGAGTTTAAACAGAAAAAGTCCAAACAAAGTGATTCCTTTGCTTATGGCTGTCTGCTTGATGTAACAGCAGCTTGTTGGTGGGTTAAAAAGTCCAAGTCCACACAGGCAGCTGGAAGCCGTCGCTTTCCAACCTTTTCCTTCAACTGCAATACTTGAGGTTTACATGAAAGGCAGAATAGTCTGTGTTGGTCTAGAAAATAAATACACAAACACTGAAACTAGAAGTGCAGGACCACTGATCAAATCTTAGCCCAATGTCTTTTTAGAGTCCACAGCACTGTCTCACAGCCCTGTGAATCCTCCTTTTTCCAGCTGAAACCGGAATGCTAACATGATGGGATCCTCCCACCCTCAGATTTTAAAAGAATCTTTAAAAGAAGGCTTTAATGTCCACATCTTCTTCTAGATTTATTGTTTCCTCTCTGATCCGTTGTCATCTTTGGTTGGAAATGTGTGCACCGCTGCAGTAGTACAACAAACGGATGACAAACGCAGATTAAAACAAACAAATGAAAGTGCTGAGCTGCTACAGGAGGGAGAGGTCTGTTTTTTAGGTCCTGGTCCCTCAGTGGTTTGGGGTGCAGCTGCTACTCGTACAGCCTGACCGTGCAGTAGCACAGAGACGAGATCCTGCGCTCCACGCTGGCTTTATCTGCAACAGACAGTCACCACGCTTCAATTAGAATAAATTCATCAGCTCTTGTGTGTAATGACATACCAGTGGGTAATATTTGAAATTCTTTAAATTTAAAGTTATAATTCAAATAAACCACCAACTTTAACTGCAAAAAAATAGCTTCTTTAAAAGGATGCTTTAATGTCCACATCTGCTTCTAGATTTATTTTTTTAGACAGATTTTTTTTTGTCATTTTGTATACAGGTGTAGACAAAAATAAATTTAGTTTAAAACAGCTATAGCCAATTTAGTTTTTTAAAGTGCAGCCTTGAAAACAGGTCAAATTTATGTGCATATTATCCAATGATCTTATTTGGCAGATCGTCTTATTTACCTGCTGAAATTAAGGGTAAATACACTTAATTTAAGACATTTTTACTCATTTTTAGATCGTTTTTGCAGCGTGAAACAGTTAATAGTGAAAGAAATAACTCAAACTTATTGTAATCAGATTGGGGAATAAACTTACATCCTTTGGAACTGTCCAGTGCTGAATCCATTTTGGAAAGGGATTCAGACAAAATTAAAAGAATACCTGATTTTATGTTAAAAAGATTAAAATTATTGATTAAGCGTTTGCCTCCAACCCTTTAACAATGTTTATATAATGGAGAGGATAGCAGCATAAGTACATGTGAAAATGGACATAATCCTGGGAGAGCGGGCCCCAGCTATCACCGGATAGAGAACGCCATAGGTTAAAAAAACAAACAAAATGGTGTCAGCCCCCATTGCATTCATCTCTCCCCTTTTATGGTAGATGTGTTCATCAATTTGATTTGTGTTTATTTGACTGTGCTCATTATTATTCCACTAAATGAAAAAAGTAAGAATTTATTATCTAGAAACTATTAATAACAGGAGGTGAAAAGCAGCTCCAGACTAGCTTTGAATGTGGTGATGTCATCAGTACGCTGCTGTTCTAATTGATCCAGATTTATTCTGCGTGCTCCGGTTCTCCCAGAGTCCAGACTTTCCTGGGTTTGTCTATGTGAGCCCACCAGGATCCTGCTGAAAGACACCTGAATGTTTGCTGAACCCCACCCACTTTTATTATCTTACTTAAATAAATTATTATTATTATTTTAAATGTAAATTGTCTTGTTCCACTGGCAAAGAGTCTCACTTGCCTCCTTAATTCAAGAAAAAATAAACTTATGTTGAGAAAAAATGACTTTTCAATTTCCAGTGTTTGAGTTAAACTTTAAAGAAGCGACTTTAAGGAAACGCGGTCCTACTTCTACGCTCTCCTCTCCTTCTCCTACGTCTTAAATTAAGTGTATTTACCCTTAATTGAGCAGGTAAATGAGATAAATTGCCAATGGAATGAGTATTTTTACTCTTAAAATAAGATAATTAGATAATTTACACTTGAAATAAACCAATAGATCATGTTTTCTATTTTAAGTGTAAATAGTCTTGTTCCGGTGGCAAAATGTCTCTTTTACCTCCCCAAACCAAGAACAAATGCACTTATTTTAAGAAAAAAATGACTCATCTAGATTTAGATTTTTTTCCAGTGTAGCACCAGGTAACCAATGAAATGCCTCCTCACATTTGAGCACGTTGTCGGCGTCGGCAGGATCCTGCAGGATCTTGGAGAGGCCATCCAGCAGCATGGCAGCCTTGCTGTAGCGATACGCGATGTCCTCCGTTTGCTTAAACATCTCATCCAGAGCTGCAGACTGAACCTGGAGCACACATCATGGAAGCATGGAGCGTTAGCCGCGTTAGCTCGTCACGCCTCAAGTCCTGAACACACAGACTTTTAATCTTCAATCATATTTTCTTTCATGTCACACTGACTGCGTATAGAGAGACTCCGACTAGACAGGGTGAGCAGATCATTCTCTGTGCTGTACACACATTAACACTATTTCCCACATTTGACTGGAACAGATTATGAGTTATTAAAATAAAAACCAGTGGTTCATTCTATAAAGCAAAGCTCTACTTAACGAGTCTGTGCAGCATCTAGAACCAGAACAAAAACATAATGAGATCTATGTCTAAAGAAAAGAAAATGGCAGCAATAAACTCTGTGGGACGGTTTCCATGGTGACTGAGGCAGAGAGGTGATCCTCAGAGAGATCTGGGAAGTTTTTCTTTCTTGTTTCCACAAAGAGGTGAGAGAGATACGCTGCGCTGACCTGCTCTGTCTGCTCCTCCTTATTCTGGTTTCTGTGAGGCTCAAAGAGGATCACTGCTTTATCCGTTTCTGTCCTCCTGAACTCCCATCATGGGGAAAGTTTCTATTTTAATGTTTCATTCATCGTTGGCAGTCTGTCCTGCTAACTATAAACGCGATGGGCGACTCCAAACTGACTCTTTCTCAGTGAGATTAACAGATTTTATTGTGGATTTTCCCTCAAAGCGGATGTGTTTTACTTTGAAATTGCGTCTCTCTTCCTGTCAGACCCATGAAATTGCTGCTGAATTGCTGCATAGTCCGACTAACATAGACCTGGGCTCTATCAGTTGGAGCTACGCTGCCCCCTGCAGGAAATCATCCCCATTGACTTTCAAAGAGCGCTAAACGCCACGACCTCTGAGGGACGATTTTCTATCGGACTGGACGTAAAATCGGATTGGGTGAGTTCTGGCCTTCAGATCATGGCGTCTGTGTTTAAGAACTCACAATCTCCACGGCGTGGTTGTAGATGAGCTTCTCGGCCGTGACGCTGTTGATCTCATCCACAAAGCGCTGCTTGTCGGAGAAGAAGTGGTTGAGTTTGTCCGTCAGGTGGCGACAGAAGGCGATGCAGCTTTTGTAGCGCTCGTTCAAACCCTTGACCACTAGAAAAAACCAGGAGAAACGTTTAGGTGGAAAATAATTTGATGCTGCAGCATAAGGAGCTGATTCTCACTGCCATCAGGTCTGTAGCCAGGAGGCAGATTAAATGATTGAATATTAAATGGTAGAGCTACTGGGTTTAAACTGGTTTCCACTTTAGCTGAGTTCCATTGGAGACCCTGATGGAGGCGAGATGGCGACCCCACCCCCCCCCCCCCCCGTCTGAACTAGGAAGATGCCCCTACCTTGCTTGACTGCAGTTGAAGGATTCAACTTAGCAGATTTGATCTGAGCCTTTGCCAGATGGAGGGAGGAAGCGAGGAGCTGAGCTGCCTTCATGTAGAGCACCAGCTGCTCCACCTGCCTGTAGGGGGCAGCAGAGTCACAGCATGTTAGAGGCTGAAGAGCCTTCTCACAGTGACCGGACATCCAGACGCTTACCCCCACTCTTTACTGAGCTGGCTGATCTGGTCCACCACCACGCTGTCCTGGGGGGGGTAGAGGGAGGCGGCGGACATCCCGAGCTCCGCCCCCCCGGCTCGGAGCGCTGCCATCTCCAGGATGCAGTCGGTGAAGGAGAGCATCATCCGGAGGTGCATCAGGGTGTCGGTGTGCTCACGCTGAGCCGGGACATAGAAAAACAAAGAAAATTAAAATCCACCTGATGAGGCAGGAAGTTCAGACGGGGGGGGGGCCCTATCTCACCTCCATCAGGGTCTCCTCTGGCAGCTCCGGGGCTTCAAAGGTGATGAACCCCTCCATGCTAGGAGGGGAGGTCCCATAAGGAAGGTAGCGCAGGCTGCTGGGCCCTCCATCAGCACAATGGCCAGCTCCTAAACTGCCTGGAGGAGACGATCCGATGGTCATGCCTGGGGGGGAACCCACGCACACCCGACCGCTGGTGGAGCACAAGGAACCGGCCGAGCTGTTGGAACCCACTGAGGACGGAGCAGTTAGAGAGAGAGGACATGATCACTACGGACCAAACGGCGAGACGGACGGCGGCGGAGCTGGACGGCTTTTACCAGAGGTGGTCCGAGGCCGGGCTCCCAGGTGGCTGCATGTGGGAGGGGTGCTGCTGCTGGGCGGGGAGCCCACCGTGAACAGGACGGTGCGGGGGCTCGCCGATCTTCCTGGAGCCACGCTGGGGGCTGCAGAGAACACAAACATTTCTGTCATTGAGGGGATCATATCCCCAAAGGTTTTCTAAACCAAACCCCTCAACGGACCCCCGCAGCATGACGCCCCCATTACCATGCTTCACTGGTTTGCTGGGAAACCAGACTTATTGTATTAAAACCCCAACAGAGCTGAGAAAGTCTACCTTTCAGAAGATTAAAGGTATAATGGAGGATTTTCAGGAATTTTGTAAAGACCCCCACTCTCTCCACATGCAATAAAAACGCACATGCACAACCCAGTACCTGCTCCTGAGAGGGAACGCCTATCGAACGTGTGCAACAGCGTGCACAAGCTAATTTCTCCTCATGCACGCTTTGTTTAAAAGCTGCTGTTTGCTCATTAGAATGCGACCTATTAATCCAAGATTTATTTGATGATTTCAGATCCTTTTCTAAATCTGTGGCTTCAGGCTGAAGCGGCTGCTGCGTCCGTGTACCTGTGTCCATGGGCCGCTCAGTGTTCAGACTGTCGGTGCTGCCCTGGTAGGCTTGTCCTCCCAGAGTGATTCTGATCGGTTGTTCAGACAGACGGCCGGTACTGACGGACCTATGCGGAAACCACAGAGGTCAGTAGAGACACAGACATGGCATTGTGAAAATGAACGGAAGCGGCATGTTGTTGGGGATCTACTGAAAGGCAGCGTGGGGCTGAGTGTGACATCATCCAGGCTACAGAGCGAACCTCAGAGGTCGACTACCTTCCAAAGGTCCTGCTGGCCTCCGGGGCAGCAGCCCGTCCCGTCAGGTAGGGGCTGCAATGGTGGCTGCACATGTCCCGACAGTCTGCGAGCGTCTTGTTGGGAAGCGGGCTGTCTGCCAGCGCCATCAGGTTGCAGGACGCCTGAGTTTTAGGGATCTTGAACGGGGCAGAAATTGTCTGAAGAGAAATGGGTTAATTAGAGATTTAGTTAATTAGCAGCGACGGCGTCTGCTAAAGCTGGTTAGAGCGCCCACCTTGGTGGGGGAACCGATGATCGTTGGCAGCGGCGACTTCTGAAGCCAGTCAGACATGCGTGGCGACGACCCCAGCAGCTTGGTGGGGGAGGAGCCCAGGTTGGCTGGGCGGCCGAGCTGAGGGGAGTGACTGCAGGAGGAGCAGGACGGCTGCACGGGGTCAGACAGCTGCTTGTGGAGCTTCTGCCGGGTCTGGTAGAAATCCGTCAGCGTCGGAGCGCTTGGGAGCCGAGCGCCCAGAAGCTGAGAGGAGGGAACCGGAGAACCTGGGAGGGAGAGATGGCTGGATGATAAACCAGGAAACATTCAGCTGATGTTTTTACACACAGACAGCTTCAGTCTGTCACCTTCTGTGGAGTTGTGATGGTGCATGTGAAACCAAACAACAAATGGTCTGGGAATTCTTTCTTTTATATTCTACTGGACTGGATTTCACTTTTTGCTGTGATTTGGCATTGGTTGACTATTCGGTTGCACAAATTTAGTTGACTCATTTTGTCATTTCTTGCTTCTTTGGTTTACTGTGAATGAATATACTTCTCATTTGAGTTGCCAGGTGCTGGGAGGCTGCCATGTGGGCGTGGCCAGTAAAGGAAAGGAGGCCCCAGCTGTTAAAGATCTCCTCAATGACATGGAGGCCTGGTTGGACTCTTCCACTTACCTTTAGAAGGGGTGATGGAAGGGTTTAGGTTTTTTCATTTGGTTTTGTTTTCTGTTTTAAATTTGGGAAGTTAAATCCTCTTCCTCATAGGTTGCCGATTTAGTATTCTACTGATTAGTTTGGTCTTTTCTTTTTAGTTTTGTTTAGGTGAAAGTATGTTATGTTCCCCTGTTGTGTCAAAATGATCTGATCAACCTGTGCATATAGCCGTTTCTCAAGAGCACGAGTACAGACTCGTGTCCTCGTCGAGTCCCTTCTTGAGAAGAACCCAGGAAAGTCTGGACTCGGGGAGAACGGGAGAACGCAGAATAAATCTGGGTCAACTGGAACCAAAGCGTACTGATGACATCACCACATTCAAAGCTAGTCTGGAGCTGCATTTCACCTCCTGTTATTAATAGTTTCTAGATAATAAATTCTCACTTTTTTCATTTAGTGGAGAAATAATAATGAGCACAGTCAGATTAACACAAATCAAATTGAACATTTAGCCATATAAAACCAAATTATCTCCATCAGAGCCAGCGGTACTTCACACACGGCTATGCAGAGAGAGGGCTGCTGCATACGGGCCAACGTAAGCCCTGGCCCGCTGCAGACGGGCCAACGTTAGCCCTGGCCCGCTGCAGACGGGCCAACGTTAGCCCTGGCCCGCTGCAGACGGGCCAACGTTAGCCCTGGCACGCTGCAGACGGGCCAACGTTAGCCCTGGCACGCTGCAGACGGGCCAACGTTAGCCCTGGCACGCTGCAGACGGGCCAACGTTAGCCCTGGCACGCTGCAGACGGGCCAACGTTAGCCCTGGCACGCTGCAGACGGGCCAACGTTAGCCCTGGCACGCTGCAGACGGGCCAACGTTAGCCCTGGCACGCTGCAGACGGGCCAACGTTAGCCCTGGGTGCTATTACCCTCAGAGCTCCGCTGGTTGCCGAGTCCCTCTCAAGAAAAATTATTTTCTAAATTCCGCACTAAGTCAGTAAATGTTCCATATAGTGAAGCTTAAAGTATAATATTCTCGCCTCAAATGATCTTAAAACGTACTTTTATAGAACAACGGCAACAGAAAAGAGAACTTTTAACTTAACACTCTGAGATCTGTGAGCGCTAACCTGGAAGCTGCCGCAGTGCATGCTGGGACAGCTGTCATTCTGGAGAACGGACAGGTCTGCTCTGATGCATGCTGGGTAAAGAGGGAGGAGCCAGAACAGCAACAACTTGGTCTGCTGTCCTAGTGAACTGGAACAGTTTTAGTGTTACTAGAACGCACAAGTACACATAGTGAGAAACGACCTCCGTTTCCCTGATGTCAGTTTGGAGAGGTCTGTTCCTGTGTCAGGTTTGGATTATGTTGATTTTTTCTTTTGTTTTCCTTTATGGGTCCAGTTTGTTAGGAGCTTGAATTCTTTTTGGTAAATAAATTTGTTCCCATTTTTTCCTGTGCTTCTCGGTTCATCACAGGAGGTTTGTTTTGTTCCACAGAGAACCGGGACTTGTTTTAACCACCACACTCCTCAGCTTTAACAATGACCATAAAGAATAACCTCAGATCCCAGCAGCTTCTTATTACAGGAACAATGGAATCCAAAGTCGATGACTCAGGTGTTTGTCTGCTATCTTTAGCTCTAAAGCTGCTTTTACACTGAAACCAGAAGACTGCTTTCCTGCGGTTTAATGTTTGCCGTTATGAAGCGTTCAGGACGTTTAGGTGCAAACTGACCTCCTGCAGAGCAGCGGATGCGATGATCCTGGTTCTGCATCTGGCAGCAGCAGTGGCCCAGCTGCTCAGGGATGGTTCCCACTGCAAAACAAAACACCAGCATGAAGTCTGGGCCTCACACAGGGCCGCTGGGTAAGAACCGCAGCTCACCGAGAGGCGAGGGCGAGTAGGGCCGGGAGCTGCCCGTGGAGAGGCGCCGGCACGCTGGCTGGGGGGCATCAGCTGAACTGGGAGACCCGCAGCCCGCCTTTGGAAAGCCCATAGGACTGGTGTTGGAGCGCCTGACGGTTCCTGACCTGGGAAACAAACCGTCAACCAGAGAAAAAGATTTTCCTTCAGCTTTCAGACATATTTACAGGATCAAATCGTCTCACTGAGCTCATGGTTAACAGAACCCGCTGCAGCCGAGGACAGACATTACAGCCCGCCCTGCAAAATCAACCCACAAATGAGCAAAAAGTTTTCATTTTTCTATTTCTTAAAATAAGATAATTTACACTAAATATAAGACACTGAAATTATGTTTTTTTTATTTTAAATTGTCTTATTCCATTGGCAAAGTGTCGCACTTCCACAATTTAAGAAAAAAAAACACTTTTACGAAAAATGGACTGAATTTAGATTTACATTTTTTTGCAGTGTGTTTAACACGTTCAGTGTTTCATTATCCCAGAGGAATCTTATGAGCTGCGTTCAGCAGCTTGGTTCTGATGCAATAACAGAGTCTTTTCATGTGTGAACGAGTCTCTTAGACAGCGATACTCTCAGATCGTCAACGTTACATCCCCCCCCCCCACACACAGGTGAAAGGGCGGGTTTACCTGGGGGAGCTGTAGACAGCAGAACTTGGGCTGCTGGACAGGTTCTGCTTGATCCGCTGGTAGTTGCGCACCTGGGTGGGAACAGGAATGGGGGTGGTTTCCGCCCGCGGGGAGACCATGGCCGCCTGTCCCTGGGGGGGCTGCGGCTGCCTGGGAGAGAAGAAAGGAGGCTTCAGGCTGTAGATCCCACCTGGAGAACTTTGTCATGGCCGCTCAGACCCATAATTTAAAACTCTGCTAACAGCACAACACATCTGTCTGCTCTAGTTCTGCGATCGTTGGGTCTTTGTTTGAGCTGCTGAAGTCAGAAAGTGAGAGAAAACAAAGAGGCTGGACTTCCATGTAAACACAGAGAGCCCACCAATCAGCTCTGAGCACACTGGGCTGGGGGCGGGGCTACAGTTGGACCAGAGCGCAGTGCTATCAAACAGGCGGGGGTGGGGGGTGTTGTTCTGAAGAGGACATGGTGTTCCTCAGCAGCAGCCGTGACCCAGTGACCCAACAGGGGGCCTTTGTCACACAGACGGCAGGGGAGGAGCTTCTCCAGACACTGGGAGGTTCTACGGGTCATGTGACGGGAGGACTAGTCCAGACAAAGAACCACGGAGCAAAGAGCTGCACTCTGACATGTCTGCACCAAACACCCCACCCCCCCCTCCACCTTCCTCCTGTCATCCATAAACACACGGGAGGCTTCGGCGTCAGACGAAGGAGGGAAGGAAACATGGAAACCAGTTTACAGCGAGTAGAAGAGCAGGACAGGACTCAGCAGCAGGGCGGCCATTCTCTGATAATCACTTCCTGTTTAGAGGAATCCACACTCTGCTTCCCTTCATCACCGACTGCAGCCAAGAAACACTTTTACAAATCAGGAGCTTCAGTCTTAATGCCATCAATAAAGAGGAAACTCCGGGATCATCAGGAAAGTTTCTTCCAGGGTTTAAATCATTTATGCAACAGTTTCAGATAAACAGGAAGCAGTGAGAGGAACGGGAGACGAATGTCCAGAGGATGCAGATGGAGAAGACTGAAAAAACGCTGCCACTTGCAGAAGTAACCAGATCAGAGACATTCTTCCACATTTCCACCTCCATGGATGTTAAAGCTGTGAAAGGTTTTATTCTACGTCTTCACTCCGACGAACCTTAGAAAGCCAGAGTTCCCCACTGTAGCTCTGAAAACACCCAGGAATGTGTCCCTGACCGGCAGGCTGTTCAAAATGTGAGGCCTTTACAGAAGTTTGAATTATGAAGCAAACAGAAGCAGCCAAGAGGCGCTTTGAGACTCTGGGGGAGATGCAACCACCAGAGCTCAGCTGTTAGCTGCGATCCCCACAAATCTGACCTCTATGGAAGAGTGGAAACAATTACTGATGACAACTAGAACAGATATACTGAGAGGCACAATATATTAGAGAACTTAGTGGAGGATGCTGGAGATCCTTTAAGACAACAAAAAAAAAAAAGAGCAAAACTGGTGGAGGGCAGCGAGCAATGAGGAGATTCAGTGTTGGTGTTACCAGAGTTTAGGAAAGCAAGGGGATTATTATCGCTACGCTGAGGAGATGCAAGGAGAGGAAAAGAGAAAGGACCTTCTCTGTTCATCTAAAACATCACTTTAAGACGCAACCATGGGAAACCGCTTCTGCAGCCTGGATGGTTCCACCAGATGCAACCGTGAAAGGTGGAGGTTTCCACGTCTGGGAGCAAAGTCACTCAAACCTCCACTGATCATACAAAATCCACACATCTACCCACATTTATCTTTTATTACAAATATTCATTTATTATTTAAAAAACAGAAAACTGTGGGATTCCAGCAGAAGAAAGAGAAAAAAAAAAAATTTGTGAATTCTGCAGAACAGCTGAACAGAAAACGACCCAAACTCTTCATTTCTTACCGGCAGCGGGAGCCGCAACGTTTGCCGCAGAGCCAAGATATTTATCGGATCACTTTTTAAAGCCCTTCCTGCAAAGTTGATCCGCTTTGCAAATGTTTTAAAACATGCAAACCTTGAGTAGATCTGAGTCCAAGCAGAGCAGAAACCTGACAATGCAGATCAGGGTGAAGGTAGCATTTCCAGCATAGAACATGACAGCAGAGGGACCAAACAGTCAGGACGCTTTTCTCAGCAAGGAAAGAAAGCCGGACAGTTTCACTATTAGCAGGACAAACCTTTAAGCAACATCCAGCCTGAAATCCAGTGGAACGGTTTGATGAAAGCGCGGCCATGGGCTAAAGCAGCTCAGCATCAGACCCACAATGATAGAAAAATCATTTATCTTTATAGATGTCATCCATCCAACCTGGAGGACAAACCCCAAAATAAAAACCTTATAAACCATTTAGCTTCCTTCCTCCTTTTAATGTTGGACAAAGATGCGTTAAAATTTAGGGTTGGAACGTTAAAAGTTATGAGGCATTAATACTTTTACAAGAGGAGATGTGTTTGTTTGAATCTAGGAAGAAATGAATAAAATGATCTGTTCCAGTTCCCCATTAAAAGCTCACGGTTAAATCAGCATAACAGTGACTGTGGTGGTGTGAAGCTATTCTTATCATCGCACCACTTTGGCTTTTCTGACTCATCCAGCAACAGGGTGACATTTCTCACCATGCAGTGAGGAGCCTGTTTTCCTTCTAATGACGCAACAGACAGACTAAAGACGACTCGCTGACCCAGGAATAAACAATACGCTGCTAATCCCACCAAGAAACGCCTCCAAAATGAGCTCATCAGTCATTTTAAAAAGCAGCATCACGGCTTTGCAGCTCATTTGGAAAAGGAGGAAAACATCTATGATTAGCAGAGACAGAAAATCCTGACAGTAGAATTTATATATAGAAGTTGATCCTTAATGTTTGTCGAACATTTGAGATAAACTTAGAGTTAAAATGACATTTAGTAAGTTTTTACTGAAAAACAGCTTTTTTTTATTTGACCCTTTATCATTTTTAATTCTATTCAGTTTATTTCTATAGCTCATGTCATCTCAGGTCACTTTATAGATCCAGATCAACCAGATCATCCAGTCAGATTGATTCAAAGTTTTCTATCTAAGGAAAACCAGCTGATTGCATCGACTCATTGACTCTTCAGCAATCCCTCACACTAAGCATGCTTGTAGCGACAGTGGAGAGGAAAAACTCCCTTTGAACAGGAAGAAACCTCCAGCAGAACCAGGCTCAGTGTGAGCGGCCATCTGCTGAGGCCCACTGGGGTTCAAGGAGACAGAAGCAGACATAGAAAAAGAAGCATAGATACAAAAGGCAACTGTCAACCAGCTCCACAGGCGGCCCCGTCCAGGAAACACACAGCCAGGCAGAATAAAACACGTTTTAAATGATGCCACAGTAGTTCAGCACGATGCATCTTTCAGCCTATTTTCAGGTCAGAAGTTCCTGCGCTGGTCTGCGGTTTTAACCCATGTTAGATGGGTCAAACCCAGCAAACTATCCAAGTGTTACATGCAAGTTGGCTTCTGTGGACAATTAGAAGCGACTGACATCCAGATCAGCTCAGATCCCAATGGAAACTCCAGGAAAGTTGGAAAAAGGAAAGCTGGAACAAGGCAATGAGCAGTACTGTTTTTTGGCAACAGGTGGCAGCATCATTAGAAAACAGCCATTAAAACCTGCATTTCAGAAAACTAGTCTAAATGCTTTAAAGTCTCAGTGGCAGCCTAACGCGTCGCTCAGTGGCCATCTTTAATGCCTGCTTAGCCTTATGATGCTATGATAGTAACAGACGCATTGAGAAAGGAGTTTCTGAGCATCACAAAGACGCTGCATTAGGTGGTTACTCACCCTCCACACATGAAAAGGTCAGTGGACGGGCGGCAGCCGGCTCCTGCTGGGTGGTCGTCTGTGGAGGAGGACAAAACAGACAAGTATGAGGACTATGATGGTACAGAACGCAGAGTTCAGCTGGACGGATAGAAGCAGGTCCTGACAGACTTCAGGACCATCACCTGCGAGCGGCTACACAGCGGTTGATTTTATTAGCCATGAAGGTTAGCGTGTGGCCTGTTGTAGCATAGAGGCAGTGTTTAAACTGATGGACCTCCTGTCTGCTGTTTATTCCCTTCCTAAAGGTGGCTGCTGAGAATAAAAATAGCCAGTTTAGTGTGACTGGGACCAGCTGAGCAGATAAAGAACAGCAGCACCAGGTCGGAGCTGGACCTGCTGCTTAAAGGGTTAAACGCAGCGAGCTCAGGATTCACAGCACCGATAAACCCTGACCTGTTAGCAGTCAGTACGTCTGAAGATTAGAGATGCATCAAGTTTAACCTGCAGACAGAAACCTGTTGATTTTCAGCCTGATCAGTCCTGAGTGACGATGGGAGCAGCTGGAAACTCAAAGATCTGCTCACTGAAAGCCTCCAACTAAACGCTCTCACAGGACTCTGAGCTGCTGCAGCTATTGGCCGAGTCTCCTTCACTCATCTTTGACCTGTTAGCAGCATTTCAGAGCAACATGCTGCAGATCCTGGAGCATAAGATGCTAAAACTCACAGCAAAGGAGAGATGCATTGTAAAAAAAAAAAAAGAAAAATGTAATAAATGTGTAATAATATTGGATAATAGGGCTGGGTAATTAATTGCATTTGCAATAAAATCACTAAGTAATGAAATGAAATTTTAAAATCACAGAGGCACTCGATGTTAGTCGGTTACACTTGGATTAATACTCAAGATTTCACACTGCAGCTTTAGGTAGCAGTAAAACACTTAAAGGGGGTTTGCAGCCACAGAAAGTCAGAGAGAGCTGCCGTTACCATGCAGATCCATGCATGCAAGTAGAAGGAAGCACTTTTTTACACAAGCGTTACACTAAAATCAAGCAACAATGGCCTCCTTTCCAGCAGGCCTTCGATGAAACATCTATAAGCTTCCAGTTATATGCAACCCGTCTGCCACAGAACATGATGGGTTAGGAGATGTTGGATCTATACCAAGGGCGTAGGTTTGATATCAACTTTGGTAGGGACACTATTGGTCTTTAGTTTCATTGGTCTGATGTCAGTGGTCCTGTACAAAAATATGCACGCTCTTTTTTTATGCTTGACGTGAGCATCAGGGTACAGTTAGTTTAAAGCTACATTTATACAAATGTTATAACACTACACACACTAGATGCTGTTTCTCAATGTTTGAAGCATCAACAGGTCTGATGAATTGAGACTTTTTCCACTCTGAAAAGGGTTGCATTGGAGTTCATCAGCGACTAAGAAGAAGTTAAACACAGCAGGTACCAGGTAGCCGGAGGTTTCGTACCAGGCAGCAAAGTTGTGAGAGGAAAAGAAGTAACTGCTGTAACAACGTTGTGTTGTAAATTATAAACATGTTATTCACATTTAATCATTGGTAGGGACAGGTCCCTATGTTCCCTATGCAAACCTACGCCCATGGGATCTACATCCACTAAAACTAGGATTTTGAAATCAAATTATCAACAATTTATAGGGATGCACGATATTGGGATTTTGGCCGATATCCGATATGCCGATATTTTAAAACTCATGTAGCTGATAACCGATACCGATGTTAAAGCTGGACAAAAATAAGTAGTCATTGAAAATAGCAGTTTTGTTATCCATTTCTGACACTTTCAAAAATAATATACTGAAATATATTTTCATATGCTGATATCAAATAGATTTTTAAAAACACGGTATCGATCTATTTTACTTTCAAAATCTGGTGAAATTTCATCGTTCTGTTAAAAACTCTCGTAATATTTGGAAATTCTTGTGAGATTTTGTTAGTAAAATAGATCGATACCGCGTCAATATATCAACATATAAAAATATGGCAACATTTGGTGAATTTTCGGGGGATTTCGTAGCATAACGATGACATATAGCAATATTTCATTAGTAAAAGAGATTGATATGGTGTTTTTAAATGGCAATATATCAGCATATGAAGATATTGGGATATTTTAATGTATCAATATTTTTTCCCTCGTCTTTAGAAGTTTTTAAGTCTGTAAAAAAGAGGAAGAAGAAGTAGTATTTTGTTTTTTTTTAGACTTTAGAAACTTTAAATATCGGTGGGGTGACCGATGTCCGATATTCAGTTTTAAGGACGATAATGATAGGGGGCCAATTATATCGTGCATCCCTACAATTTATCTGTATTTATCAGCAGAAAGCATTTATTAATCTAAGTAGTAGTAGTTCTATCAAGGCTCAGGCCTTAAATAACTTTGCTTTGGATGCTTACAGCTCTCAGTTGAGAAGTTAGGAACCAGAACAAAATCATCTGTGTCACAGGAGGAGTTCTTGCTGCTGGTGCTTCCTGCAGACTCTTTGGACAGCTGCAGGAAGTTGGGCGGACCCATCGGAGGAGATGACAGACCGTCCTCAGTCAGAGTCTGCATGTCTGGAAGAGACTGTGTTCAGATGGAGAGAAGAATGAGAGGTTAGGCCGTTGGAAGCCTTTGGTTAAATAACGGCTCTGTGTTCACAATGGGCGAGAAGAAGAGGCCCACAGCACCATGGAACAATAACCCATCAGACTCACAGGAGGGCAGCTGTAGCGGATGGATGGAGAGGAGCTGCAGGAACCTTCTGCGGCAACGCTGGGGACGGGTACTGGACACGCTGAGGGAGACGTGCTGCCGTTAGTTAACATTTTACTGCAGCGAGGATTCCCCAGAGAAAAACCTTTCAACTCACATTTTTTAATTGTGGACGATGGTTCCAAGAAAGGATGGCTGAAAAACGTGTCTGCAGAGAGAGGAAGGTCAAAGGTCAGAGCATGAAAGCTTCTAAACATGCCTGAAGGCTGCAGAGCCCCAATTCAGAGGCCACACCCACCAAAGTCCATCCGCTCCTTCTGATTCCTCTGCAGCAGGCCGAGCAGCAGGTCACCGAGCTGAGGAGACGTCTCCCGCGGGATTCTGCACAACCAGAACATCAACACCAGCGTTAAACAACCAACAGTTAAATGGGAGCAGAGACGTTTAAACCGTTACAGTTCAGAGAAGAGAGCAGCTGGATGATCTAAGAGCAGCTAAACTTCCTCTGGGCTGTTAGTTCCTGGTTAAATCTGTTAAAGAGTGATAGAATGATTCTATAGGGTATCTGGTCCTTCAGGTCTCTAATAGGGTGATAGAATGATTCTATAGGGTATCTGGTCCTTCAGGTCTCTAATAGGGCGATAGAATGATTCTATAGGGTATCTGGTCCTTCAGGTCTCTAATAGGGTGATAGAATGATTCTATAGGGTATCTGGTCCTTCAGGTCTCTAATAGGGTGATAGAATGATTCTATAGGGTATCTGGTCTTTCAGGTCTCTAATAGGGTGATAGAATGATTCTATAGGGTATCTGGTCCTTCAGGTCTCTAATAGGGTGATAGAATGATTCTATAGGGTATCTGGTCCTTCAGGTCTCTAATAGGGTGATAGAATGATTCTATAGGGTATCTGGTCCTTCAGGTCTCTAATAGGGTGATAGAATGATTCTATAGGGTATCTGGTCCTTCAGGTCTCTAATAGGGTGATAGAATGATTCTATAGGGTATCTGGTCCTTCAGGTCTCTAATAGGGTGATAGAATGATTCTATAGGGTATCTGGTCCTTCAGGTCTCTAATAGGGTGATAGAATGATTCTATAGGGTATCTGGTCCTTCAGGTCTCTAATAGGGTGATAGAATGATTCTATAGGGTATCTGGTCCTTCAGGTCTCTAATAGGGTGATAGAATGATTCTATAGGGTATCTGGTCCTTCAGGTCTCTAATAGGGTGATAGAATGATTCTATAGGGTATCTGGTCCTTCAGGTCTCTAATAGGGTGATAGAATGATTCTATAGGGTATCTGGTCCTTCAGGTCTCTAATAGGGTGATAGAATGATTCTATAGGGTATCTGGTCCTTCAGGTCTCTAATAGGGTGATAGAATGATTCTATAGGGTATCTGGTCCTTCAGGTCTCTAATAGGGTGATAGAATGATTCTATAGGGTATCTGGTCCTTCAGGTCTCTAATAGGGTGATAGAATGATTCTATAGGGTATCTGGTCCTTCAGGTCTCTAATAGGGTGATAGAATGATTCTATAGGGTATCTGGTCCTTCAGGTCTCTAATAGGGTGATAGAATGATTCTATAGGGTATCTGGTCCTTCAGGTCTCTAATAGGGTGATAGAATGATTCTATAGGGTATCTGGTCCTTCAGGTCTCTAATAGGGTGATAGAATGATTCTATAGGGTATCTGGTCCTTCAGGTCTCTAATAGGGTGATAGAATGATTCTATAGGGTATCTGGTCCTTCAGGTCTCTAATAGGGTGATAGAATGATTCTATAGGGTATCTGGTCCTTCAGGTCTCTAATAGGGTGATAGAATGATTCTATAGGGTATCTGGTCCTTCAGGTCTCTAATAGGGTGATAGAATGATTCTATAGGGTATCTGGTCCTTCAGGTCTCTAATAGGGTGATAGAATGATTCTATAGGGTATCTGGTCCTTCAGGTCTCTAATAGGGTGATAGAATGATTCTATAGGGTATCTGGTCCTTCAGGTCTCTAATAGGGTGATAGAATGATTCTATAGGGTATCTGGTCCTTCAGGTCTCTAATAGGGTGATAGAATGATTCTATAGGGTATCTGGTCCTTCAGGTCTCTAATAGGGCGATAGAATGATTCTATAGGGTATCTGGTCCTTCAGGTCTCTAATAGGGTGATAGAATGATTCTATAGGGTATCTGGTCCTTCAGGTCTCTAATAGGGTGATAGAATGATTCTATAGGGTATCTGGTCCTTCAGGTCTCTAATAGGGTGATAGAATGATTCTATAGGGTATCTGGTCCTTCAGGTCTCTAATAGGGTGATAGAATGATTCTATAGGGTATCTGGTCCTTCAGGTCTCTAATAGGGTGATAGAATGATTCTATAGGGTATCTGGTCCTTCAGGTCTCTAATAGGGTGATAGAATGATTCTATAGGGTATCTGGTCCTTCAGGTCTCTAATAGGGTGATAGAATGATTCTATAGGGTATCTGGTCCTTCAGGTCTCTAATAGGGTGATAGAATGATTCTATAGGGTATCTGGTCCTTCAGGTCTCTAATAGGGTGATAGAATGATTCTATAGGGTATCTGGTCCTTCAGGTCTCTAATAGGGTGATAGAATGATTCTATAGGGTATCTGGTCCTTCAGGTCTCTAATAGGGTGATAGAATGATTCTATAGGGTATCTGGTCCTTCAGGTCTCTAATAGGGTGATAGAATGATTCTATAGGGTATCTGGTCCTTCAGGTCTCTAATAGGGTGATAGAATGATTCTATAGGGTATCTGGTCCTTCAGGTCTCTAATAGGGTGATAGAATGATTCTATAGGGTATCTGGTCCTTCAGGTCTCTAATAGGGTGATAGAATGATTCTATAGGGTATCTGGTCCTTCAGGTCTCTAATAGGGTGATAGAATGATTCTATAGGGTATCTGGTCCTTCAGGTCTCTAATAGGGTGATAGAATGATTCTATAGGGTATCTGGTCCTTCAGGTCTCTAATAGGGTGATAGAATGATTCTATAGGGTATCTGGTCCTTCAGGTCTCTAATAGGGTGATAGAATGATTCTATAGGGTATCTGGTCCTTCAGGTCTCTAATAGGGTGATAGAATGATTCTATAGGGTATCTGGTCCTTCAGGTCTCTAATAGGGTGATAGAATGATTCTATAGGGTATCTGGTCCTTCAGGTCTCTAATAGGGTGATAGAATGATTCTATAGGGTATCTGGTCCTTCAGGTCTCTAATAGGGTGATAGAATGATTCTATAGGGTATCTGGTCCTTCAGGTCTCTAATAGGGTGATAGAATGATTCTATAGGGTATCTGGTCCTTCAGGTCTCTAATAGGGTGATAGAATGATTCTATAGGGTATCTGGTCCTTCAGGTCTCTAATAGGGTGATAGAATGATTCTATAGGGTATCTGGTCCTTCAGGTCTCTAATAGGGTGATAGAATGATTCTATAGGGTATCTGGTCCTTCAGGTCTCTAATAGGGTGATAGAATGATTCTATAGGGTATCTGGTCCTTCAGGTCTCTAATAGGGTGATAGAATGATTCTATAGGGTATCTGGTCCTTCAGGTCTCTAATAGGGTGATAGAATGATTCTATAGGGTATCTGGTCCTTCAGGTCTCTAATAGGGTGATAGAATGATTCTATAGGGTATCTGGTCCTTCAGGTCTCTAATAGGGTGATAGAATGATTCTATAGGGTATCTGGTCCTTCAGGTCTCTAATAGGGTGATAGAATGATTCTATAGGGTATCTGGTCCTTCAGGTCTCTAATAGGGTGATAGAATGATTCTATAGGGTATCTGGTCCTTCAGGTCTCTAATAGGGTGATAGAATGATTCTATAGGGTATCTGGTCCTTCAGGTCTCTAATAGGGTGATAGAATGATTCTATAGGGTATCTGGTCCTTCAGGTCTCTAATAGGGTGATAGAATGATTCTATAGGGTATCTGGTCCTTCAGGTCTCTAATAGGGTGATAGAATGATTCTATAGGGTATCTGGTCCTTCAGGTCTCTAATAGGGTGATAGAATGATTCTATAGGGTATCTGGTCCTTCAGGTCTCTAATAGGGTGATAGAATGATTCTATAGGGTATCTGGTCCTTCAGGTCTCTAATAGGGTGATAGAATGATTCTATAGGGTATCTGGTCCTTCAGGTCTCTAATAGGGTGATAGAATGATTCTATAGGGTATCTGGTCCTTCAGGTCTCTAATAGGGTGATAGAATGATTCTATAGGGTATCTGGTCCTTCAGGTCTCTAATAGGGTGATAGAATGATTCTATAGGGTATCTGGTCCTTCAGGTCTCTAATAGGGTGATAGAATGATTCTATAGGGTATCTGGTCCTTCAGGTCTCTAATAGGGTGATAGAATGATTCTATAGGGTATCTGGTCCTTCAGGTCTCTAATAGGGTGATAGAATGATTCTATAGGGTATCTGGTCCTTCAGGTCTCTAATAGGGTGATAGAATGATTCTATAGGGTATCTGGTCCTTCAGGTCTCTAATAGGGTGATAGAATGATTCTATAGGGTATCTGGTCCTTCAGGTCTCTAATAGGGTGATAGAATGATTCTATAGGGTATCTGGTCCTTCAGGTCTCTAATAGGGTGATAGAATGATTCTATAGGGTATCTGGTCCTTCAGGTCTCTAATAGGGTGATAGAATGATTCTATAGGGTATCTGGTCCTTCAGGTCTCTAATAGGGTGATAGAATGATTCTATAGGGTATCTGGTCCTTCAGGTCTCTAATAGGGTGATAGAATGATTCTATAGGGTATCTGGTCCTTCAGGTCTCTAATAGGGTGATAGAATGATTCTATAGGGTATCTGGTCCTTCAGGTCTCTAATAGGGTGATAGAATGATTCTATAGGGTATCTGGTCCTTCAGGTCTCTAATAGGGTGATAGAATGATTCTATAGGGTATCTGGTCCTTCAGGTCTCTAATAGGGTGATAGAATGATTCTATAGGGTATCTGGTCCTTCAGGTCTCTAATAGGGTGATAGAATGATTCTATAGGGTATCTGGTCCTTCAGGTCTCTAATAGGGTGATAGAATGATTCTATAGGGTATCTGGTCCTTCAGGTCTCTAATAGGGTGATAGAATGATTCTATAGGGTATCTGGTCCTTCAGGTCTCTAATAGGGTGATAGAATGATTCTATAGGGTATCTGGTCCTTCAGGTCTCTAATAGGGTGATAGAATGATTCTATAGGGTATCTGGTCCTTCAGGTCTCTAATAGGGTGATAGAATGATTCTATAGGGTATCTGGTCCTTCAGGTCTCTAATAGGGTGATAGAATGATTCTATAGGGTATCTGGTCCTTCAGGTCTCTAATAGGGTGATAGAATGATTCTATAGGGTATCTGGTCCTTCAGGTCTCTAATAGGGTGATAGAATGATTCTATAGGGTATCTGGTCCTTCAGGTCTCTAATAGGGTGATAGAATGATTCTATAGGGTATCTGGTCCTTCAGGTCTCTAATAGGGTGATAGAATGATTCTATAGGGTATCTGGTCCTTCAGGTCTCTAATAGGGTGATAGAATGATTCTATAGGGTATCTGGTCCTTCAGGTCTCTAATAGGGTGATAGAATGATTCTATAGGGTATCTGGTCCTTCAGGTCTCTAATAGGGTGATAGAATGATTCTATAGGGTATCTGGTCCTTCAGGTCTCTAATAGGGTGATAGAATGATTCTATAGGGTATCTGGTCCTTCAGGTCTCTAATAGGGTGATAGAATGATTCTATAGGGTATCTGGTCCTTCAGGTCTCTAATAGGGTGATAGAATGATTCTATAGGGTATCTGGTCCTTCGGGTCTCTAATAGGGTGATAGAATGATTCTATAGGGTATCTGGTCCTTCAGGTCTCTAATAGGGTGATAGAATGATTCTATAGGGTATCTGGTCCTTCAGGTCTCTAATAGGGTGATAGAATGATTCTATAGGGTATCTGGTCCTTCAGGTCTCTAATAGGGTGATAGAATGATTCTATAGGGTATCTGGTCCTTCAGGTCTCTAATAGGGTGATAGAATGATTCTATAGGGTATCTGGTCCTTCAGGTCTCTAATAGGGTGATAGAATGATTCTATAGGGTATCTGGTCCTTCAGGTCTCTAATAGGGTGATAGAATGATTCTATAGGGTATCTGGTCCTTCAGGTCTCTAATAGGGTGATAGAATGATTCTATAGGGTATCTGGTCCTTCAGGTCTCTAATAGGGTGATAGAATGATTCTATAGGGTATCTGGTCCTTCAGGTCTCTAATAGGGTGATAGAATGATTCTATAGGGTATCTGGTCCTTCAGGTCTCTAATAGGGTGATAGAATGATTCTATAGGGTATCTGGTCCTTCAGGTCTCTAATAGGGTGATAGAATGATTCTATAGGGTATCTGGTCCTTCAGGTCTCTAATAGGGTGATAGAATGATTCTATAGGGTATCTGGTCCTTCAGGTCTCTAATAGGGTGATAGAATGATTCTATAGGGTATCTGGTCCTTCAGGTCTCTAATAGGGTGATAGAATGATTCTATAGGGTATCTGGTCCTTCAGGTCTCTAATAGGGTGATAGAATGATTCTATAGGGTATCTGGTCCTTCAGGTCTCTAATAGGGTGATAGAATGATTCTATAGGGTATCTGGTCCTTCAGGTCTCTAATAGGGTGATAGAATGATTCTATAGGGTATCTGGTCCTTCAGGTCTCTAATAGGGTGATAGAATGATTCTATAGGGTATCTGGTCCTTCAGGTCTCTAATAGGGTGATAGAATGATTCTATAGGGTATCTGGTCCTTCAGGTCTCTAATAGGGTGATAGAATGATTCTATAGGGTATCTGGTCCTTCAGGTCTCTAATAGGGTGATAGAATGATTCTATAGGGTATCTGGTCCTTCAGGTCTCTAATAGGGTGATAGAATGATTCTATAGGGTATCTGGTCCTTCAGGTCTCTAATAGGGTGATAGAATGATTCTATAGGGTATCTGGTCCTTCAGGTCTCTAATAGGGTGATAGAATGATTCTATAGGGTATCTGGTCCTTCAGGTCTCTAATAGGGTGATAGAATGATTCTATAGGGTATCTGGTCCTTCAGGTCTCTAATAGGGTGATAGAATGATTCTATAGGGTATCTGGTCCTTCAGGTCTCTAATAGGGTGATAGAATGATTCTATAGGGTATCTGGTCCTTCAGGTCTCTAATAGGGTGATAGAATGATTCTATAGGGTATCTGGTCCTTCAGGTCTCTAATAGGGTGATAGAATGATTCTATAGGGTATCTGGTCCTTCAGGTCTCTAATAGGGTGATAGAATGATTCTATAGGGTATCTGGTCCTTCAGGTCTCTAATAGGGTGATAGAATGATTCTATAGGGTATCTGGTCCTTCAGGTCTCTAATAGGGTGATAGAATGATTCTATAGGGTATCTGGTCCTTCAGGTCTCTAATAGGGTGATAGAATGATTCTATAGGGTATCTGGTCCTTCAGGTCTCTAATAGGGTGATAGAATGATTCTATAGGGTATCTGGTCCTTCAGGTCTCTAATAGGGTGATAGAATGATTCTATAGGGTATCTGGTCCTTCAGGTCTCTAATAGGGTGATAGAATGATTCTATAGGGTATCTGGTCCTTCAGGTCTCTAATAGGGTGATAGAATGATTCTATAGGGTATCTGGTCCTTCAGGTCTCTAATAGGGTGATAGAATGATTCTATAGGGTATCTGGTCCTTCAGGTCTCTAATAGGGTGATAGAATGATTCTATAGGGTATCTGGTCCTTCAGGTCTCTAATAGGGTGATAGAATGATTCTATAGGGTATCTGGTCCTTCAGGTCTCTAATAGGGTGATAGAATGATTCTATAGGGTATCTGGTCCTTCAGGTCTCTAATAGGGTGATAGAATGATTCTATAGGGTATCTGGTCCTTCAGGTCTCTAATAGGGTGATAGAATGATTCTATAGGGTATCTGGTCCTTCAGGTCTCTAATAGGGTGATAGAATGATTCTATAGGGTATCTGGTCCTTCAGGTCTCTAATAGGGTGATAGAATGATTCTATAGGGTATCTGGTCCTTCAGGTCTCTAATAGGGTGTGTAACATTGGTTGGGCTGAAAATGGCATATTAGCTGTTCTATGAGCCCTAATGCAGCCTGGTTAAAAGCCCTAGAATGAAACCACAGGTTTTCTTCCTTTTATGGTTTGATCATGAATATTTAGATGAGCTGTGCTCTGATTGGTTGGTTTACAACGAGCCAAGCTGCTGAGCAAAGACGCAGACATGTCCTACTTTTCATGCCTAAAAAAATGTCTGGTGGAATTTAGAAATCGTCCGAGATTCAGATCGACTACAGTGCAGCAGAACCGAGCCGTCAGCTCCAGGGCTGGTCAGGGAACCCCGGCGGACAGGGGCAGGGAGCCAGTGGGGGACGGAGCAACTGAACCCGACCCGGTGATGGTAGCCTGGAAACAGGCGGCCCCATGCTTCCCCCCCGCCTGCCTTACCGGCCCCCAGCCCCCCTCCTCCAGTCAGCGGCCAGGCAGTCCACACTTCATACCTGACACCCCCCCCCTCCTTTGGGCCAGTGAACCAGTGGGCTGGTCTGTATGTCAATTTCGGGGCGTGACAACTCTGCTTCGTTTGAATTCACCTGTTTTATGGTGGAAGTTTAGAATAGTGAGATTTGCAGAGAAAGGAGGAGTTGATGGGGTTTGAACGTCTCTGTTCATCCATTTCACCCACTGAACTATCCTTATTCATCTACAATGGAATCTAGGTTTTGCATTCTATGTCCCTTTACAAGTCAGAGCTAATTTTACTGCTGGGAACCAGAGGAAAGAAACGGACCCAAAACTGGTAGAAGAGGCATTTGATAACCGTTCTGAACAGCCTGGATGTAATTTCATGTTTTATAGCATAATGAGGTGGATAGAGGAACAAACTGACCCCGAACCAACGGACAGCAGATGATGACATCATAGAGGCGAGAGGACGTTGCAAAGGACGGGACTTACACAGGCTGGAGGTTCTTGTTCTTCTCATAAAGCATCCTCAGATCCTGCGGACTGTTGGCCTGAAGACGGGAGAGAAACAGAACCGATGACACACACTTCCCTGCAGCTACTTATCAGGTAAGGAGCTCCTTGTGCTCCGTACAGACCTGGAACGGAGGCTTCCCGACCAGACACTGGTAGATAACCGTCCCGATGCTCCACAGGTCAGCCTTGGCGTCATAGTTCTGGGACATGATGACCTCTGGGGCCTGAAACAGAATGAAGAACCGGATCAGGGAGGTTTCTGGAGCAATCTGCTGATCAAGGAAGCCTGAATGTTTGGTAACCCATAATATAAACACTGAAACAAACACGTTTAAAGCCACTGACCATGTACATGGGGGAGCCACAGAGTGTGGCGGCCATCATGTTGTTCTGGAGGTACCGAGCAAACCCAAAGTCAGCTGTAGGACAGAGAAGCAGAACAAAACAGTGACTACAGGCGTCATGAGAAACCCGTCATTCCATAAACCCTCACATGGATCTTCTCAGCAGAATACAAAGGTTGTGTTTTCATTTAGACATCTAACATCTGACCACAAAAACAAAAACAGCTGATTTCTTCTTTTACCGATTTTGATGCGGATGGCGCTGATGTTGGACTTCCTGCGGCCCATGTATGACAGCAGGATGTTCTGGGGCTTCAGGTCACGGTGGATGATTCCTTTGCTGTGGAGAATGCGCATGGCGGCGGCCATCTGCTGGAGGAAGACCCTCAGTGTGTCCTCTCTCAGAGTCCCTTTGGCTTAGAGAAGAGAGAAAGGAGCCGTATATGAGCTTTGGTGGAAGGTCAGAGTCCGAGCTGAACTATCCGAGGCACCAAAAGGTTTTTCACTCTACAGATTTAGAGGCTGTTCGTGAGGAAATAGGAACGGTCTGGTTAGCCTTCAGACCAGCAGCTGCTGCCATCAACACCTTTGTTTCTAGATGTTGGAGCTTGGCCTGTTTTCCAGTGTAGTCCTGTTTCTCTGACTGTGACTAACTGGATGTGCTCTCTTCATCCTCTGACATGGGAGCTGGCTCGGAGCTCGTCTGCCTGGCTGTGTGTTTCCTGGACGGGGCCGCCTGTGGAGCTGGTTGACAGTTGCCTTTTGTATCTATGCTTCTTTTTCTATGTCTGCTTCTGTCTCCTTGAACCCCAGTGGGCCTCAGCAGATGGCCGCTCACACTGAGCCTGGTTCTGCTGGAGGTTTCATCCTGTTCAAAGGGAGTTTTTTCTCTCCACTGTCGCTACAAGCATGCTTAGTGTGAGGGATTGCTGAAGAGTCAATGAGTCGATGCAATCAGCTGGTTTTCCTTAGATAGAAAAAATTGAATCAATCTGACTGGATGATCTGGTGAACTGGAAAGTGACCTGAGATGACATGATGTGAATTGGAGCTATAGAAATAAACTGAATAGAATAGAATTAAAAACGGAGCTGTTCCGTCCACACGGTCAACTGCACCGCAGAAACCCCCTGTGATTTAACAATCTGACACTGAGGAGCTGTGACTAAACCAAGGCCTGGGACCTAAACCAGGAGAGTCAACATGTGACGCCCACATTTCACCTAAAACCTAACCTTGTTTCATTCAGAGATTACCTAGAAAAGGTCATTTACACACAGACCTGAAACATCAATAACACCTTTATTGTGGAACTCCTGGATAAAAACGGTATGATAAGCAAGGCTGAAGCTGGTTTCCTGCTCTGCCTGTAGGAGGGCTGAACCATTGAGCCAAAAATATAAATTACGATTATTTTCAACCAACATTGCGATTTTATTGCGATAATCCTTCGCACCAAGCACAGTGTTTTACTCCAGGGTTTCAGTTTTTCCATGATCCTAAAAGGCTGCTTGTCCAGAGTCCTGCAGTGCTGGACTTTACTGTTAAACAAGTTCTTACTTCCTCTATAAAGCATAGATCTAGGTGCTAGCTGCACCTCTGTCCTCCTTTCTGTGCGGCTCATACCAACTTTAATCGTATTACTGCCACCTAAAGGGCTGGAGGGAGAAATTTAGTGTCTTACTCTTGTTAAATGTATTAGGATTAAAAACTTTGTGCCTCTGCGATTCAAAAATTTTGATTTTATAGCAAATGCAGTTGATTGCCCCACCCTAATCTGTAGTCAGGAATGTTTTTGTTTTTATTCTATTATCTGTAATATTTAGACATAGAAAAAAATCAGTTTTTATAAAGTAAATTCACAAAGTTAAGACAGGATGGTTTGTTTTTTACCTTAGCATTAAGTTTGGTTTAAAACTGAGAACTTGGAGGACTTATAGGCTAAGTTCATAAACTGAGTGATTTCAGAGCGAGTCCATGATGCTGTTTATTTTCAACCATGACAAATAAAGGTTAAAAAACGTAAGAAAATCTGAGTTAAAATGTCATCTGAACATAAAACTAAATTGAAATAATCTTAATATAAATAAAATCTATATTTCACTCTCATCACTAAATGTAACATTTAAAACATCAATTAAATACATTTTTATCATTTTCTGTTATGAAAAAATAAATAAATTAGAGACATCAGCATATCTAATACCGGCGTAATTTAAATCTAAGCAATGAGCCGAAATATGACTAATTTCAGACATTTTTCTAACAGTCCATCTAATTTTTTCACTGGAAACCGATCACAGCAGCTTCTTTATTCCAGCTCAGCCAACCGATAAACTCTAATCATAGATCTATGGGATGTAGATGTGCAGCTCTTTTAACTTCTAGTTTTTGTTTTGTTTTTTTAATAATCCAACTTATTTCCAACAAGCAAAGCAAAAATCTAGCCGCCTCCTCTCTGTGCAGCAACACATGGGGGAGGGGCAGTGTTCCATGTTTTTGACGTTTTAAAGCCTGGCTGCTTTAATCAGGGTAACAAACCTGAGTCAATGTGCAGGTTCTGCTCTGTGCGGTGAAACTAGTCACTGCTTTGAACATCATTGTAGAGTTTAGCAGCTGTTTCTCTCCTCCATAAAAAAACAAACAGGCTCTTAAACATGCAGCTTTCCCTCCTCTGCAGCATCCCTAACTTTGTTTTGATCCATGATAATCTGTGTGTCAGGCACACAGATTAGCAGAAGCTTACCTTGCAGATAGTCGGCAAGATCCCCTCCGTTGCAGTACTGTGAGGAGAAAAATCCCATCAGGAGACATGAACAACCTTCCTCTCATTCAACAGCAGGGAGAAAGAACAGGAGAAAAGCGAGGATGAAAGCTGCAGAGCCGCCTGCAGGTTGAAGGTGAAGGATGAGGATGATCAACTATTCAATAACAGGTTTTAATGGTAGCGGCTCATTGATGAGGACAGGAAACACGTGAAGCAGAAAACACAGGAAGTGGACAGAGAGCAGGAACGAGCGGACAGAGGGATGCATCAAGTAAGACATTGAACCAACTTATGATACAAATTAAAAAGACTGGATGGGTCACAGAACCAAGCTACTCTGACTGGATGCCAAAGAGGAAAGAAAAAGCGTAAACATCCAGAGCCGAGTTTCTAAACTTACTTCCATGACCAGGAAAACGGAGCTGGGAGTTTCCTGGAAGAGAGGAGACAGAGAATCAGTAAGAGGAGCCATTTGTCCTCAAGCACCTGTCCTCTTCGCCGTGGAAACAGAAATAAAGCAGACGGTACCGACACAGCGCTGAGAGCCTTTTAGTAATGCTCAGGTTTCTCTACATCTACGTCCAGCAGTTTGATGCCCTTAAGATACAGACCTCAATAGCGACATAAACTACAGCAGCAGCTCTGCAGCTTTCCAAGCTGCCAGGATCTAGTTTTTTATCCAGACACATAAAAAACCACATGCAGGAATGGACTCGGTTCTAGTTCCTTATATCTATTGGGTCAGTTTGATAGAAATGATTTGGCTTAAAACACTTCAGATGACTTTTTTCCTCAGACACACAGGAATCCATTTTGGATCTATTGGCTTAGTTCTTCTCAGACCAGAATCTGGTGGAAATAGAAACTAGTTAGCAGCTCTAAGAGCACATAGATTCGGTCCAATCAGAAGCCACCTCTATGTACATGGAGCTGCTCCATGTTTCCCAATCAATCAGGGGATTTCTCCATCTGCTGCTGCTGGGGGGTGGGTTGTATGTGTCCAATAGGGCTAAAGGCAGATTGCATAATGGTTATGGCTGTCAGAACCACGCTGCTCTACATCCCAGCATTAATCTATCCTCTGATCCTCTGCTGGAGTAAAGCGAAGCCAGCAGAGGAAGCAGTTCACAGGACGCCCTTTGTTCGCCGTTAGAGGAAGCAGCAGTTAAACGTTATGAAATGATAACCAGGCGCCGTGTTTTCTGGGGGTTTTTTGGCTACAGATGGCGAGCCGCCAGCTGAGGGCGGGGCCCAGAAACGAGCGTGAAATCCTCCAAAACAGCCACCTGTCCTCGGAGCACGCTCACGGTCACACAGTGGTTTCACAAGCAGCTCAGAGCAACAGGCTGAGTTATTGTGTCACAGTCCAACAGGAGCAGCTGAGGGTTATGCAACGGCGTGTGGGAAAGCAAACGCTGCAGCCAGGAGATGTTTGTGTACAACTGGCAGCAGCTAGTGAGCAGTGTGCAGCAGAAGCCTGTTGATGTCACACCAACGTCACCCCGTGTTCTGAACAGCTGACAGCGGTGACCGTCAGAGCGAACAGGAAAACACGGCCAGAGATGGTCTCCTCTAAACCCTCTGGAAACCCAACCTCTGGAGGAACACAAACAGAGCCAGGCTTTCTAGGAAAGCTTAGCTGCTCCCAGTTCCACTAACCAGAAACATTCGTCCCATTTCCAGTTCTTCTCCCCTCAGCTGAGCCACATTATGCAACCAGCAGGGACTGGGCCGTAAACACAGCGCTCACTGCTCAGCTGCCGCTGACAGAAGGAACGCTGACTGCGTCTGCTGGACTGTTTACATCTTTCTGTATCCTGTGATTTGGATGAGGGTTGGGGGGGGGCACGGCGAAAGAATACAAAGAAATACTAACACTGGTGGCCAGTCTGTCATTTAGGGAGAACCTTTCACTGTCATTTAGGGCCATCATTAAGGGGGAACCATAGCCGTCATTTAGGCCCATCATGTAGGCCCATCATTTAGGCGGAGCCGGCGCCATCGTTTAGGCGGAACCGTCGCCGTCGTTTAGGCGGAGCCGTCGCCATAATTTCGGCCCATCATTTAGGCGGAGCCGTCGCCGTCGTTTAGGCGGAGCCGTCGCCATAATTTAGGCCCATCATTTAGGCGGAGCCGTCGCCGTCGTTTAGGCGGAGCCGTCGCCATAATTTAGGCCCATCATTTAGGCGGAGCCGTCGCCGTCGTTTAGGCGGAGCCGTCGCCATAATTTAGGCCCATCATTTAGGCGGAGCCGTCGCCGTCGTTTAGGCGGAGCCGTCGCCATAATTTAGGCCCATCATTTAGGCGGAGCCGTCGCCGTCGTTTAGGCAGAGCCGTTGCGTTGCCATAATTTAGGCCCATCATTTAGGCGGAGCCGTCGCCGTCGTTTAGGCGGAGCCGTCGCCATAATTTAGGCCCATCATTTAGGCGGAGCCGGCGCCGTCGTTTAGGCCCATCATTTAGGCGTAGCCATAGCCGTCGTTTAGGCGGAGCCGTCGCCGTCGTTTAGGCGGAGCCGTCGCCATAATTTAGGCCCATCATTTAGGCGGAGCCGTCGCCGTCGTTTAGGCGGAGCCGTCGCCATAATTTAGGCCCATCATTTAGGCGGAGCCGTCGCCGTCGTTTAGGCGGAGCCGTTGCCATAATTTAGGCCCATCATTTAGGCGGAGCCGTCGCCGTCGTTTAGGCGGAGCCGTCGCCATAATTTAGGCCCATCATTTAGGCGGAGCCGTCGCCGTCATTTAGGCCCATCTTGTAGGCCCATCATTTAGGCGGAGCCGGCGCCATGGTTTAGGCGGAGCCGTCGCCGTCGTTTAGGCGGAGCCGTCGCCATAATTTAGGCGGTGTTTTTAATTGTTTTCCATGTGGTTTTTAAACGGATAATCTTTGTTTATCACTTAGTCTTGAAAATGTAGCCTAATATTAAAATAAAATCATTTTACTGTCAAGTTCTAGACCATTTTATGCTCCATTGCAAGATACATTTAAAAAATACATATTCATCTTTACTATTTTTTCAGAACTGGAGGCATATTCATTTTTAAAGGTATATCAGATCCCCTGATATACATCATCAAATCAACATCAGAAATAATTATTAGGTTTTTAAAGCACATCTTGTCTGTTCTTATAGATTTAATCCATTTTTCTCCTGGTTTTCCTTAGATAGAAAACTTTGAATCAATCTGACTGGATGATCTGGTGAACTGGAAAGTGACCTGAGATGACATGATGTGAATTGGAGCTATAGAAATAAACTGAATAGAAATAAACTGAATAGAATAGAATTCATAAAAGGTTCAAATAAGAAAAGCGGTTTTTCAGTAAAAACTTACTAAATGTAATTTTAACTCCGGTTAGTTTATCTCAAATGTTCATGTTGTGAATTGCAGCTATAGAAATAAACTGAATAGAATTGTAAAAATCCTTAGAGGATTTGAGAACATTTCTAAAATCAGAACACCTGAAGGTCACATGATGGAGTCACAACTAGGTTAGGATCAAAGTCTGCTGATAGGGACATTCACTGTGCTTTATTATGCTCTGCTTCAGGGAATTATAAAGCTGAAAACCACACTGAGCTCAGGACACACTGTATGATATTTTCAAATTAAATGACTCCAATAACAACCCGATGAGTATTACAATAAAACAACATTTTATAAACAATGATGTCATGAAATCCCATATCAAAGAGGTTTCTAGAGGCTGGCAGCTAAGATGGTGGGGAAATGAACTACAGCAGAGTCTGAGGAAAACCAAACTATCCAGATTTAAACCGACAACCTCTGCTTGTCCAGAATGAAATGGCTCACGAATAACTAGAGAAAAGTTTCAAAGACAAACTGGGGGACAGCTGCTGATGAAGTGAATCTGGAGAAATACCAGTAGATGGCTAGAGACCAGTTAGCCATGTTTAACTGGAAAGTGGACTATGAACGCACCGGCTTCTGGCTTCAGATGCTGTACGGAGCAGAGTGTCTTTCTGAGGGGGGGTGGGGGGTGGGGGTTGTAGGGGGGGCAAGGTTGGATAACCAGTACTAACTACTAAACCCACTAACTGACCAGGATTATGACCAAAGAGAAAACAACTGGTCCGAGGACAGGAGGAACGGATCAGATCTGGTTCCAGACCGTAGGAAACGCGGCATGCTAAGTGCTACCAGGCTAACAATAAATCATGTCACCAGTGGAAGTTTTTCCATAGATACAAAACCAGAGTGATGCAGAACTAAAGTATTTATTTTGCTGGGAGAAATAAATTAAGTATATAAATAATTGTGTAATGAATTTTGAACAGGAACCAATGGGAATAAAAGGTTGAAATCATGTGGAACAGGGAAACCGTTTCTCTGCAAAACATTTCTCATATTCAAGATCAAAAACAAAACAAACTAAATTAAAACTAACGAGGTAAAGGGACGCGTCGGTAATGACTTATTTAGGCTAAACGATTGCTAATAGGTAGCATCAGCGGACCTTGAAGCCATCTGGCAAACGGTAAAAGCAGGTCAGGGCGCCACCTCCTGGATGGGAGGAGCTGTAGCTATCAGAGCTTCTAAAGAAGCACATCGTTTGGAAAGTCTCCTAGTTAAGGGAAGATCTAAAAGGCCTAGATATAAAGCTGGTTTAGTCATGTTAGCACTCAGCCAACATCAGATCAAATGGGAATAAAAATTTCTCCTCTGCTCTCACCCCGAAATCCCACATCCTCCGTCACCGCCACGTCCAGCCACGCTCCGCCCCGCAGCGCTACAGATTGCCTGCGCAAAGCAAAGCCTACAGCCTCCGCTGTTCCTACCATCCTGCTCCGCTCCGACTTCCTCTGAGCTGGAGGAGAACATGCACTATATTACGGTAATATTACATTTATAGGAGCAAAACATGCGGAAATGAACGCTTAATTTAATATGACAGCTTAAAAAATTCCCAATCTGCATCCAGCATATAAACAGTTTCTGCGCAAATATTTTCTTTTTGTTGTGGATTTTTGTAAGATGGAAAACAAGGATCATCCATGGTTTGGATGAACTATGTTTGTTCTCTACTTCCAATTGATTAAACTTTTAAGCCCCTCGGTATAAAATCAAATTTTTGATGGAGATGAGAAATCTGCTTCCTGGTCTGTTGAAGAACCAATAGTTTGCATCCAATCATCTAATGAAACGTTCTTTGATTTTGGGAATATAGAAGAATTATGCTCCAATTTGTAATTACCGATCTGTAGTTACTGTATTTTAACAAACAAGATCTCCTTGCTGCTCTTTTTCCTGTTTGGTGCGACTGGAATTGCGGATCTTGACCTGGCCGGACCGGAGCGGAGATAAAAATAGTTCAGCTCTGGATTTTGACGGACGGAGACGAGTGGAGGAGCGGTGGATGTGGAACAGCTCTCACTGATTAACATGACAGACAGGTACTCTGCAGTGGGGCGGAGCGCCGACGCAGTGTGTGGAATCGAGGCGTCAGACTACAGACCACTCCCTCATGGCAGGAAGCTGGTGGTAAATCTTCTGATCTTGCAATGACTTTAAACTGATTGAAATCATCAGAACCCCTAAAGTTTTACTGAGCTAATTCGTCACTCATGGAAATCAGCTTCAAGCCCCTCCCACCCACCCCGAGTCTTTACACTTACCTGAACGTCATAAAGAGCCACGATGTTTTCATGCTGCAGTTCCTGAGTAAACAGAGCAGAGAGAGAAAGGTCAGCTTCCATGACCCAGGTCACCATCAGGTCACCATCAGGTCACCATCAGGTCATCAGCCACCCCCCTCACCTTCAGGATTTTGATTTCCTTGCCCAGGAGGATCTGGGACTTGGACAGGTTCTTCTTATTGATGCTCTTGATGGCCACCTCCCAGTCAGTTTTCTTCCCAGCACAGAGGAGAAAACAGGTTAGAGGACATCCTCATCCGTCTCCAGACCACAGCTTACAGGATCATTTATCAAAGACTCCATTTGTTCCACTGTTTCCTGCGTGTCTGAACTTTTCAAATGGTTTTTTTCAGACTAGAGCAACATAACCTCCCTGCTGGGCGCCTCAAGCATCAGCCCTAATCCAGGAGAGGCCTCCTGGTTGATGGTGCTGCTGAACGATGCCTGGAAGGTGGAAGGAAACGCTTAGCATCAGGTCACTTGGCTTTGCGCCTTCTGAGGCGCAGAATGAAGAGGCAGAACAGGCGTCTTACTACTGACCCTATTTTTTGTAAAAAAAAAAAAATAGACACTAAACTACCTCAACGAGCGTGTAATTTAATTACTCACTTTTTGGTGTTTTTTGAAGCGTATGGTGATCTGACTTTAAATTTTATTTTCTACATGACTAAAGGGATACACGCCCGTTGAGGTAGTTTAAAGTTTATTTTTTCGTAGAGAACTAAATGGATAAACACAAATGACGTCTTGCTCATGGGTATTGACTATAGGTATGCTGGTCTGACAGAACGCCTCCATATGCAGAAACCAGCTCAGAACCTCTGAAAAAAACGATCTGGAAATGTTGATCAGAGCAGGAACATAGAGAGAAGAGGCAGCCTGCAGCAGAATCTAGGTTAATAGGAGATGTTCCTGCTGATGCTGAAGTCAGCCTGGAGGCGGGCAAAGGACCCAGCATGCAACGGACACACGCTGGGTTATTATGGTCTGCAGAGTCATCCTGGAAAAAAAAAAGAAGCAGCAGCCAGCTCCCACTTCCAGAATAACCGATGACCTCATTCATGAATCACAGCTGATGATGGTTGGATGAGCATCAATAGGGAGGAAGAAACGGCAGAAACCAGACAAGACACTGGGAAAAATTGATAAGAATATCATTAACAACATCTGGAGGATTCAGAGATATTTTAAGATGCTAATAAAATGCAATAAAAGATGGGAGCCTTTATCCATTCTGCATTCAGTTTGACAATGTAGGCGTGAGAGGAAAGGTTTCCATGTGGAAGAAATGACCCAGCCTCAGTGGAACCATGACCGATTCCTCCATTCACAAATGACAGGAGGACGGCCAATCACAGCACATTTTCAGACCTTCATATCTGGTGAGTTTCTGCAGCAGCGCGGCCTGAGCGGCTTTAGGTCCATTACTTTAACCCTTTATAGGCCGCTCAGGGAAATACTCTAAAAATTAAACATTTTCAGCCAATAGTGTTATTAGAATCCAGCACAAGACCTTATTACCTTTGGAACATTAAAAAAATATGGATATTCTGATGGTAAAAATGAATGTCAATGTAAAAACAAGAAACGCCAACTTGCCCGAATGAATTAAGAAAAATAACAACAGTGCTTCTAGAAGAAATTCATGAAAAAAACTCCTGAGAGTGAAATAAGCTTACAGGCATTAATGCTAATACTGGCACTGACATTTTTAGTTTAGAAATAATAATAAATAAGAAATAATAATATAATATAATTGTTAAGTAGGCTTATTAATTTTCCAATTAACTTTTTACCTTTTTTTCTTGACTTGTTAACTTTTTTTTTCTCCAGTAGGTAATATATCATTGAAGGGCTCATCTAATGTGTCAAATATCAAAATCAGATGTACAGCCATGTAGCAGGATCTTTGCTGAATGTCTGGATATAGATCTTGTGCTTCTAGATCTCACTGAGGGACGGGGGGGATGGAAAACGCTTAACTTGCCCTATAAAGGGTAAAGAGCGTTTAAACCACAGGCAGTCATAAAGCAGGACAGAGGGATCAACTTCTGCTTCATTCATTGATAAACCAGATCTATGGGGTGAAAATTAGTCCTTCCTGAACCTTAAAGCCTTTGTGGTTTTATATGACCTCCAAACTGGATAAACTTTCATCCTGCAGCCCCCCAGGGACCCTGATCCCTCCTCATTTAAACCAAGAGGCTTTTTTCCTGCTATATTTGGATGAAATATGGATCAATCCGTCCTTCAATGGTCAGGATCTTTAAAACCACCTCCCAAAAACTTCTAGATCTTTATAAAGATTATGCTGTGGTTTTATGGCTTTAAAGATTTTGGATTCCTAAATTATTTTATTTACATTTAGCAGTTTTTCATTATAAAAAAAAAAAAAAAAAACTCCAAATACACCACCCTACCTTCTAATCCCTTTTGTTGATAAAATCAAAACAACACCCAACAGCTTGTTGTTCATTAAAGTATTTCCTAATCAGTGCAGGGCTGCAGAGGACACGCTGCACGTCTCCTGCATGAATCTGGGTGCAGGTCGCCCTCCAGTCCATCAGAAAAACAGGAGGATTTAAGAGAACGAAGTGGATGCAGACAGGCTCCAGTAAGGACTTAAACCTGGGATTTTCTATCACACCAATGGCTGCAAAATGCTTAGATTGCACTGAAAAAGTCAGAACTTCCTGCCTAAACAAGTTTTCTGTCCTTTTAGGTTAATTTACAGGTGCTGGTCATAAAATTAGAATATCATGAAAAAGTAGATTGATTTCAGTAATTCCATTTAAAAAGTGAAACTTGTATATTATATTCATACATTACATACAAACTCATATATTTCAGATGTTTATTTTGTTTAATTTTGATGATTACAAATGACAACAAATGAAAATCTCAAATTCATCATATCAGAAAATTAGAATATTGTGAAAAGGTTCAAAATTGATGGCCCCTGGTGCCACACTCTAATCAGCTAATTAACTCAAACCACCTGCAAAAGCCTTTAAATGGTCTTTCAGTCTAGTTCTATAGGCTACACAATCATGGGGAAGACTGCTGACTTGACAGTTGTCCAAAAGACGACCATCGACACCTTGCACAAGGAGGGCAAGACACAAAAGGTCATCGCTAAAGAGGCTGGCTGTTCACAGAGCTCAGTGTCCAAGCACATTAATAGAGAGGCGAAGGGAAGGAAAAGATGTGGTCGAAAAAAGTGTACAAGCAAGAGAGATAACCGCACCCTGGAGAGGATTGTGAAACAAAACCCATTCAAAAATGTGGGGGAGATTCACAAAGAGTGGACTGCAGCTGGAGTGAGTGCTTCAAGAACCACCACACACAGACGTATGAAAGACATGGGTTTCTGCTGTCGCATTCCTTGTGTCAAGCCACTCTTGAACCACAGACAGCGTCAGAAGCGTCTTGCCTGGGCTAAAGAGAAACAGGACTGGACTGCTGGTGAGTGGTCCAAAGTCATGTTCTCTGATGAAAGTAAATTTTGCATTTCCTTTGGAAATCAAGGTCCCAGAGTCTGGAGGAAAAGAAGAGAGGCACTTCATCCACGTTGCTTGAAGTCCAGTGTAAAGTTTCCACAGTCAGTGATGGTTTGGGGTGCCATGTCATCTGCTGGTGTTGGTCCATTGTGTTTTCTGAGGTCCAGGGTCAACGCAGCCACATACCAGGAAGTTTTAGAGCACTTCATGCTTCCTGCAGCTGACCAACTTTTTGGAGATGCAGATTTCATTTTCCAACAGGACTTGGCACCTGCACACAGTGCCAAAGCTACCAGTACCTGGTTGAAGGACCATGGTATCCCTGTTCTTAATTGGCCAGCAAACTCTCCTGACCTTAACCCCATAGAAAATCTATGGGGTATTGTGAAGAAGAAGATGCAATACACCAGACCCAACAATTCAGAAGAGCTAAAAGCCACTATTAGAGCAACCTGGGCTATCATAACACCTGAGCAGTGCCACAGACTGATCGACTCCATGCCACGCCGCATTGCTGCAGTAATACAGGCCAAAGGAGGCCCAACTAAATACTGAGTGCTGTACATGCTCATACTTTTCATGTTCATACTTTTCAGTTGGCCAACATTTCTATAAATCCTTTGTTTTTATTGGTCTTCAGTAATATTCTAATTTTCTGATATGATGAATTTGAGATTTTCATTTGTTGTCATTTGTAATCATCAAAATTAAACAAAATAAACATCTGAAATATATGAGTTTGTATGTAATGTATGAATATAATATACAAGTTTCACTTTTTAAATGGAATTACTGAAATCAATATACTTTTTCATGATATTCTAATTTTATGACCAGCACCTGTAGAGTGGCTGCATAGTGGTTAGAGCGCAGACCTGGAATCCTGAGGTTCTGAGTTCGAGCCCCGCTCCTTAGAGCATGTTTTCTACTCTATTTAGTAAAATTCACTTTATCTGCTGCTAAATGCTGTGATAAATGTTGGAGTGATGGCCTAGTAGTTAGAGCACTAGTGGTAACAGCTCTGAACAGTTTGCAAGTACCCGGTTTGATCCTGCAGCCTGCACTCTAGGTCCTTAAACCCCACACTGCTCCCTGAGTGCCGCACCATGGCAGCCCACTGCTCCCCAAGGGGAGGGGTTAAATGCAGAGAGGGAATTTCTCCACTGTGGATCAATAAAGTTCAATTATTATTGTTTTCCCTTATGGGCCTGTGTGTCATGTCTGGTCAGTAGTTCTGCCTCCATATCTTCACACACAGAGAAAACCATTAGAAAGTCTAAATAATGTGTGAAAGAAGCAACGGATCACAGCTCATTAAAACTCAACATCCTGAGAAAGGAGGCAGTCAGGAGGTCAGGACCTTTATGGAGAGCCTGCTGCAAATAGGTTGGACTGCATCATTCAGGTGTTATTACATAAAACCACAGAGGCCAACATGGCGGCCTGCCTGCATCTATGCATGGCTTCTAGCAACAGGAGCATCTGAGATGCCTGATGATGGAGACCCTGATCATTCTGTGCATGCACTGGTGGTGTGCATGCACTGGTGGTGTGTGCATGCACTGGTGGTGTGTGCATGCACATTTACTCTGCTGCATCACAGATGCATCTCCTCAGTACTGCAATGCTTCACGGGGGTCAGGTTTATTTTCCAACTCATCATCTGATCCTGTTTTTAGGTGAAGCATGAATGAACTCTGAGCAGCTGTTATATAAGCTGGGCCTGGATGGTGAACGAGGAAGCTCCTCCCACCTCTGCACGTCACTCCCTGCTGCCTGACTCATCCATTTCATGAATTAACTAATTATATAAATAATCGATTACAGCCAACAAAGTAAATGGAATGAAAAAAGAGCAACCAGCTGTTAGCATCTGGATCTTTGGCTGAGAGGATCCGATTATTTTATTTAATATTCTCTCCTCTTTACCTTCCTGTGTCTCCCCTTGAACACCACCGCGAAGGCTCCATGTCCAACCAGGTCCTTCCTGCTGTACTCAAAGTCTCCCACCGTTTCCATGGTGACAGGGCGGGGAGACCCGACCCTGGATCTGCTCTCCTCACAGGAGGAGGAAGGAGTCCGCTCCTTGCCTCACTGATGGGTCATGGCAGCTGATCCGATGTTTCCTTCAGGTGTGAATCAGAGATGAGCGGCGGGATGTCCTACATCAGCCGATCGGTTAGCATCGGTGCTTAGCTTAGCCGCGTCCGTCCGTCTGTCTGTCTGTGACCCAGATGCTCAGCGGATGATTGTCTACATGATGTGGACCTGATCCTGGATCAGCTGCAGAGCGCTGCCTTAGCGGCTACAGCTAGCCTCATAGCTGCTCTCCACAGCTAACAATAACATGAGCCCAACAGGCCACCGTCCCTCTGAAACACCAACAGAAACCACAAACATCAGCGAGCAGGTTGCAGTTCAACACTCGGCTTAAACATCCCAACAATAAAACGTTTAAACGTCAACATTGGGCGCGTGCGCGGAGCATCTTCCCTCCGCTGTAGAACAAAACTGAATCTTTCCTCTGAGCGACAGCTTCAATAATTCATCACTTCATGTCCCAAACTGCTCATTAAAGCAGCGATGATAAACCGCGAGGCTCTAGGATGTCCTTCTGTCCCTCTGTCCCACTGTCCACCTGTCCTCCTCTCAGTCAAACAACAATAGCCAGAAATAGAGCCATGTTCAGGTTTTATACGCTGCCCGCCGCGGAACACGCGTGATGTCCTTCCGCCGCAACATCTAGTCCCTACAGAAGCAAGATGAAATTCGGCTAAATCACAAATCAGATATTTATCATCTCAGCTGCTCTACTTTATAACGCGTAATTTACTGTTTATAAGAAAGCCTACACGCTGTGACTCATGAATGAAGGTATACAGCCATGTTGCTCAAGTCAATTTAAAGGCTTATTTATAAAAAAAAAAGGCTTGGGAAATATGAATATATATATATAATAAAATGTAAACAGTCCTACAGAGATGCAACATGGCACACTTTGTAAAACAATTTATCTTAAACAACAGCAACAAAAATGATAAAACAGAGGAACAGAATTAAGGTTTGGCGACCTCTAGTGGCAGAAAATAAAAGTGTCAAAATGTTCAGTGAGTTTAAGAGTTTGCCTTGTAAAGTGTCCCAAGAGGAAACACTTTGGATGCTTTATTACTCTATAGAATGTTTTTCTAGACTGGATACAGAGGAAGGATTTTAGGTTGGATCTATGCCGCTGAGCTCATCGACCTTTAGTGAAGAAAAGTTGAAACATTCTGTAATAAGGGGATAAATGGGAAAAATGGCTCAAATGTCCATTCTTCAGTCATGACTGACGCATCACCTGACATGAAGCCCTGGATCATCAGTTGCTATGGAAACGTGTTGCTCTTCCCAAGGCAGAGATATTAACTCAGTGGGATGGTAACGGACACATGATCCAGGATCACCTCTTTCGGATTCGGATTTCTTGCAGGCACCTAAAGGTCAAAGCATCCAAAGTTTGGATGAAGCTTCTTTTTAACACATCTGAACCACTTTTGTTTTTTCTGTTAAGCTTTTTGCATCCCTAATGCAATGACTCTCAGATAGCTTCTCCCTGTTTGCTCAGGAAAAAAGAATATTTGTCAGGATTAGTGATCTAATGAGGAGCTATTGTTTCATCCAAATGAAAAATGGAGAATAGATAAGCAGATCATGGCTTGTCTACAGTGAAAAGAAGGACTGGGTTATTCACTTTGGCCTTTTTGGAAACACAGGAAGGAGCAATCAGCTAAGTGAGCTTAGTGCTTGGAAAAAATCTTTCATTCCTTTAGAGACAGCATGAAAAGTCAGCTGAGTACAAAACATAGAGAGGAAAACAAGAAGAAAAGGGACAAGAAGAGAGGGACACAACCTAGAACAGATAATGGATGTCTATTCTATTAACATTTCTCTATCTGGAGAATGGGGCTGTTCTGCGTTGTCTTGTCCATTCAGAGGGCCCCCTGCCTTTCTTTGCCTAGGGCCCCACATTCCCTAAATCCACCCCTGGAAACACGCAGAAAAACAACCCAAAATACCAATTGTATTACCTCTATAGCTAGAACACAGCTCACTCCATCAGCTCTGACCAATGCAGAGTCACATGTGGTTCTGGAGGTCACTGCTGGTCTGGTGTCAGTCCCAGGATATTTTTGCTTCAAAGCTAGACATTAAGCGAGTAGAATATGTTTACACAGTTTGGACCAGAGAAACATGAAGATGAACCTAGGACAACAAAAGAATACACATCCAATGATCAGCACAGGGAGACCTGACTGAAGACTCAGGGTCACACAACTGAAGGAAATCAATAAAAGAGAACAGCAGGACAGAGAAACTGCCTCAGAACAAGAAGAAAATGACAGATCATAAAACAAAAACAACCAAAGTTCCTCCAGCTCAGTAAATAATTCCTCTGAGTGTTTTTAGGAGTCATCCACAAAGCTGGAACCTTCTGCAGATAAACAAACCAGGATTACGTAATATCTGAGGGACCCAGTGGTGCAGTTTTTATCAGGAGGTTCAGCTGCCAGTCACAGGAGCAACACCACTGATTTTCCTCATTTCACTCTTCTTTTAGGATCACTGATGGTTTCCAGAGCTCCAGTCTGGTGACAGTGAAGCTCTCTGGCAGCAGCGGGATACGAACTCACAAGAATTGATTTTTTAGATCTTTGGTTTGGGTAAAGGCTGCTCAGTGGGTCGCACTGCTGCCTCACAGCAAGAAGGTTCTGGGTTTGATTCCTGGACCGGGGTCTTTCTGCATGGAGTTTGCATGTTCTCCCTCAGCATGCGTAGGTTCTCTCTGGGTACTCCAGCTTCCTCCCACAGTCCAAAAACATGACTGTTAGGTTAATCGGCTTGTCTAAATCCTCCTTAGGTGTGAGTGAATGGTTGTTTGTCTCTGTGTTGCCCTGCAATGGACTGGTCACCTTTCCAGGGTCGACCCCGCGTCTCGCCCATAGACAGGGGGGGTGGGGGGTTAGACAGTGACCGTGCAGGAGAAGATGGATGGTTTTTGTCCCTGGCTTCTGTGTCACTGTGGGGGGGGGGTCGTTCAGATCATATTTTCAATGGAAAGGGGGTTTGCTTCATGGCACATTGTTTTACATCTCAGTAAACTTGAATATTTGATCTGATAAAGGCTCTTTTTTCAGAGTAAGAGTAAAATAAAAACCCTTTAGCAGCTAAAGGCTGCAAATTGTGCTTTTATTTGTTTGATGGAATACTCAAATAATTAATGAAAACCTTAATTGTCAGAAAGGCAAAAGAAAAAATCTAACTGTATGTAATTATTAAATATGTTTGAACTTGTGACTATAGTTACTAAATTAACATTATCTGTATGTTAGTATCACTGTCATCAAGTCCAAGGACCCCAAAGCTCTCCACGCCTCACACTCATTCATTCACTCATTCATTCATTCATCATGTGATGGGGTGAACTTCTCTTTAGCTACAGACAGATGGAAGCCAAACCATCGGCACCAGTGGGCCAGCAGGCAAGGCATCATAACCACTGAGACAGGATTGAAACCAGCAACCCGACGGATACAGGCTGAACCAACATGGCTGCCTCTATGAACTAATCTCCAAATTAGCTTTAATTTCCATAAAGTTTATTATGAACTGAAGTGAAAAATGTATTTTTAATGAATGTAATCAGCAGCTGTTATTTTAGCAAACTGAGTCTGTGTTCATCTGACTCAGACTGAACTTAATAAGTCTCCTAACATTTGATCTCACTAAATGCTGCACATATTTAGCTCCTCCTCTGCCTCCTAACCTCTCGATTCAGAATATCACTGATATCTATTGATGTTTTAATCTTAGCCCATATTTGGAGCTTTTAATATTAAACTCAGAACCAGTTTTATGGTCTTGGCTTTTAACATTCACCTGGGGAATCTGGACAGCTTCCTGTTGATTGAAGTTCATATACATCTACAGGCTGCAGCAAAATGCCTTTAAATGCTTCGCTAACCTCTCTGTGCTGGATGTTCTCCCTACATGCTGAGCAGAGTTTGGTCTGATTGCAGAATTCAGAAAAAGCTTCATGACTCGGATGAGGAGGCAGGATTCCTGCAGCTGATGCTGTGCAGAGTTTTCCTACCCAGCAGACCTCCACATGTGCTCCCTCCTGCTGCCAGTTTGATCAGCAGCTCCTCCCCTGCTGAGGTCATGTGCAGCAGTAACCCACTTTATAGAAACAGTTTTACCTTCAATCACAGCTGCAGGTCTGAAGCATCTTTACTCATTAGTTAAAGCTCAACTTTGATTCAGACACGTCTCCTTTCTCCGCCATGCAGCTCTGCTAAATTTCCCTCAATGCCAAAACAACCTAGAAAGACGTTTGTCTTAAATTAAATGTATTTACACTTAATTTTAGCAGGTAAATAGTAAATTTGTACTTATTTCTAGATCCTTTTTGCAGTGTATAAACACGTTTTGGTATCAAATCAAACATAAACCAGGAGGCAGGAGAGGCTGTGCGGTTTTTGACCATTTGAAAACTAAATTTGAAAATGAAATAAAAAATATGACAGATTTGTATTTTTTGCAGTGCTCCTCTGCCCGCTGACTCTAACGAAGGAATGATTTCCTGCAGCATAATTCTTTAGTTCAGCAGGATGTGCAGCTTCATTCTTCCAGCAGACAGAGACACACATGGACAGATATTCTGTGTTAAAACTCTGCAGCTTCGGTCAGAAGGTTTGATTAAACACCAAAGAGCTCAGTTTGCAGATGAAGTGACGTCTGAAGGCTGCACTGGATTTTATTTTAAGCATCACGCTAAATAGAGCTGAAGAAATTCTCTCCAAACTAGATTTTTATTTGTAAAATTTGATTATAAAAAACATAAATTTATCTGAAGCGTTGTGTTATTATGTAGAAACTGATGCTGATTTATCACAATAAATGCATTCAAGTGATAGAAATGTGAAAAAGTTTAAGGCACAATGGGGTGAAAGAAATACTAAAACAATTAAACCCAGTTTATCTTCATCAGACTTACGTTCCTCCAAAGTTTCAGAAAGCTTCTGTTTTTTCAATCTAAATTAACTGTGTCATTTTAACAGATAAAACTAATAAGGAGCACAAAAAGCTTCATAAAAGAAAAAGAGTGAAGGCCTGACATGGTTTGGCCTTCAGTCTTGGATGAGCTTTTAAATCGAGTTTTGCAGGACAGGAGGAGATCTTCTACAACCGAGGTAAACATCAGAGTTCGGTCAAGGATTCAGTTCTTCTTCTTGGCTTTTCCTGACGTGCTCCCAGCTTTGGAGGCGGAGTTATATTTGGAGGACAGCAGCATGGTGAGCAGCAGCAGCAGCGGGACCAGCAGGTAGGGCGCGTAGATGGAGACCAGCAGCCAGCGCTCTCTGTCAGTCTGGGGGCCGGGGTGGGGTTTGGTGGGGAACTGATGGAAGAGGATATGAGCCAGGATGGGGATCAGCGTGGTGGCAACATGTGTGGAGTAAAGAATGGCCGGAGTCCGGATCCACGTACAGCCACCTGCAGGAGGAGAGCGATCAACAGGAGCAGAACCAGGCTGCACACCAATCATTTAGCTAAAGAGCTAACATGCCCACTTTGATCAGTTGAATGGAAAACCTGAGATCACCTCGAAGAAATTCTCTCTGACTTTAGCAGCCTGACAGGCTTAGTTCTCAGGCTCCTCTCCTGTGGAACCAACTACCAGTTTTAGTCCGTGAGGCAGACACCCTGTCTACTTTTAAGGCTAGGCTTAAAACTTTCCTTTTTGATAAAGCTTCTAGTTAGAGTGGCTCAGGTTATCCTGATCTATCTCTATAGTTCTGCTGCTATAGGCTTAGACTGCTGGAGGACATAGGGACCCCTTTTTCATCATTCTGCTTCATTCTCTCTCTGTTCTCCCACTCTGCAGAATCTGTTAGTTCAATCTCTAACGTTCTGCTCTCTCTGCTTTTTCTCATAGTAGCTTCATCTGGTCTGTTCCTGTTTGGCTGTGACTCCATCCTGGAGAGAAATATCAGCTGTGCTGCTGCCATCAACACCTTTGTTTCTAGATGTTGGAGCTTGGCCTGTTTTCCAGTGTAGTCCTGTTTCTCTGACTGTCACTAACTGGATGTGCTCTCTTCATCCTCTGACATGGGAGCTGGCTCAGAGCTCGTCTGCCTGGCTGTGTGTTTCCTGGACGGGGCCGCCTGTGGAGCTGGTTGACAGTTGCCTTTTGTATCTATGCTTCTTTTTCTATGTCTGCTTCTGTCTCCTTGAACCCCAGTGGGCCTCAGCAGATGGCCGCTCACACTGAGCCTGGTTCTGCTGGAGGTTTCTTCCTGTTCAAAGGGAGTTTTTCCTCTCCACTGTCGCTACAAGCATGCTTAGTGTGAGGGATTGCTGAAGAGTCAATGAGTCGATGCAATCAGCTGGTTTTCCTTAGATAGAAAACTTTGAATCAATCTGACTGGATGATCTGCTGAACTGGAAAGTGACCTGAGATGACATGATGTGAATTGGAGCTATAGAAATAAACTGAATAGAATTGACACGGTTTCCACAGAAGGTGAAGCAAGTTTTTACTAAAAATAATTCTTTAAAGCAGCGTTTTTATTTAACCCTTTATGACTAAAACATAATGATCAGACTGACGCCTCAGTGGTTCTGCACTGATGCATCTATCAGCATGCAGCCTATTTTTCTTCGGGTCAGAATTTCCCGCGCGGTTTGGCGGATGTGACGTCAAGTGCGTCCATGTTGGACGGTTCAGACCTAGCAAACTATCGAAGCGTTAGATTTAAGGTGGAATTTGTGGATAATCTGAAGCAACAGACATCCAGATCGACTGAGACACCCATGGAAACTCCAGGATACGGGAAAAAGTAAAAAAAAAAAAAACTGTCAAGTATGAGAGCAAGCTGTGAGAAGGAGCAGAGGAGAGCTGCTGTTCTGTGTTTTGGCCACAGGAGGCAGTATCATTAGAAAACTCCCTAATCCTTTGTTAAGGATGTAGAAATCATTACTTAGATTATTAAACTTGGAGCCAGACCAACAGATGAGGAAGGATCAGTTTAACAAACCTATATTTAGACCAAAGATTCAGTTTAATATTTTCCTGTTGATGTGATTTTTGTCCGGGTTCGTTGGTTTACTTTAATTTTCATGGATCTAAACTGTGTAATTTGTTTGTTGTTCTTGCCACAGGTTAATTTTGAACATTGCTGAACCAAAAGTATGAAGCACAGAAACCTTTCCCATAGATCAGCTGAATGTTCTTCCAGTAAAGCCAGATGTTGCCTGCAGATAGACTGCAGAAGCTGGAGCTGCGGTGAAGAATTGAAGGTCAACTAACTCCATTTCTATGGGAGGGGCGGACCGGCCCTGATTTAAACCTTATCAATCTACCGATAACAACATTTTTATCCCTAATGGCAGCAGCGCCACACGCTCAGAGACGTCAACTAACAAAGTACAAAGACTTTACTGAAGCAGACATGTTGACTATTTATACTTAACTTTTTACTTTCTACTCCTTACAGTTTAAAAATAGACAGGTTTTATTTTTGTTTCATGTAAGCTCATTTTCATTATGGCCTGTTGATATTTCAATACAATTATTAGTTTCATCCAGACAATTTCTTTGTGTTTGGACTCGGTGCTGCCCCAACTTGTTGCTCACTACAAACCAAAATGGTGGAAGTCTAAGGAAGTTATCATCCAGCATTGCAGGAAAATGTTCCTCTAAGTAGAGCAGTAAAGCTTCTGGACTTAACAGTTTTTACTGCTTTACTTTTATTCTTTAAGCATTTTAAAAAATGCTACTTTTTTTTTATCCTCTAACCTCTATAAAATGTTCTCAAACAGCAGGATTTAAACTGGAGGAATAAACATGAATACTTTAACACCTCTGCTCTCAAGTAGCAGAGGACACCCCTTCCAGATTATAATCTGATCTAATCTAAACCTGCAGCTGGACACCAGGTGTTACTGTCAGACTTTCTCTCATTTAAAGGTTCCTTTGTGGAAAGTCCTTCCCATGCATTCAGCACTCACCTTTCAGGAAAGCATAAGCTGCAATGGGAAAGAAAGGCATCTGCAGCACAGCCTCACAGAACACGAAGGACTTGAACCAGTGGGGGGGGTCCAGCACCATGGGGTCCTTGAACTCCTCAGCATACCAGCTCAGAAGGTCCCTCAGCTGATGGGAGAACTGGATGAAAACTCAGGGAGCTGGAGGGGCCCTGGGGCCACACAGAGGGAGGGGAGGGGACTTACCGGCTGGGGGTAAACATGTCCGGGCAGCAGGGCCTGCAGGTCAATCAACAGCGTTATGGGAATATGAGATGCAAAATAAAAGAAAAAGATGATTTCTAAAACACGAAGAGCCATTTTCTGTGCGCGCGCCAGGAGCAGACAGAGGGAAGAATCAGGGTCCAAAAGTCCGCCGCGACCTGTGGCGTAAAAACGCACGTTCAATGCCGGCCTCCTATTGGCTGACAGGCAGAGGTGTCCCTGAACGCACCACCCCTTCCTGGTGGTGATCCTACTGTTGATTCAATGCCCTATATCTACATATTTTATATATACATCTATATTTTCCTATGAGTCTAAATCCTAGATATCAGATTTAAATCTTTAGAAGATATGCTGACCGTGTGGCCACGCCCCCAACCCACTGGAACCAATAGGAGGAGGGCTCTCATCTGACCCAGCCACCCCCACCCCCCTCAACTGGGGTGTGGATTTAAGATCTATTTGGATATTTACACATAGATTTAAGATTTACAGAAAAAATACATCATCTGACACAAATATAATAGGATCAGGTGAGAATTTACAGCAACTTTTGGACACTATAATTCATTAATATTAAATACTGGTTAAATAAAAATAAACTGTCACTAAATTTGAGTAAAACGAAATATATGATATTTAGTAACAAAAAAATAATTCATCATGCACGGGTACAGATAGGAGGGGTTGATATAGAGAAAGTATATGAAACTAAATTTCTCTGGGTGATAATAAATGACAAGATTTGCTGGAAGTCTCATATTAAATACATCAGCACTAAAATATCTCAAAGCATCTCTGTAATAGCCAAAGTAAGATATTGTTTAGATTACAAATCACTCCATGCTCTGTTCTGTTATTTGGTCTTACCTCATTTAATTTACTGTATAGAGGCATGGGGAAGCACATATAAAAGTTCACTAGAGCCACTGTTCATATTGCAAAAAAGAGCCATGAGAATAATTCATAAAGTTGGATATCGAGAACACACCAACACACTATTTATAATGTCTAAAATCATGAAGCTTTATGATATGATAAAATTCCAAAAGGCACAATTTCTATTTAAAGCTAGAAATAAGCTATTACCAAGTCACTTGACAAATGTGTTTTATGAGAGAGAGAGGGGGGGGGGGGGTATGATTTAAGGGAGATAACTAATTTTAAGATTCAAAGATACAGAACTGCAAGGAAAAGATTTTGTATAACAAATAGTGGAGTGAGGCTATGGAACAGACTGAGCATGGATTTGAAGCAATGTCCAAACATCAACCAGTTTAAAAACATATATAAACTAATTATTTTTACAAGATACAGGGAGGAGGGGGCTTGAGGGGGAATAGAACTTGCTCTGCCACTATGAATTAAAATCGATAAGAAGTCAAGAGAGATGAAATAATAAAAAAAAAAAAATATATATATATAAAAAAATAAAAAAAGTGTGAGAGATAAGGGTTTTTGGTATATGGATATGTATGGATAGATGTGTACGTATATGTAGATAGAGATATGTGTATACTGTCTATAGTTATGTGGGTGTGTAGATAGGGGTGTATGTGTAAGTATGTATGTGTGTATATATGTATAGGTATCTATGAGTATGTGTGTATATATATATATAGATATGTATATATGCTTAACCCCTAGAACCCTACGGACCCACCGGTGGGTCCAGCTGCTACATGACCTCGTAATTTTAACAAACCCCCAGTATTGATGTAAAAAACATATTTGGCACAGTTTGGTGACATTTTGGATAAATGTGCCAAAATGGCCTCTCCGCCTAAGAAATTTCTCACTAATACCATTCTAAAATAAATATGATTCATCTGATTATACCAAATTTGGTATATTTTTACACAACATTTAGATTTAAAAGTCTGTACTACTTTTTTGTGCTATAAATAATATTTTTGTAGTGTTTTGCAATGTTTATTTCAAAGAAAATTTTGGCGAGATTCAAAAAATGCAAAATAGTTTGTATTTTGTCCCTAATATTTCAGGCAGGGTCAAAGCTACAATGGTGCTGACACCAGAAAACCATTCTATGACATCTTACCTTTACAGACGTACCAAAAGTTTCTTCTTAAATCTAATAGCTGTGAGGCTATAAGTGATTAACTTTTGTGTGTTTTTGTCAGGCAAAAATTTATTTATACACCCTTAGGGTGTAAGAGGTTAAACATAGGTAGATGTTACTATAGAACAGGGGTAGGATTTACTAAGTTTTATTACTTCTTCCTACTCCTTTTCGAACATGATGGTATGTACATATATTTTTTTCTTTTTCTTCTTTTTTGTTTTGTTTTGTTTTGTTATGACTTTATTAATTTACTTATATTTGCTTTTTATTAAGTGTTCCTGACCTGATCTGACCAGTGATGACATGTTTAGCCGCATGTCGTCATTCAACCGCTGGTTGTCTAGGTGGTGCCCTGAAAACAACGTGGGCTACATTAATAATTGGCAATCCTTTTGGGGAAAGCCTGGTCTGATTCGGAGAGACGGCATCCATCCCACTTTGGATGGTGCAGCTCTTCTTTCTAGGAATCTGGCCACATTTATTAGTCCTCCAAAACCCTGACCACCCAGGGTGCAGACCAGGAAGCAGAGTTGTAGTTTAACACACATCTCTGCAGCTTCTCTACTGTTACCCACTCTTTACTCCATCCAGACAGTGTCTTGCCCACGACCAAAATCTAATAAATTAGCAAAGATTCCCAAAGGAGTAAATCATGATAATCTAATTAAAATCAAAATAACTCCAATTGGGGAAAAAGTTAAAACAATTAAATGCGGTCTGTTTAACATAAGATCGCTTTCCTCTAAAAGTCTACTAGTTAATGACTTGATTTGTGATAATCACATTGACTTGTTTTGCCTTACAGAAACCTGGCTGCAGCAAGAGGATTATGTGAGCATAAATGAGGCAACTCCTTCAAGCTATTTAAATTTTCACATACCCAGAAGTTCTGGGCGAGGAGGAGGAGTAGCAACAATCTTCCAGTCTGACTTACTGATTACTCCCAAAACAGTTAATTCCTACAACTCTTTTGAACATTTAACCCTTAATTTCCATGATCCAAATTTCAAGGCAAGAAAACCTCTTCTTTTTGTAACTTTGTATCGTCCACCAGGTCCTTACTCTGAATTTTTAGATGAGTTTTCAGAGTTCCTTTCTGATTTGGTATTAAATACTGACAGGGTCATCATAGTGGGAGATTTTAACATCCATGCTGACATTGAAGGCGATAGCTTAAGAGCAGCCTTTAATGCTATCTTAGACACTATTGGCTTTGTTCAAAATGTGAATAGTCCCACGCATTCTCATCTTCATACTTTGGATCTTGTGCTGACATACGGCATAGAATGTGAAGAAATAACAGTATTTCCTCACAACCCTGTCCTGTCTGACCACTTTCTAATAACCTTCAGGATTACTTTAACAGAGTTCTCCTCCCCCAAAAGAAGGTTCCATTTTAGTAGATCTTTATCAGATAGTGCAGTTATAAATTTTAAAGAATCTGCTTCACTTTCTCTCTCATCTGTGTCACTGAGCAGTGCTGCAGAGTGCAAAAGCTTAGATTATTCCCCTTCACAGGTTGATGATTTTGTTGATGGGGTTGCTAGTTCTCTGCGTATTGCCTTAGACAACGCAGCTCCTTTGAAAATGAAAACCGTTAAAAATAGAAAGCTTGCTCCTTGGTTTAATGCAGAGCTGCGTACTTTGAAGCAAAATGCTAGGAAACTGGAGAGAAAATATCGCTCCACAGGCCTGCGGGAGTCCTTCCAAGTCTGGAAAAATGGTTTACTGCTGTATAAGAGGACCCTTTGTAAAGCGAGAGCAGCATACTTCTCCTCATTAGTAGAGAAGAATAAGAATAATCCTAGATTTCTTTTTAATACAGTTGACAAACTCACCCAGAGCCATAGCTCTGTTGAACCGTCCATTCCACCTGCTCTTAGCAGCAATGATTTTATGGGATTCTTTATAAATAAGATTGATCTTATTAAAAATAAGATCATAAGCACTCCTCTATCCGCGATTGTACCTGAGGTAGTCATGGAATCTGAACCGGGTTTAGACTGCTTTGATCCAGTTGAACTTTCTGAATTAGCAAAATTATTGTCTTCATCTAAGCCTTCAACTTGTATGTTAGATCCAGTTCCAACCAGGTTATTTAAGGAGGTATTCCCTTTGATCTCCTCCTCCATTTTAGATGTGATTAATCTATCTCTGTTACAGGGATATGTACCTAAAGCTTTTAAGATTGCTGTAATTAAACCTCTGCTTAAGAAACCGTCTCTTGACCCAGATGACTTGGTCAATTATAGACCTATATCCAATCTTCCTTTCTTATCCAAAATTCTTGAGAAAATAGTTGCCAAACAAGTTTGCGATCACTTCCACCATAATGAACTTTTTGAAGAGTTTCAGTCTGGCTTTAGAGCTCATCATAGCACTGAAACAGCTCTGGTGAAAGTCACTAATGATATTCTCATGGCCTCAGATAATGGACTTGTATCTGTGCTCGTCCTGTTGGATCTTAGTGCTGCATTTGATACAGTTGACCATAATATTCTTTTTTGATAACGCTTCTAGTTAGTGGCTCAGGTTATCCTGAGCTCTCTCTATAGTTATGCTGCTATAGGCTTAGACTTTTGGAGGACATAGGGACCCCCATTTCATCATTCTGCTTCATTCTCTCTCTGTTCTCCTATTCTGCAGAATCTGTTAGTTCAATCTCTAACCTTCTGCTCTCTCTGCTTTTCCTCAGAGTAGCTTTGCCTCATCTGTTCCTGTTTGGCTGTGACGTCATCCTGGAAAGAAACATCAGCTGTGCTGCTTCCATCAACACCATTGTTTATAGATGTTGGAGATCGGCCTGTTTTCCAGTGTGGTCCTGTTTCTCTGACCGTGACTGGCTGGATGTGCTCTCTTCGTCCTCTGGCATGGGAGCTGCCTTGGAGCTCGTCTGCCTGGCTGCGTGTTTCCTGGACGGGGCCGCCTTTTACAGCTGCTTTTTGTATCTCTGCTTCTGTCTCCTTGAACCCCAGTCGGCCTCGGCAGATGGCCGCTCACACTGAGCCTGGTTCTGCTGGAGGTTTCTTCCTGTTAAAAGGGAGTTTTTCCTCTCCACTGTCGCTACAAGCATGCTTAGTGTGAGGGATTGTATTTGAGTCGATGAGTCAATGCAATCAACTGGTTTTCCTTAGATAGAAAACTTTGTATCAATTTGACTGTATGATCTGGTTGAACTGTAAAGTGCCTTGAGATGACATGTGTTGTGAATTTGGCGCTATATAAATAAACTGAATTGAATTGAAGTGTTCGAAATAAATGATCAACAGTAACAGTAGATATAAGATGTGGAAACAGATTTAACATTTACATTTATCGTTTTCTCCCTAAATGTTAGAAAAAAGCCCCCAAGTGTGGAGAAAATGAGCTAAATTATGTTACTATGTTTTTATTTTATCTTTAATAAATCCCTTTAAAGGAGAAGTCTCTCATATTCAGAATTCAAACTCCTGAAAGTTCTTTAAATCTGAAATGATTCCATCCTGTTCAATAAATGTTTTTAATTCAGAGTAATTTTCATGTGAATGTGCTTTACTGGAGGCATCCATGTTTGTCAAAGAACACTACTGCCACCTACTGGTTAGTGACGTTGTCACGGTGCGGTATCGGCTGTTGATCAAGTCCCAGTGCTGTATCTGGTGTTTGTCACAACGCGCTATTATCCAAGTCATCTTGAAAACATTCTTCTTCCAAATGTTGGCTACATATTACGGGTTTTTTCTCTGGCCAGAAGTTCGATGGCAAATCCTCCCTCTTCAAGTTGGCGATCCAACGACCAACTCGTCCGTGGAGGATCAGGAATCAGAAAGGTGGAATAACTCTTTTTTTTCCACTTTTACCCGATGTATTCCATGCATCCAGCTGCCATGCACGTGGGCATTGTCAGTTTCACTATAGCTCTGGTGAATTTCAATGGTGAAGTCCTCTGGAAATCTTCAATAATTGTTGTTGATTGCAGATGTGTCTAGTAGTTCCCATTGATTTAGCTTGTAAAGCGGGGAGAATGGCGCTAGGCTTACCGCACCGTGACGTCACTGCTGGAAGATGGCAGGAGGGAGGGGCTACTATATTTGGGGGAAAATGGCCGCTCCCAGACTCAGTGATCGTGACAAAAATTGTTTTTATTTCTTTACTGACTGACACTAAATTCATTAAATTACTGCGAATATATTAGTTTTAGGTATAAACAATGATTCATTGGTTATTCTTTGCTGACCAGACTTGTCTTTTAAATAGACATGCATCATGTGCTGCAAAAAGAAAAGTCTAATAAACAACAGAAACGTTAAAATGTCGCTTTAATGAAATTAACAATATATTAACAAGTTTTGGAAAATACAGGAAACAGAAGGTTAGGACTCAACAAAGCGCTCAAACTAAAAGGTTTTCTTCAGAGATTAAATTCTCCAGCTTTGGTAAAATTTAAGCCCCATGTTCTTCTTTCAAGGAGACACTCCCTCGAAGACTTTTAGCTTCATGATAGTTGGCCTCTCTCACCAGACTCTGTGGACTGTCCACATCTACGTAGTCCTGCAAATAACAGAAAGCATCCAGTCCATCAGAACAAGCATAGAATCTGGAGACGTCTGCAGACTGGGAGCAGAAGCTGGTTTGGTTCATTTTTAATGGTGGATTTTAAACAGAGCAGGCGGCTGCTTACAGCATCGTTCTCCATGATGTTCTCCAGCATGGACACGATTTCCTTGAAGGAGGGTCTGAGGGTGTGAGGCTCCTGCCAGCAGTCACGCATAATGTGAAGCCTGTAAAAAGTCAAGCACACTTTATTCTCTTATTTTCATGTTTCCACTGTCAGGAACTGTTCTCATGTTTTAGAGCAGAAACAGTTTCTAAGTGCAGCAAGTATTACTCCAACATTATATCTATTACAAACGTTGGATAAGGAACCTACTGGTGAAAGTTCTCAGTCATCCAGGTCATAGTCAGTCCAAAAACAGCTAAAAAAAACAATCCACTGGACTTTGTTTCCAAGTTTGAAGACATTTCTCTTCCATCCAGGAAGCTTTTTAAATTCAAATGTCAGAAATAACGTTTAATTCCAGGTTTTTTATAGTAGCCAAACAAAGCCTTGTTTTATGCAGGAGCAGATTTCTCCTCATAGTGTCTGCATTTCTAGCCAGCTGATCCGACTGATGGCGAATAAACCAGTTTGTGGGTTTTTCTTCCTCCACCTGTTTCCTCTGGATGTTTGGGACACCTGGTAGATCCTGTATGTGACATAGCTCTCTCTCCACAGTGAGCCCGCCCTGTTTGCATGAGGATAGCTTTGGCGTCCCCGTTAGAACCACACAGATCCTACTGTGGCTCTCAGCCTTTCAAATATTTCTCCATTTGCTGCACAATCCATCAGAAAGGTGGTTGATCAATGGAAATAACTCTGCAGCAGCCTCTGCTGGTGGCTGGACTTCCAGCTGACCTTCAGGTCATCCTTCAGCCTTTCTATTCTCCTTTCACTTACATGTCATAACAGACGGAGGCATTTGATGGCAGAGCAAGCTCTGCACCGGTGGATTAGTGAGAAGAAAGGACAGTCCTGTTGCTGCTTGGTGGAAAAGCAGAGCTGAGGAATCACTGTTAGCTGAAACTATTCACCCAGTTAAGACCATTATGATTATAAACTAAAGATTATCTCTTCTTTAGAGGTCAGCTTTGTTACAATAAATCCACTTTCTTCCTCTTTATCTGGCGCCGGGTCGCAGAGGCAGAGATGCCCAGACCTCCTGATCCACACACACCTCCTCCAGCTGCTCCCTGAGGCGACACCAGGTCAGCTCAGAGACATTGTCCCTCCAGCGGGTCCTGGTCCTTCCACCAGGCCTCCTCCCAATGGGACGTGTCTGGGACACCACCTGAGGGAGGCGACCAGGAGGCATCAGCAACAGATACCCGAGCCTCCCCAGCTGGCTCCTTTAGATGTGGAGGAGCAATGACTCTACTCTGAACTCCTCCCGGGTATCTGAGTTCCTCACCCCATCTGGAAGGGTGCCCCCAAACAGCCTGCCAAGGAAACTCAGTTTGGCCGCTCGTATTCGCCATCTTCTCCTTTGGGTCGTTACCCAGATCTCATGCTTATAGGTGAGGGTGGGAACGTAGATCCATCGGTAAATCCAGAGCTTTCTTGCCAGAGATTAAAAAAACAGTTTCTGTCCCAGTTTAACAGCCACAATTTTTAACCAGATTGCTAATCAGCTGATGAAGGGACTGTCCTGACATGGAGTTGAACCATAAAAACCTTCTAAGCTGATTTAAATCCAGTTAGCCATCAATCTAACACGATGCACAGAGGTAACTTTTTAAAGGTTTGTAAAACCTGTTGACATCCGTCATCCTGACGGGTTCTGCTTACATTTCAGCTCTGCATCCTTCAGGGTTGGTGTTCTTATGACCCATGCAGATGTGGAAGACCACCTCCTCTGATGTCTCCAGGTTTGGGTACGGTAACGTTCCTGGAAATCAAACATCTTCATGAGCTGAACAAACTTAGGAACAGTTTCATTTTCTGCTGATCGATCATATTGATGATCAAATGTCACACTTTATCTAATTAGTTCAAAACATGGATGATTCTCTAAACTCCCTCTGGGGTCCGTTTCACGAAGCAGGATTAACAAATTCAGATTTAAATCCTCATCTCTAAATTGATCCAGCCTAAAGTCGGGAACTCTGAGTGTTCGGTTTCACAACGGCTGCTATCAATTAGTTCAATTAGTTTTAACCAGGTCCACTCAGAACTTAACGTGGAGGAAAGCCATTATCAGTGGAGCACCGATTCAATGAGTCACCATGACGACAGGCAACAGGAAGTGCCTATTTCACCCCACTGGAACTAGAGATTTTAATGCAGAAATGCAGAAAAAATCAAATAAAATTTGATAATGTGTTTGAAAGACAGAGAAACAGCATTACAGCTAAAAAAGAAAAGAGGAAGATCGCAAAGGAGAAGATTGATGCTTGAGTTAATGCTTAAGTTTATATGAAGTGGCCTATGGCAGGCCGTTTTAAATTTAAAGCACTTTCCTCTCTGTTGCTCCATTTGTAAAGCACTAAAATAAGATTCTTCCTAATCAAAATCAAACTCCCAGATTTAACCGTAATAATATATTTTCTAAATTACAATTTTCGATTTTAGAAAGTAAAAAAAATATATATGATACTAGTAAGAATTAAATTTTAAATATCTAGAAATGTTTATACATTTTAATTGGCCATTCTGACATTTATCAGCTTGACTGAAAATATATTTATGATATCTGAAAAACAATTTAACATAGATAAAGTAATACAAATGCTGACCAGTAATATTAGGAATATGGAGATCTGAAATTTATTTCTATACAGAGAATGTTTATTCTAGATATGGAGAGTGGCATTTTGTTTAAAATGGTCATTTAGACAAAGACTTTTTTCAGGTAATAGGAATACATATCGGAATATTGGATTTCGCCATGAAAGAGCCAGCAAGAAAAAGACTCAAGGCTGAAGGAAATTCCTGTGCAGCCTGCTCTCCAAACAATAAGTCTTATTCTAGATTCGACCTCCCCTATTTAGTCTCCCCTGGATGTTATGGCGGAAGGGCACAGAAGAACTGCCCACCCTCCCCTACCCGCTAACATCTGTGGATGTGCTCAATAACTGTTGATAAACTTCCATATTACCAAGGACATGGCCTGTGGTCAGCATTCACGGACAAATTGAACGCACTCATCATACAAACACTATAAATGTCTCAAATGTCAGATTGACTTCATGTGACTCCGCCCCTGATGTGACCCTCTGCTGAAATGTGTCTCATATTACATGTGCTTTTCTTGTGCTGAGGTTTTTTGATATCTCAAACTGTATCCTGTCAAGGATAAAGTGTGAAATATGCTTTATTTTCCCTTCTCTTCCCCAGTGTGGCTCCTATCTTTCCACAGAGATAAAGGCAACGCTATAGGAAACCGCCTGGGACCTGTGCAGCCAGGTAACCGGTGGGGACCTGGCTGCCATAAAAACGCGCCGTTCTGCTGAATGGCAGCGTTCTGTGGCACGCATAGCCTCATTCAATCCGCACCCCCCTCTTAGCCCCCCACCCAAATGTATGTGACGCATTGTGATGAATGGTTTTACTGAAACTGAAATTTCGATTGCAATGTAAATTGTAGTTGACAATAAAGAAGTTTGATTGATTGATTAACTGAAATAGTCAGTAAAACTAGTAAATTTCAAAAGGGCTTGCCACAGCTGTGGGATGATATGAGGGGACTATTTCTTGAATGGTAGTAGATCAATACCATAGCAACTTTATTTAGGAAGCACTTTATACACCGACAGGACCAAAGTGCTGTACACAATCACAAAATACAATGCAATTATAAAATCAATGTATCATTTAGGTGAAATCTTCTGTCAGCAGGTGAGAATGAAGAATAAAAACATTGTTCTAATATATAGAACCTGTTCATCATCTCATGGGTTCCTCCTCATGTTGATTCAGTCTCTTTTACTCAGTAAATCAGTGGCTGTTTGCAGCTGCGCTTCGGATGTTATCATCCCAGTAAATTGTTGTTATTAGCAGCTATCAGGCCCATAGAATGGCTGTAGATTGTGCCAGCAGGCTCAGTAGGTTGGTATCATCGAGTGAATCCTAATCCTAAAGTAATTCCTTTTCCCCCTGTTGAATCATTGAATCTATTAATGTGTCATCTGAAAAATAGTTTTATTAGTTCTTCATGTGCTGTAAATATAACTAAATAAAAATAGAATTATCAGCATCTCGCTCATATTAAACCAGCAATCTCCTATCCTGTCACTGAGTTGGAGAATCCTCTCCCTATAAATATTTAATTCTCTGTGAAAAAATGCTGATCATTCTTTAATGAGATCCTCGTCAAACGGTCGTATATATATATATATATATATATAAATATAATTTTATATATATATATTTTTTTTTTTTATGCACAAAACTGCAACAGAAATCTGACTAAATCAGGAAATAAAACAGCATGATCAGCTGCTGTAAGGAGAACGAGGAGACAGAGGACTCTGAGTTTACTGAAGCAAACCTGCTGTGACCAGGTTAGCTCTGGGAGGATGTTACTATGGCAACAGAAACAGAGGATGAGGAAACTCTGGTTTAGTACACGTAAAGTTTTCGGTAAACCTGGTTCATGAAAGGGAGCCCTGATGTTTAACATTATAATCTATGTTTTTGAAGAGAGCCTTGATGTCACAGTTGGTACATTTATCTCAGCATTTAGTGAAGTGAATTTTACTAAATAGAGTAGAAAACATGCTCTAAAGTTTTTGTTTTTTTCTGGGATAAAAAAAATCTCTAACAGCTCGCCTTCTCCATGATGGAGGATATACTCTACAGTTTGTTAAAGGACCTTAAACTGAAACCTAATTATCAGCTGCAATCCCCAGTTTGACCACCAGATGTCAGCATTCATTGAACGCTGTCCCTTAACTCAACATGGATCACAGTTTAGATGTTTTAAAATGCTGTAAACATCACAGAGAAAGGTTGCCATTTTTCTTTCCTTAGTTGATCGACTCTTTAATCCTGATATTTTATGGAATTTTAACAGTTACAAAGATACTAAAGATGGAAATGTAAGAAAGAAAGAAAGAAAATGTGAATCTTGTTGTTCTTTCAGAGTGATCCCAGTGAAAGTGAAGCATCTCTAACTGCAGCAGGCCTTCTCACGCATTTTACCTCCCGTTCTGCAGCTTTTAACTGCCCACCTACCAAAGGTCTGCATCTCCCACAGCACAATGCCGAACGCCCATACGTCTCCTTTGAAGCTGTAGTAGTTGTTCTTGAAGTATTCAGGAGGGTACCAGCGCAGCGGCACGCGGGTCTGTACACAACACAGAGTGGAAAAAGTGTGTTGATGTTTAGAGGCTGAAGAAGCTGCTTATTCTCTGACACCAGAACTCACAGGCTGCAGCAGAAGGACAAAGGAAGCAGCAGAACCTCCAGGATGGAGGAGAAATTCATTCTGCATTCAGCATCACTTCAGACTGGCATGGCCACGCCTGCAGCTCCGTTTCAGGCTGCAGGGCTACAAAGGGGCTGCTTCCTGTTCTAAACAACGTCAACCACACCACCCCCCACAAACACGCAATGTTTTCATCTTCCATCTGAGAGACGGAGAGCAGAGTGTGTGAATGCAGAGTGAAGGAAAAAAGCTCTGCAGGGTCCCACCTGTTAGTTCATCTAAAGAACGGATCAGAATAAAGCTGCAGAAAACAGCTTATGGAACCAAACATGAGGCGTGTTTAAGGCCAACAAATGAAGGGAAGAGGTGATAAACCGGTGCTAAAAGGGTTGAACCTTAACAGTATTATAGGAAAATGAAAAGCACTGTTAGTTTCAATCAACTTTAAAACAAATCACAGATTCATCTGATTAGAAACTTCTCTGCAGCAGACATGACTGCACCAGAGGAGATGTTTGTTTTCAACCTGATTAAACCAGAGTTTTAGAAGCAATTCCACCTGAAAAATACAGAACAGCTCCTTAGTTATCAGGTCTGAATAAAAACGTTGGTTCTCTGCAAAAAATTAAGTCATTTTTTCTTGAATTGAAGAAAGTGAGATTACTTACACTCAAAATAGGAAAGAAAATAATTGCATTGTCTTATTTCAAGTGCATATTATCTAATTATCTTATTTTAAAAGTAAAACAACTCATTCCATTGGCAGATCATCTGATTTATCACCGAATTAAGAGTAAATACACTTAATTGAAGAAAATTTTACTTATTTCTAGATCTTTTTGCAGTGCTCCTTTTGGAAAGAGAAGGAAATGTGCTGGTAAAGATTCTCAGTCATCCAGGTCAGTCATTCCAAAAAAATTAAATCAATCCTCTGGACTTTGTTTCCAAGTTTGAAGACGTTTCTCTTCCATCCAGGAAGATTTTTCAATTCAGAATGTCAGAAATAGCGTTTAGTTCCAGGTTTTATCCAGCAGCCCAACAAAGCCTGGTTTTAGTTTAGAAAACATGCAGATAGAAACGGATGAACGGGTCCCCCCCTTTGGAATGGGGGTCGTTTGGCTTCTTTGTTAGCCTGCAATGCCCCATACCTGTCTATGTCTCTGAAAGGGGGGGCGTTAGAGGGAATTGTTGGCCTGGCTGAATATACAGTTTGTCTTCTGTTGGACAAAGAAGACAGGTGGTGTGAGAGGGGCGTGAAGGAAGCCATCTTTGTTAAGAAAGAAAAACCGAATCAGATTTCATCTTTCAAAAATCTCCAATGCAGCAATAGAGTTGATTCCTTCCTGCTATCATCACAGCCCCCACCCCTCGCCCATCCAGCCAGGACAACAATAACCGGTTTAGATTCCTTTGAATACAGAAGGGATGCCTCATATTCTAGAAATCAACATCTAGACAAAATACGCAGCAGAGAAGGAATAAATGAGGTGAAGAATATTTCCTCCAAAGGTTTTCATGTAAAACGCCTCGTTCAGGTCATTAACGAGAAGTTTCTGCTGCAGGACTCCTGCAGATGAAGTCCAGCTATTCGTCTACCTGTATGCACCACAGCTCCGTCACTTCTTTACAGAGACAAGCGTCCTCAGGACTCTGTTCCCATCCGATGGTCAATTTCTCTAGAAGATGTTTTTTTTTCTTACTCTTTGGTTTCTCCAACGGCTGCTGCGGCGGCGGCTCGCCATGCGCGTCAAGTCTCGGGCCAGACCGAACTCGGCCAGTTTCACCTCCCATGGAAACCTGTTGACCATGATGTTCCTCAGAGCTAGGTCACAGTGAACGATCTGCACACAAGATAACGGCGCCACAGTCTGACAAAGATCTAGAGCAGGGGAGTCAAACTCATTTCCAGAAAAGCAAACTTCAGCATCATCGACTTCAAAAGGTGTAGCTGCATAAATCAAAACTTCAGTTTCATTTCCAAGCAGAACGCAGCTTTCTGATAACTTTACTTCCATTTAGTGAGCAGCTTTAGCCACTTTAGATCAACATATTCCTCTAGTTTATGACATGATCTTTAGGACTGGTGTTCTGTCAGATGAGCATACCCGGTCAGACCAACATACCCAGAGTTAATACCAATTTATCCCTTGAGTTTTGTTCGAAAAAAACAATTTAATTACTCACTTTTTAGTGTTTTGTGAAGCGTGTGGCGATCTGACCTAAAATTGTTCTGTTTTTTTGTACATGACTAAAGGGATACACGCCCGTTTAGGTAATTTAAAGTTTATTTTTCGTACAAAACTAAAAACTAAATCGGACGTCTTGCTAATGGGTATTGACTATGGGTGTGATAATCTGACAATTACAAACCTTCAGTTGGAGACACATGGTGGAGTCAGTCCTTAAAAAAACTAAATATTCAGGTCCATATTAGCCTGTTGCTAACTTCATTAGCAGTAAAGAAGCCAAAGTAAAGAATGTTTTAAAGCAATATAAAACAGCCCCATTCTACAGATAGAGAAATGTTAATAGAATAGACATCCATTATCTGTTCTAGGTTGTGTCCCTCTCTTCTTGTCCTTTTTCTTCTTGTTTTCCTCTCTATGTTTTGTACTCAGCTGACTTTTCATGCTGTCTCTAAAGGAATGAAAGATTTTCTCCAAGCACTAAGCTCACTTAGCTGATTGCTCCTTCCTGTGTTTCCAAAAAGGCCAAAGTAAATAACCCAGTCCTTCTTTTCACTGTAGACAAGCCATGATCTGCTTATCTGTTCTCCATTTTTCATTTGGATGAAATAATAGCTGCATGAATCATGACAGCAGACAAGATAGAGGAGAGCAGGAGGCGGGGTTACCAATCTACTCGCTCTGGAGAGCAGAGTTCGCTGCTTTTAGATGTTGTCTCCAAAGTCTCCAGTAGCAGAAAAAAGTCTCTAGATTTGGCGCTAGGAGCTTTTTAGAAATCAAAGTGCTAGAGGGGTCTGAAAAGTGGCTAAATATAGCGACTAAAGCGCTAAGTTGGCTACACTGCTCTTTGCATGGCTTGTTTTCAAATGGTTTGCTGCTGTCTGTTTGGACCTTTCTGAACATGTGCAGCAAATGGACTGATCCAATATGGACTAATCCAGGAACTTGGAGCTGTAGGCAGCTGCCTAGTATTGCCTAATGGTAAATCCCCCCCGGCTGCCATCGGTGAAGAGTTACCATTTTGGAGCGCAGGTGTTGCATTGCCAGGGCGATGTGGTAGGAGGCGATGGTCAGGAGGCTCTGTAGCTCTGGGTTTCCACTCAGGTGGGCTCTGTTGGTCTGCAGGAAGGTCCTCAGGGTTCCATAACTCACATACTCCATCAGCAGAATGAAAGGCTCTGCACACAGCGCCGTTCAGTCAGAGATCACATCAGCTGTCAGTAAAGAAGAACTCTGGGATGCATCAACTTTTAGAAAACGGCCCAAAATATGAAGTCCTTGCAGAATATTTAAAAGTTCTGACTTTAAAGAATTAATGGAGAAATAAAATCTCAGACAGCATTTTCTCCGTAGGTTTAACAGTTTATGCCAGCGGTGAGGGACTCTTACGGTCACATGTGTTCCAGTCCAGGAGCTGCAGGATGTTTTTGTGATGAACCAGCTTCCTCATGATGCAAATCTCCATGTCCACATGTTTGAGACGGACACCTGAGAGGGAGGAGAGCATCCATATCAAATTAGTGCTATTCAGGTTCAGATCCAAACTCTTATCATTTTCACCTAAACTTAAAAAAGAAAACAAACAAAAAAAACAATTACACACTTTTTATTATGGCAAACTCAAGTTATTTTGTTCTTTGTTTAATTTTATAGACTGATGAGAATTTCAGAGCCGGTCTGAGGTAAAAGCAAACCAAGCAGCAGCTTAAAGTTCAACAGCAGGAGACCTGAAGGAGCAGCAGAAATGTCTCCGTGTGAAGCGAAGAGGGAAGTGGCGGCCTAGTGGTTAGGGCTACATAGATCCTGGGATCCTGAGGTTCTGAGTCCCACTCCCACAGACTGCACTCTGGGTCCCTGAGCAAGACCCCAAAACCCACCCTGTTCTCCGGGCGCTGCACAATGGCAGCCCACTGCTCGCCAAGGGGAGGGGTTAAATGCAGAGAGTTAATTTCTCCAATGTGAGATGAAAAAAGTTTGATTATTATTATTATTAAAAGCCTGCATAGTAACAGACATATGACTCAAAATAAATCTAGAAATAAATCTTATTTTTATATAAATATCCCAGCTAACTCATCTTCTTAGTTACAAAGGGCATTAGCCATCCAGACATGGCTAGCCACTGCTGTGCCATATGATCATAGTTTTTGGACATTGGGAACCAGTGTCCATATTTCATCTTGACATGATGACCAGATAACAGCTGGGGGAACTCTGCGGCCCCCCATATTTCAGCCAAGGCCTCAACAGGCAAGTCACATGGCAGCCCACAGAGGAGTGACTAAATCCCAACATTAATGTGACATCCTACTTGGCATTTAACTTAAAATCATAACACCATATATCAGCTGGACAGACATTAGCTGGCCAGGACCTGTTTGACTCCAAAACCAAATGCAGCCTCTGGAATCCAAATTTTCCAGCAGAAGCTAAACTTTAGATGGAACAACTAAAGCAGGAGTGTTTAACTTCTGACTGATCTGGTTGGCTAAGGTGAGTTTGAGCAGAGAGAGGCCCAAAAGGTGCAGGACCCCGACCCCAGAGGGGGGGCCCAGAAGGAGAGGAACTCTGAAGTCTCCAGTTAAAATGCAGCCATATGTTTGTGATGTACCTTCCTTGCTGATCTTGCAGGTGAACATGCTGTGGCCTTTACACGTTCCTCTGTTCATCCTGGCCTGGTAGAAGACCCCCTCCTTCCCTGCTTTGATCAGCTGAAGCAGGTTCAGGTCCGACTTGGAAAAACGAGGCTCCTGTAATCCAAACAATGAAGTCAGGCAGACACAAAGAAACTCCTCTGCAGGTTCTCCCTCACAGGAAAACAACTCACGGCTGCACAATTACAGCGTGAAGATTGGTGTGTTCCACCAGGGAATTTAGCATGAGGGTTTTTTTACATGAGAGTCACGTGAAAAAGTATACTTGGGAATTTCTAACAATTCATGGTTTTAAAAACTCATGTGAATCACATATGATATACATGTGAATCACATACTTCCACATGATCATAAACAGGGATATTTAACTCTCATGTTTCCACATTTCACAGGATTTCTTCATGATTCACAGAAGTTTAAATGGAAACAAATTTCCAGCTTCAGGTTTTATAACATTGGATGAAATCTGGTCACATGACCATCGGATTTCCTGCTGCAGGAGGTGTCGTCTGCCCCAAAGACTCCGTTGCCTCCATACATGCTCTCATTGGACGCTGTCGGGAGCGAGGCCAACGTGTCTAAAGGGCGGCCATCTTGGATCAGACCACAGTTCAGACAGCTGCTGTCAGACTGAATAGGAGGCGCCTTAAATCTCAATTTAATCACATGAAAGACGAGTCAGAGATAATTTCACAATAATCTCTTACATGTCACATCCACTTAAAAGACGTATGTATGACACATATTAGCTGATTAAAGAACAAGAATGTTCACATATGCATAAATAATGAATTTAAAAAAATTGTTTGAAAAAGAGTTTTGGAAGAAGTTTAGACAAGTTTATAAGGACAAAAAGCCTTTAGTTAGACACAATGTCAATTTATCATTCACTACGATTTGACAAAAATGTCTTGACAATGACAAAAAATAAATAAAAATTAACATAAAATTATTAAAAAACAAAATAACTTTACTTTCTTTTGTAAGAAATTATCATTATCAAAGAGCAATCCTTAAAAATAATGAAAAATAAACTGTATAAATATATAATATTTGCAAAACAATCTTATAATATATTAATATACAACTTTTAGATTATCATTAATATTTAATTATATCTCATCCGGTTTGAGTTCAGTTTAAAATGTTTTTAATCAATAAATCTGTGTAATCTAACTGAAGGTAATTTTTAAATTAGTTATTTTAAGTGGTTGTGACATGAAAGAGATTATTGCAATAATTATTTCTGACTCGTCTTTCATGTGATTAAATTGAGATCTAAGGCGCCTCCTATTCATTCTGACAGCAGCTGGTCTGATCCAAGATGGCCGCCCTCTAGTCCAATGAGTCGTCTACGTATGTAAAGTCTGGTTGCCGCCATGTCAGAGCTAAATAGAAGCCGTTGGGTGTTTGCCGTTAGCGGTACCTGCTGCAGGCCTCTCCACAGCCTCTTGGAGGATAACCTGAACCCACTGGATCTTTCCAAAGTAGGTTGCAGAGGAGGCGGCTCCACCTCCTCCAGTAATGGGGGTGGGGGCGTCACAGCTGGGATCTCTAACTGAGGAATACGGGGATGCAGGAACTGGCTCCCCCTCAGCCTCCGGTTGGTCCGAACCACGGCGCGGTACCTGGAAAATTAAAACTGTAATTTAGTGCAAAGCAGAAAAGCTGTTTACTGCGCAGCTTCACCGACCAGATGATAAAGGAACAGAAGCATTTCCTGATGTAAAACAGAACAGGAAATGAAAGGGATTAAAAAAGAAACATTCATATATGATTTTAACATATAGTTGATAAAAAATGCAATTTAGTTTCTTCAATCAAAAACATCGTAGGAACTTAAAATATGGAAATATTTGATCAGATTTATTGTCTGTTTTGGAGGTTCATCTCTAATAGCCTCCAACAGCAGAACGTCCGTCTCTAAGTGATAGAGACCCTGAATCAGACCCAGAGGGAAGAAGCTAAAGGGAAGAACCGCAACTTTTCATCAAAATGATCAAATCGTCTCAATGAGCTGAGAAATAACTTCTTGTCTGCGAAACGTTTTTCAGGCTGGAGCCAAAAAACAGAAAAGAAGCAAAATGAGGTCAAGCTTTGTAACGTTGGTGACGACTAAAGGAAGCAGAGCGGCTCACAGGCCACACAGGATGCTGCGTTTCTTCTCCACTGCTTTGCTAAATGTTAGGTTAGCATTAGCTGGCCTGATAACTGGCCACAGGGAGTCACATTTGCAGCCATCGTCTTATTTAAAACTCATAATTAATTTGAACAAAAACATAAAACATGTTATAACATCATAAACAAATGGCACTAACTTTGTTTTTATTATCCGTTCTGAGACACTTGTCGCCACCTTTCAGGAGGGGCCCCTTGGCCCAGGTCCCGCTGACTGACATGTTTTAATTTAGGTCACATTTTTTTAGTAAAGCACTGATCAATAAACTCTCAGTCCAAATAAAGCTAGAAAATATTCTTTAGCAAGTAATATTATCTACCAGACAGCACTGACACTAAAGCTGGTCTGATCTAATCTATGAAATCCAGCAAACAAGCAGCAAACTCCGCCATGACATCAAGGCTTTCAATGGCTCATTTAATAAATGATCCCTGAATAGAAACTCTATTTCTCTTTTACTGACCCTTTAAATTAACGGTTATATGGGTTAAAACTGCAGAATGTCCAATAAATGATCATTAACGCCACAGAAACAACAAATAAAACCATGATAAACCCAACCGTTCACCTGTGACAGCAGCAGCTGCGGAGCTCAGGAGGTCCTGCTTGGATTTAGTTGCTCCTTTCATTTATTTGGTCCATTTTTGTTAGATTGTTGATGTTTGGGTTTGAAGTGTGAAAATACACAATGAATCACCTCCTTATTCTTTCAATATGGGACACAATATTTACAGGATGATTTAGTTCCGCCCTAAAAAGTGATACGTGAACTAAGGCGAGGAGGCCGTTCATTGGCTATAAGAAGGAAGCGTGATGTTCCTGCAGATGTCTCACCAGGATGAGAGGAGGGCGTCTCCATGGAGACAGAGGGATAAAACGGGGACGTCAAGCGAGAGCACGGCGTCTAATATAGGTATGAACACAGAGGTCAGGCAGGTCAAATCCAGTCAGCCTGAGCCGCTGTTCTGTCAGATCAGCATACCTATAGTCAATACGCAGCGCAAGGCTTCAGACTGCGTTTATCTGTTTAAAAAAACCTATTTAAGGTCAGATCCCCACATGCTTCCAAAAACACCAACAAGTATGTCATTAAATAGTTTTTTTGTACATGACTAAAGGGATGCACATCCGTTGAGGTAGTTTAAAGTATGTTTTGGCATAAAATTAGCGTATTTCATCCGACCAATAAAGGAAAAGTGTTCTTAATACAAAAGTCGACCTTCAAATAATTCTGTATCCTTTAGCAGAAATGACTGCTTCAACGCGGCGTGGCATGGAGGCTATCAGCCTGCTGAGGTGTCATGGAGGCCCAGGATGCTTCCATAGCGTTTAGCCTTTAGCTCATCCACAGTGTTGGGTCTTGAGTCTCTCAACTTTCTCTTCTCAATATCACACAGATTCTCTATGGGGTTCAGGTCAGGAGAGTTGGCAGGCCAATTGAGTCCAGTGATACCATGGTCAGTAAACCAGTTACCAGTGGTTTTGGCTCTGTGAGCAGCTGCCAGGTCGTCTTCATCTCCAAGAAGCTTTTCAGCAGATGGAAGCATGAAGTGCTCCTAAATCTCCTGACAGCTGCATTGACCCTGCCCTGGATAAAACCCAGTGGACCAACACCAGCAGCTGACATGGCGCCCCAGACCATCACTGACTTCTGGCATTTTGGCATTTCCTTCTCCCCAGTCTTCCTCCAGACTCTGGCTCCTTGGTTTCCAGATGACGTGTAAAACTGAGCACCAGTCCAGAGCTGCTTCTCTGTAGCCCAGGTCAGGTGCCTCTGCTGCTGTTTCTGGTTCTAAAGTGGCTGACCTGGGGAATGCGGCACCTGTAGCCCATCTCCTGCACACGCCTGTAGGCGGTGGCTCTGGATGTTTCTACTCCAGACTCAGTCCACTGCTTCCGCAGGTCCCCCAAGGTCTGGAATCGAACCTTCTCCACAATCTTCCTCAGGGTCCGGTCACCTCTACTGGTTGTGCAGCGTTTTCTGCCACTTTTTCATCCCACTGAGGCGCCTTGATGCAGCAGCACTCTGGGAACAGCCTATTGGTTCAGAAATATCTTTCTGTGTCATTTCCTCTGGCTGAGGGTGTCAATGACGGCCTTCTGGACGCAGGCAGGTCGGCAGTCTGACCCATGATTGGGGTTCTGACTGATGAACCAGGCTGGGAGTTTTAAAGGCCTCAGGAATCTTTTGCAGGTGTTTAGAGTTAATCTGTTTCAGTGGATTAGGTGCATGGCTCGTTTAGAGACCTTCATCATGATAGGCTAATTATGTGAGATAGGAATTCTGGGTTTTCATGAGCTGTTTGCCAAAATCATCCGTATGAAGAAAATAAAAGACCTGAAATATTTCAGTTAGCGTGCAATGAATCTAAAATATATGAATGTTCATAATGAACTTTATCACAATATGCTAATATTTTGAGAAGCACCTGTATGGGTATGCTGGTCTAACAGATCAGCAGTTCCTTCCAGGAGGAAGAGAACCAGGTACTACGAAGCTTTTAGCAGGAAACCAAAAACATCCGACTAACAGTTTAAAAACTAATACTTCAATTTACCAAGAAAACGTAAGTAGGCCTCCAAAAATAAATAAACATTTCATATCCTTTTAGAAAAGGGATATGAAATCTTTATGCTGTCGAGTTGAGTCAGATTTAAAGTCAGATAGCTAAAAAAATATATCAGTCTTTTCACATTTTTCTATATTCGGTTTCATCTGTATGCATTATTAACTGTCCCCATAGTTTATAAATCTTTTGTAATCATAATTATGATTATTAACAGACAGAAACTGCTCATTTTAATTTCTTCGGTCTCTAAAAAAACGATAAAAAATGACATCAGGGGAGTGAAGCTGTTCTAAGAAAAAATCCGCTTTAGAAATCCTGGATTTTTTCTTCTGATTAGCAGATGAGAACAAAGAAAAACTTAAGCTGCAAAAAAAAAAAAAAAAAAAAAAATCAGCCAAATGCAGGAAAATGTTTTAAAAAGCAGGTAAAAGAAAAGTGCAGATATCTGGAGCTTTTCCTTATTCTGCTGCATCACAGCTAACATGGTGAAAAAAAACGATTACATCATAATCAGGCTCTGTGTTTAAATTTAACATGAAAACAAATATTTTTTACACAGAAACTAATTCAGCAGAGCAGCCGGCTGCAAAGGTCTCAGAGAATCATGAAGATCCGGAACATTTTCTCTGAGATAAACGGACGACTGTGAGGAACATAAAGGAACAGTCAGTGCTGCCATGAATTTCTGCAGAAATGGTTGCCATCAGGCACACATGTGGAAGATGAGCTGCAGCCAAACGGAGCAGGCAGCTTAGAACCAGCAGCAGCATTTAGATCCCATCCTGATAGAAAGTCTTACTTTGTGAGAAACACGGCGCCCAGCACAGAGAACAGCAGGACCACGAAGGACAGAACTCCCAGCATGATGTAGAACTCTGAAATGAGGCAATGGTTCAGGTTTAAACATCTGGATCAGCTCTGAATCCAAACGGCTAAAGGTCCAAAGCTCACCTGGACACATTTCACTGTACGGAGACATCCCACTGGATGTCCTCGGCCCATAAGCCGGAATGCCTCGATTAGCAGAAGATCAGTTTGGTCTAGAAGGAATGGGTAGAAGAAACTGGTGGACAAGAACATAGAGGAGCAGAACAAGCTGTTAGATTACCAACCTCTGGGTAAGATCAGAGGTCCATGGATCCCAGACCCCAAACCAGCTGCACTTCGTCTCCGTTTGTTCAGACAATCGCAATAATCCGCCTGAACCTCTGACCGACCTGTCTGTCGTTCAACCAGCAGGCGCTCAGATCGCGTTTGAACCACAACTCAGCCAGAGGAAGTGAACAGAAGCTGCAGACGCTGCTTCGCTCCAGCCCACAGAGCAGCTCAGGGTTACAGACATTAGAGGCCAAAATACAGCATCTGGATGGGGGGGGGGGGGGGGGGGGGGGGGGGGGGGTCAAACACAGCTGCAGAGACAGATCCGTCCTGTTTGTAAAACATGATCTGTTATTAGATCGAGTACAGAAATAACAGCTGCTAAATATGAAATAAACTGACAGAAACTTATTAACGCCTGCAGTAAAATGAAACGCTCCGTCTGTAGCTGCTGTGACATCACAACGTTTATCTACAACTGTTTTCATGTTAAAGTTCCAGCTTTACATATTTGATCTGTTTGGGGCGTCCTGGTTTATTGAATTTACTTAGAGGGGCTTCATGTGTGAGTCTGGATCAGATGAGAGGCGGGCCGGAAAGAAGCAGCGTTTGGTTCGGGGAAGCAGAGACCCCCAGAATGTGGTTTTCCTCCCTGAGCTGCAGCAGAAGCTCACATGACACCTGCAGCGGCGTCCAGCGCGGCAGGATGTGGTCTGGTTCTGGTAGGACTCTGGTCTGACGGTTCATTAAAATCACCTCGTTAATGTCAGCCTGAGCAGAAACACCTGCATGTTTTAAAGCCTCTAGGTTCCAGCTGTAGGGCTGCTCACTGCTGTAACACTGCCGCCTTGCATCAACAAGGTTCCAGGTTCGATTCCCGGGGTCTTTCAACATGGAGTTAGTATGTTCTCTCTGAGCATGGTGGGTTCTCTCTGGGTACTCCAGCTTCCTCCCACAGTACAAAAACATGACTGTTTGGTTAACTGGCTTCTCTAAATCCTCCTTAGGTGTGAATGGTTGTTTGTCTCTGTGTTGCCCTGCGATGGACTGGATACCACTGTTGTAGCACACAAGATCGGTCTTGGTCTCGAGACCATTTTTTGATGGTCTTGGTCTCGTCTCGGACCTGACTGCATTTGGTCTCGGTCTCGTCTCGGTCTCGGGCGCAGAGGACTCGGCATTTTATTTCAAGACCGGTCAAGACCACAACTGTGGAAATCACGCTAATCATCGGAATATTATCAGTTTCTTTAAGATCCTTCTTTTTATTGGATGCTTGGATTCAAACCCAACCTTTAACCTGTCTCATTGGTGAATGCATGTTTTTTTTTTTTTTTACCGCTGTCCCGCCCACCCCCTTTCACCTGCATGCGGGCTGCAGCACTTTGATTGAAAGTCACAAGTGGTTGTCTGAGAACGGGATAAGATGTCGGCCAAATTATCGATTATAAAATTGGACTAATTAAATCACAAAGAATATATTTGTAAAAAGCAACACTGAGAAAAAAGCATACAGCGTAATGTAAGTTCTGCAGTGCTTCACTATCAGAGGTAGGGACTACGTCCAACTTTCATCGACACCTTGACAGAAAGCACAAAGAAAGGTAAGCTACGTACATGTTTAGGTCATTATGTTGGTACAGTATGTTATGAGACCGACAAGCTGTGAAAATATTGAGCACTTCTGCCTTTTCTCTATGTTCCCAGTGCTAACTAGAGAAATACGCCGCTTGGTCAAAAACAAACCATCTGATTCAGCAACAGGGTCTCAGAACTGACAGAAGTCAATCAGGCTTCTGTGCTCTTTGTATTTCAGTGGGGTTTGTATTTCTGCAGATGTTAGTAGCTCAGGGAGGAAGTGAAGGAGATCAATCTATTTTTTTCAACAAATTATCTCATAACATATTTTCACAACTTGGTGACAGAGATAGATTTAAGAAAAGTTATATGATATAGCTTTAATCTGTATATGAGAGAAACAAGAGAAATGATTGGCTTTTTTTAAGTAAATTTGCACATTGTTTTGAAATAGCACATTTAAAAACAACATAAATGTTTGTACTGTTCATGAAAGGCAGAGAAAATACTATTTTGATTAATTGTTTGAAATTCTGTGATTACTACACACAAGTACTAAATAAAGATGTTAATGTTTATTCCAGTTCTGTGTGTTAAATATCTAGGTGTTGTTATGTGAATGTGGGTCTTTTAGATCAATTTTAATGATTTTGATCATGTTTCACATTTTATTGTCACATACTGGCGCTGGTCTTGGTCCTGACTCGGTCTCCGGTTATGTGGTCTTGACCACAGCACAGCTGGATACCTGTCCAAGGTGGACCCGATAGGCACCGGCCCCCCCTCACCACCCCACCTGGGATAAAGCGTGACAGAAAATGGCTGGATGGTTCCTGCAGTAATCAACCACCTGCTGAGAAGCTGGTTTTTATCCCCAATGAGGTGAAAAAGGGAGAAAACTGCTGATCAGAGGGTCTAATTTCACCAAGTTCAGGTGGAAGACGCTGAAGCCGAGGGTTCGATTCCTGAAGGATGGACACGGCCTCTCACATCAACACCACCTTATCCGACACACCTGAATAATTTCAATGACCTACTTGAAACCAATTTAAAAAAGAAAATTAATCATATCAATTGTTCTGCAAATCTTTTACTTTTTGCAAAAACGACATCAAAATCAAAGTTTGACACCAACGTAGCTGACCTTTGACCTCTGAGGTAGGAGTGACATCAGCAGAGATGCTCGCTGAGGTTTCCTCATCTTCCCATGATCGTTTAATTTTATTCAGTTGTTTATTTAACTCATTGATTAAAAATAAATGTGTCCCACTTGTTTAATTTATCGATAGAAAACAGATTTTTTTGTTGTAAAAGAAAAGATTTCTACATGTCCAAAGCAGAGAATTTTTATCATCAGATTCCGTTCTTCTCACCATAACCTTATAGAAATAAACAATTTCTATAAGGTTATGGTGGGGGGGGGGTGTAATCTTTAAAGGAAAAGTCTGGTCAGTGAGGAATGATCAGTGAATCATTATTTAGACCTAAAACTAAAATGTTTGCAGTAATTTAATGACTTTTGTGTTAATCAGTAAAAGAATAAAAACAATAATTTTCGTGGTGATCACCGAGTCCAGGAGCGGCCATTTTTGCCATAATAAGTAATACCTCTTTCCGTAAAAGTTCAAAAATAATCCTTGGACTTGGTTTCCCAGATTTGAAGACGTTTCTCCACCTCTCCAGGAAGCTTTCTCAATTCTAATGTCTGGATCCGCAGTGAGTTTGAGTCTTTATAGACAAAGCCTTGTATCGCTTGGAAACATGCAAATGGTAACCGATGAGTGGGCCTGTAATCGTTAGCCTGTAATAACTGAAACCTGTCTATGATTCTGAAGGTCGGTCGTTAAGGAGGTATTGTTCACCGGCTGGAGCGGGTAGGAGCTTCGTTCCTCTGTGATGGGGTGGGGGGTGTGGTGATATCTGGAAGGAATCATATCTATGACTGAATTGTACGTTTTTGGAAGCTGGAATCATTGTTGGATCGCCAACTTGAAGAGGGAGGATTTGCCATCGAACTTCTGGCCAGAGAAAAAACCCGTAATATGTAGCCAACATTTGGAAGAAGAATGTTTTCAAGATGACTTAGATAATAGCGCGTTGTGACAAACACCAGATACAGGGGAGGTCTTCAACAGGGGGTCCGTGACCCCTAGGGGGTCCACGGAGGTTCTGCATGGGGGTCACGAAAGTTTTGGTTGATTAGACTTTTTTTTTTTTCCCTCTGCAATTTTTTCCACTAATTAAATGTCTTTAAATCCACATGAACACGAATCCAAGAGACTGTAGTAAACAGATAAATGGAGGCAGAAGATGTCTTTCAGTCATCAATGCTCACATTCAGAGACACACACACTGCAAAAACTGTTAATCTAATTTAGTAATTATTTCTTAAAATAAGTGGATTTTTTTCTTAAATTGAGCAGACACTTTGCCAATGGAATAAGACCATTAACATTTAAAATAAGAAAAAACAACTAAAGTCTCTTATTTCAAGGGTAAAAATCCTCATTTAATTCGCAGATCATCTTATGTTCCGGCTTACATTAAGGGTGAATACACTTATTTTAAAACATTTTTACTCATTTGTAGAATTTTTTTGCAGTGCAGGAGTTCTTTCAAGCTGGGAACCGATTCATTCACAACACCCGATACAACCAGGAATCAGAATCAGAAATACTTTAATAATCCCACCGAGAAATTACTTTCGTTACATATAGGACCAGTTTGATATAACACAATTTAATACAATAAAAATAATTAGGGGGTCCCCGCTCCATCTAGACATCAGTTTGGGGTCCTTGGCCTGGAAAATGTTGAAGACCTCTGAGATACAGCACTGGGACTTGATCAACAGCCGATACCGCACCGTGACAATGTCACTAACCAGTAGGTGGCAGTAGTGTTCTTTGACAAACATGGATGCCTCCAGTAAAACACATTCACATGAAAATTACTCTGAGTTAAAAACACTGATCATTTATTGAACAGGATGGAATCATTTCACATTTAAAGAACTTTCAGAAGTTTGAATTCTGAATTTGAGCGACTTTTCCTTTAAAAGGATGAGGTGGAGGAAGAGGAACTAAAGGAGAGGAAGATGTGTGCAGAGATGCTGCAGGATTTGGAGGACAAAGAAAAGTCATTTGTGTTTGATGTTTCATCAGCAGAGTTTAATTTGAAGGTTATTCTGTTACAGATCAACAGTTTCACTCCATATACAACTACAGGTACAATATTTTGTACAGGTCATATTCAAATACACAGTTTTCATTGGCGTATTTACAAAAAACACTTTATGTACACGTTTTCATGTCAGTGCAATGTCATTTTGTTTCAACAAACACCTTACAAAAAGTTCATTAAATTAATGAGTCGGGTTCTGATCCGACCACACGGACCTTAAATAAAAAGAGGCTACAAACACAGACAGTTCAGTAGTAGATCGCCCCGCCTGCCAACATGCTTATCCAGGGAGGGGGGCGCCGGCTGCTAGGCTCGTCGTTCGGTGTCTGAAGGTTGTGCTGAAACTAACGAGGTTTGAGCTACAGGAGGGAGAAGAACAAACAGCCGACGCGCTTGGAGCCGGGAGACGAACGCTACGGCAGAAAATGGGTTTTCATCTGATCAGATCTGAGCGAGTGACGCTTCACAGCGGAGGTCATCATCAGCTCAGCGTAAAGGCAGAGCGGCGGAGGAGCAGCAGCTTTCAGCACATGTTCAAAACACACAAGCTCAACCAAATACATCCAGAATAATTCAAACCGCGGGAGGGGGGGGCGCACAGAAAAATCCATCAGAATCCGAGCAGGAAGCATTTCAGCTTTTTGCTCACACTCACTTGAAATGACGCAGGGAGCTTCATCCTGACAGAGATCACCTGCTGCCAGACTGTACCACAGCCGGCTTCAGGGGGGGGGGGCAACTAGCAGGCAACCAGCTGCTATTTAAGACGACTTCCTGCTTGAGTCAAAGAGAGAAAGAAAGGATGAAGTGGGAGCTCATCGGCACGCTGACGGCAGGTCAACCATTCATCTGAACATCTCAGATTATTTGAAATGGGATTAATGAGCCGTAGAAGGTTTGTTCTGCATCCCGATGCTAAACGGAAACCTCCCAACAATCGTTCGTTTACTGCAGGACGCGTCTCTCCTGCATGGCGTCACCTCAGCATCAGGAAGGTTTCGCTGCTAAACGTTTCCAATGGAGAACAATAAAAGCACGGATAAAATCTTTGGCAGCTTAACGTTTTCGGCCTAAATGTTCCAGGTTTGAGGATTTAGTGATCAAAGTGGTGTAAAGTGACAGCAGGGACCTAAGGTGCAAAGAGAAGCCCACTTCCTGTAGGCGTGGCCTCAGATATGCCTGATCTAAAAAGATCTGCCTTAACAGAAATATTCTGTTTACAAAAATAAAACTAATCTTATAAAACACACAAAAAAAGTCAGGAACGAATACCGAACACATTTAAGTTATTATTTCTGAAATCATGGCACCTTTCCAAAATCAAACCAGCTTCCAAACCACCGCTCAGATTTGGCAGCTCTGGGATTAAACTACGGGGGGGGGGGGGGGTCTGAAATGTCAGTACCTGGTCTCTCCTACAATGGAAGGACCCCAATGTTTGTCGTTAACACTGTTTGAGAGGCTCCAGCTGCGGTGTGATGGGAGGCGATGAGGTAGCATGTGACCTTTACCCTGATGACTCATCATCGCTGTGAAAAGCAGCTCCCGGTTCCCAACGCTCCGGATCAGGAACCAGTTTGCCGCCAAATGTGACACCAGCAGACATGGTGGCGTTTCCATCTTCTTCTGGATCCAATCATCAGCCTTCAAACCCGGAGCCCGTCGTCTTCTTCCTCCTCTCAGGTCACAAACATCATCATCATCATCATCATCATCTGGCCACATCTGCATACATCAGGTTTATTATGGCAAAAATACACAAATGCAGATTTAAGGGGGGGGTCTGACTAAGCTAGATTCTGGGCTGAGTAAAAAGTGCTGCGATGCCTCCCTATAGGCAGACAGAACCGCCGGCTGGTAGCCGTTGGCGGCCGGCGCTGAAAGCAGGCGCGGATTCAGTGCTGACGGAGAGAACGCGCTCACTGGAGGACGCAGTACTTCTTATAGTCAGACTCAAAGTCCTCATCCATGCTACTGGTGTCGGCCATCTTTTTGCCGTCAATCTTGGGCAGGAACTGGGAGTAGTCGACTCCTTGCTGCTCGTAGAACAGGATGTAGGCGGAGTCTGTGTCGATCTCCTCAGAATGGACTTCCTGTTGAAACAGATCCGCTAAATGTTAGAAAGAAAGGCCTCCAATCAAAGCACGGTGGTGGCTGCTGGGATGGTGCTGCAGATAGGCTGTGTCCTAACGTCCGCCCTAACCTCTGACCTCTGACTCCTCCATCACTAGTTAGTGGGCTAACTCAGCGCTCAGACAGGTGGTCACTACGTTTCGCTCCCTGATGGCCACGTGACTCCGCCTCCCCGCAGGGTGCCTGCGCCATCTTTATTTGTCGCTGCTGTAAAACCTGAAATCCAAAAGTGCTTTGCGAGGAGAGCTCTTGCAAAGCATTCTGGGATATATCTGCTCTTCCAGTGAACATGGATGATCACTACTTTTCAAGTTGCATTGTGGGAAATTTTGAATCCACTACATTTTCATCCAGCAGACGTTTGGACACCCATTAAAATGGCGTAACCACTACATAGGGGTTAGGGCGGACATCGGGACACAGCCTTAGAGGAAGGGATGTAGCGTTTGGGGTCAGAGGTCACGGCTGCAGAAACCAATGTTGGCGTTTGCTTACCTTGCAGCTGCTGTCATTGTAACAGTACCACTTGTCGTTGGGGTTCTTGGCGTACGTCACATAGTGGCCTCCTCCCATGATTCCTGAATGACACTGAGAAGCAGATGGAAAAGCTTATTGACAGGCTGTTTCCTGGCTGTTTAAAAGGCTGTGAACGAGCTGCGGTTACTGACTGATATTGCATAGAGGTTGTAGAGGGGATCCAGACACATGTCTCGGTGCTGAAGCAGCGAACCCTCTGGCTCCGCGTTGCTCTCTATGCTGCAGTCCGATCCCATCCCGTTGCTGTCTCCGTTCACCAGGATGACATCAAAGTGGCTGCTGGACGCCTCGGTGCCGCAGGACGACTCCGATGCCATGGGGTCGCCTGAAGAAAGGGGCCCTGCAGCTGCTGCTGTGACTCCTGCCTCTGCGTCTGTCTGCGGCGCTCCGTCGGCTTCAGAGGACGCCGCGCCGTCTAAGTTCTCCTTGCTGCTGGACAGCCGGTGCTTGCTGCCGAGCTGGGGCAGCCGTAGCCGGCCCGGCCGGCGACCGCTAGACTTTGGGCTACCAGAGGGGCTGCTGTTCCGGCTGAGAGAAGGTGCTGATCTCCTGCTGGAGGCGGGAGAGGCTGTGGGAAAGCAAAGGTGGGTGAATGTGGTTAGCGTCGCCCAATCAGCCGCCACCTTACTGACCTTTAACCTTCACAGCATGTTGGAGTTAGGGGGGGAATAACCTTCAGCTGCTGTAGAGCCGCAAAAACTATTGGATCCATTTATTATTTTCTTGTTTTTAATTCAAGCTTGTTTTTACAGACAGACTGGATGACATGGAGGTCCTGCATGGCCGCCTCCCATCCACTGGCCATGTTTACTAAACATTTACAATCATAGAGTTATTTTAATCATCGAAATGGAAGAAATCAAAACATGTTTCATGAATTAACCGAAAAATATCAGGAATCTGTTAGAAACATCAGTTTAATGAAAAGAAGCGAATCAGTCGATCATTCAGGGAACAAAGTTATATTAACTGGATTAAGCCTCTGATCCTGATTTAAGGTCCGTCTTTGATCCAGAGTTAAATGTTTGTCAACGACTCAATGGACTGTTTACCATCACTACAGCTGACCTGGACAGACTGGATGCTGCTAGTCAACTATGGCTGCTAGTCCACTACCGGCTGCTAGTCAACTACCGGCTGCTAGTCAACTACCGGCTGCTAGTCACCTACCGGCTGCTAGTCAACTATCCCCTGGTAGTTCCAACTACGGCTGCTGTCAACTATGGCTGCTATTTCCACTACCGGCTGTTTAGTCAACAAATGGTGTTTTAGCCCACAACGGCTGCTAGTCCCCCTCCCGGGCTGCTTGTCACCTACCGGCTGTAGTCCACTACGGCTGCTATTTCCACTCCCGGGGCTGCAGTCCACTACCGGCTGCTAGTACCTCCCGGCTGCAGTCCACTACCGGCGCTAGTCAACTCCCGGTGCTAGTAAAACTACCGGCTGCTGGGCCCAAACTCCCGGGGCTCCCCAAAAGTCAACTACCGGCTGCTAGCCCCACTACGGCTGTTTAGTCCCCTTTACCGGCTGCTAGTCCACTACCGGCTGCTAGTCCCCTACCGGCTGCATTCCCCTACCGGTGTAGTCCAATACCGGCTGTTTATTTCAATAGGGGCTTCTAGTAAATTTGCGGCTGACTAGTAAAACTATGGCTTTTTTAGTAAAACTCCCGGGTGCTAGCCCAAACTCCCGGTTTGTAGTAAAACTACCGGCTGCTAGCAACTCCCGGGTTTGCTAGCCCCTCCGGCTGCTAGTAAACTGGCTGTTTGCCCCATCCCGGCTGCAAATTTCCCCTTTACGGGTTGCTGGGTCACCTACAGGCTGCTGTCACCTCCCCGGGCCCTGTAGAAAAAATCCCGGCTGCTGGGGGGGGGTTCCACTACCGGCTGTAGCCCAACTATGGCTTCTAGTCAATTACCCTTTGCTAGTCAACTATGGCTTCTATTTCAATCCGGCTGCTGGGTCCACTACCGGCTGCTAGTAAACTCCCGGGTTTCCCTAGTCAACTCCCGGCTGCTGGGCCCACTACCGGCTGCTAGCCCAAATACCGGGCTAGTCCCCTTTCCCGGCTGCAAAGTCACCTCCCGGCTCCCTAGTCACCTATCGGCTGTAGTCACCTACCGGCTGTAGTCGATTTTCCGGTTGCTAGTGGGACTAGGGGCGGGGCTAGTAAATTTGGGGCTGTAGTCAATTACCGGCTCCCTAGTCAACTATGGCTTTAGGTCCCCCCCCCGGGTTTTAGTCAACTCCCGGCTGTAGTCACCTACCGGTTCTAGTGGGACTCCCGGCCCTGTAGTGGGACTACGGTCCCTGTCGACAAGGGGCCCTGTTTGCCCCATTTCCCCGGGTGCTAGTCCATACCGGTGCTAGTCAACTCCCGGGCTGTAGTCAAACTCCCGGCCCTGCTAGTCCCCTACCGGCTGTAGCCCACTTCCCGGCTGTAGCCCCAATTAAACCGGCGGTTTGTCCCTCCCGGGGGCTGCTATTTCACCTACCGGCTGCTAGCCCAATAAAGGCTGCTAGTCACATACCGGCTGTTAGTCCCCTTTCCCGGCTGCTGGGTCCCCTACCGGCTGTAGTCAATTAACGGCTGCTAGTCCCACAAACCGGCTGCTAGTCACCTACCGGCTGCTAGTCCACTACCGGCTGCTAGTCCCCTACCGGCCAGCTAGTCCATTTTCCGGTGTTTGTCCCCTACGGTGTAGCCCCCCTACCCGGCTGTTAGTCACCTCCCGGCCCTGCTAGTCAAACTACGGCTGCTAGTGGGACCTAGGGCCGGGCTAGTAATTTAACGGTGCTATTTAAAATTACCGGCTGCTGGGTAAATTTAAACCGGTGCTAGTAAAACTATGGCTTCTAGTCCCCAAAACCCGGTTTCTAGTAAAACTACCGGCTGTAGTCATTTTACCGGTTCCCTAGTCGACTACCGGCTGTGTCGCCCTTGGCTGCTAGTGGGATTTCCGGGCTGCTAGCCCGACTAGGCGGGCTAGCCCCACTACCGGCTGCTATTTTTTCCAAATACCGGCTGTAGCCCAACCAAAAGGGGGTTTGCTAGTCAACAAATGGCTGCTAGTCGATAGGGGTGTAGTAAATTTAAACCGGTGCTAGTAAATTTACCGGCTGCTGTAAACTTTTGGTTCTAGTCAATTTAACGGTTTCTATTTAACTCCCGGGTGCTGGGTTCCCCCCCTCCGGGGTTTTCTAGTCAACTACCGGCTGCTAGTGGGACTACGGGGGCTAGTCGATAGGGGCTGCTAGCCCACTACCGGCTGCTAGTCCACTCCCCGGCTGCTAGTCCCCTGGGCTGCTAGCCCCCTTCCGGTGCTAGTCCATACCGGTGTTTAGTCCTTTCCGGCTGCTAGCCCACTCCCGGTGCTAGTCCACTCCCGGCTGTAGTTTCCAAAGGGGCTGCTGGGTCACCTAGGGCTGCTTTGTCCCCTACCGGCTGCTATTTCCACTCCCGGGTGCTAGTCCCCCTACCGGTTCTAGTCATCTACCGGCTGCTAAAAAAAAAAAACCGGCCCTGTTTGTCAAACTCCCGGGGGTGTAGTCCACTACCGGCTGCTATAAAACTATGGCTTGCTAGTTAAATTCGGCGGGTGGGAAATTTTAGGGCCCTGCTAGTAAACTATGGCTTCTAGTCAACTAGGGTTTTTCTAGTGCTTTTTGGGCTGTTTGTCGATAGGGGCGCTAGTCGACTAAGGCTGCTAGTCAATTACCGGCTGCTAGTCCACTACCGGCTGCCAGTCCACTACCGGCTGCCAGTCCACTACCGGCTTGCCGGGTAATTTACGGCTGCTAGTCAAACTCCCGGCTGTAGCCCACTACCGGTGCTGGGTTCCACTCCCGGGGCTGCTAGCCCACTCCCGGTTTGCTGGGTTCCCTCCCGGCTGCTGTAAACTCCCGGTGCTGCCCCACTCCCGGGCTGCTAGTCCCCTACCGGCTGTAGCCCACCTCCCGGGCTGCTGGGTCACCTACCGGCTGCTAGTCCACTACCCGGCCCCGCTGTCCATTTCCGGGGGTTTTTTAGCCCAAAAACCCGGGTTGCTAGTCAACACCGGCTGCAAAGGTAACTCCCGGCTGCTATTTTCCATACCGGCCCTGCTAGTAAACTATGGCTGCTGTTGACACGGCGTTTAGTCAATTCCCGGGGCTGCTAGTCAAAACCGGCTTCTAGTAAACAAACGGCGGGCTAGCAACAACCGGCTTTATTTCAACTCCCGGGGGTTTTCTAGTAACTCCCGGCGGGCTAGTCAAACTAGGGGCTGCTAGTCCCTACCGGTGCTAGTCCCCCCTCCCGGCTGGAGTCACTCCCGGCTGCTAGTAAACTATGGTTTAGTCAATTCCCGGCGGGCTAGTCAAACTAGGGCTTTAGTAAATTTTACCGGTGCTAGTAAACTATGGTTTTAAAAGTCAACTAGGGGGGGTTTTTTCTAGTCAACTACCGGCTTTTAGTAAACCTCCCGGCTTCTGCCCACTCCCGGTGCTTTTTTCCCCCACTCCCGGCGGGCCTAGTCCACTACCGGTGTAGTACCCTCCCGGCGGGCTAGTCACCAAACCGGCTGTTTGTCCCCTCCCGGTTTGCCTAGTCCACTAGGGGGGTTTGCAAAGTCCACTACCGGCTTTAGTATCTCCCGGCTGCTGGGTCAAAAACCCCGGTGCTAGTCAACTCCCGGGGCTGCTAGTCCCCTCCCCCCGGCTGTTTTTAGTCAACTATGGCTGGAGTTGACTACGGCTGCTGGGCAATTCCCGGCTGTAGTCAACTAGGGGCTTCTAGTCAACTCCCGGGTTTTTTTGGGTCGACTAGGGCTGCTAGTCGACTTGGTGCTGTCGACTAAGGCTGCTATTCAATTCCCCGGTCCCTAGTCCATACCGGCCCCAGTCCATTTTAGGGCTGCCAGCCCCACTCCCGGTGCTGTCAACTCCCGGCTGTGGGTCCACTCCCGGTGCTTTTCCACTCCCGGGCCCTCCCTTATTTCCCACTCCGGTTTGTGGGTCCATACCGGCTGCTAGTCAACTACCGGCTGCTAGTCAACTACCGGCTGCTAGTCCACTACCGGCTGCTAGTCAACTACCGGCTGCTAGTCACCTACCGGCTGCTAGTCACCTACCGGCTGCTAGTTGACTACCGGCTGCTAGTCAACTACCGGCTTCTAGTCAACTACCGGCTGCTAGTCCACTACCGGCTGCTAGTCAACTATGGCTGCTAGTCCACTACCGGCTGCTAGTCAATTACCGGCTGCTAGTCAACTATGGCTTCTAGTCAACTACCGGTTTCTAGTCAACTATGGCTGCTAGTCGACTAAGGCTGCTAGTCAATTACCGGCTGCTAGTCAACTATGAGTGCTATTTACCCGCTGGAGACAATCTCTCCTTTGTGATCCAATTTTTTTATGATTTATTTCAATGTCAATTTTGCATTAATCCGAGTTTCCTAATTTCGTTTTGGTAAAGGTGTTCTCTCGGCCACCTGTCCCATCTATGTTCCTATCTATGTCCCTATCTACCTCCCATCTATGTTCCTATCTATGTCCCTATCTACGTCCCATCTATGTTCCTATCTATGTTCCTATCTATGTTCCTATCTACGTCCTATCTACGTCCTATCTATGTTCCTATCTATGTCCTATCCTACCAATTACCATTAGCGCCTGTAAACAACAGTGAGGAGAATGAAGTGACCCGACAGCTCGTCGTTCAGGAAGCAGAGATCTAACACAGGAAACAAAACCTAGTTGAGACCAAAAGAGGAACTAAACTGAGCTTACATTAGAAATAATCTCTAATTAGATGGTGTCTATAAATCTAATCTAAAATCTTAATATCTGACATGGTGGTATGGTGCCCACAGCACAGGAGGAAATCTGCACGTCGCTGCCTGGAACCAAGAATACAGCGACTAAAATAAGTGACAACGTAAAGTAGCACCTCTAGAAGCAGGAAAATTTAGACCAACAGATAAGCTTCTTAACACCTCATTTATTTTATTTTATTTTTGTGTATTTGTCGTTTGCTTTAGGATAAGAAATAATTTAATGAGCTGCAAACTCAATTTCCACCAATCCACATCTCTGATTCATACATGACCAGGAAGACTCAGAGTATTTCTGGTCCATAAACAATTATAAATCACAAAGTACCAGCGGCCTTTAAACTTCACTGCGTTTGTAGTTGGATTTTAGAGACTCAAACACAAATGTGTTTTTTAAGCAAGGATGGTTTGCCACCAATCACAGAGCTCCCTTTTATACGGCAATCATAAGAAAGTTCTTTACGTGGGATGACCCAGATCCCACCTCCTCTGTATCCGCCCCGCTCAGGTACGTGGTGCGGAGCACTTGCACATTCGTTTTAATGAATGAGAACGGTTACCGTATCCACCGCTACACCTCCGAACTTCACCGTCAAAATCAGGAGCCGAGCTCCACTCCGGTCCGGCCGGGTGCAATCGCACCAAACAGGAAAAAGAACATCGAGAAGATCCAGTTTGTCAAATTAAATATGGTATGGACAGATCGGTAACTACAAATTAGAGCATAAATCTTATATATTCCCCAAAACTAACACTGTTTAATTAAAAGATTGGACACAAACTATTGGTACATTAACAAACCAGGAAGCAGATTTCTCATCTCCATCAAAATAACTATTTCATAGAGAGAGGCTTAAAAGTTTAATTAAATCCAGTCACAACTGAGACAATCTGACAATTTCTAAACAAAGTTCTTATGGTGGGCATGGATGAAGAGATGCTGAGTTTGGAAGCAGAGAACAAACCGATTTTGTATGATTATTATTCCTGTTAATAAGACCCACAACAAATAGAAAATGTTTGGGCAGAAACGTGTGTGATTGATGCTGCGATTTAATGATTTAATGTCATATTAAATTAGGCGTTCATTAGCGCATGTTTGAATTAAACAATCATATAGGTCATGCTCGGAGCAGGACGGGAGGAACAGCAGAGGATGGAGGCTTTGCTTGGTGCATGTGTGGATCTTGTGTTTGCATGAATCTTGCTGTGCGTGTGTGGATCTAATATGTGTATTTGTGAAAACTGAGACAGATCTAACTCCATACGAACTCGTCTACGGTTGAAGGTCATCACCAAGAGGAGGGTTTAAACTGCTGCAGCTCTGTCTGTCATCCATGATGGAGACATTTGTGACGCATCAACCCCTATGCAGCCATTCGTGCATCAGGCCTCCTGCAGCTGGACACAGCGCTGGAAAACGAGCTTCCCTCTGCAGAGACACTGATCTGCTGCTACTGGTACCTTTGGGCAGGTTGCAGAAGCCAGCTGGAGCAGAGATGGATGACAGGTTGTCTTCTCCGACCCTCAGCAGGTCCTCGCTCTCGCTGCGGGATTGGAGGCAGCGGTGCTCCAGGTCCCTTGGAGCCAGGAAGGCGCTGGGGTCAAACTTCTCCCGAGGGAATTTGACAATTTTCTGCGACTTTATCCAGCGGCCGTTTACGAACTGGAAGCGCTTCAGGTGAACAATCTGAAGGAAACCAACAGGGCAGATGAGCTGTTCTGTCTCTGATCACAGACGGCTGCAGTGAGAAGGGGAAAGCAGACATCCAGGGCGCAGGAAGGACTCACCAGGATCGGCGGCAGCCTCCAGAGGTCCAGCTTCTTGGTGGCCAGTCGGTGGGTCTTACACTTTGAGCAGTAGTAGAGCTCGTCCTCCCCCAGCTCCTCCTCACTGGTGAAGGCCTTCAGGCAGCTGTCCAGGCTGATGGGCTCAGCCTGAGCGCGGCGGGACTGCTCCACGCTGCAGTGCTCCTCCACGATCTGCAGAGAGGGCGCAGTGTCAGCTGCTGCAGGCCTACACTCAGCCACAGGGTAAAGGTCAATCCAAAAAAGGAATAAAAGTATAAAAAACAATCCACCGCTTGAAGACGTTTCTCTTCCATCCAGGAAGATTTTTCAATTCAAAATGTCAGAAATAGCGTTTAGTTCCAGGTTTTATCCAGCAGCTCAACAAAGCCTGGTTTTAGTTTAGAAAACATGCAAATAGAACCAGAAGAACGGGTCCCCCCCTTTGGAATGGGGGTTGTTAAGATCTTTGTTGGTCTGCAAAACCCGAAAACTGGCCTATGCCTCTGAAAGGGAGTCATTATAGTCATTGTTGGCCTGGCTGATCAGACCATGTTTTAGTCCCCTGCATGGTGGTGGAAGTTGAGAAGCTCCTGGATGGAGGAGAAACGGCTTTAAATTTGGAAACAAAGTCCAGGGGATTGAATTTAACTTTTTTAGAATGATTCTGACCTGGATGACTGAGAATCGTCACCAGCATCAAGATCAGTTCAATTCAGAATTACTTCATTAATCCTAAATGGACATTAGATGTTGCAGATTTTATTATTAACCAGTCCTCTTCTCACACACTTCTGGACGTATAAGTCATTTGGATTCCTAAAGCCTTAAGAGGAGCAGAGGAGACATGGTGGTGGTGGTATGATGGTGTGGGCTGGCTTTAATTACAGACCTGGTTCCATCAGTGCTGGATTCTGCAGGCCCCCTCTGAATGACCCAGAAAAACAAACTCTGGACCTAAAACTAATAAGAAAATCTGATCTAAAAAAAAAAGAAAAGAAAAAGAAATTTGATTCAGGGGGGTGGCCTAGCGGTTAGGGCGTAAAGCTTGGAATCCTGAGGTTCTTAGTTCAAGTCCAACTCCCACAGACTGCCAGTCTAGTTTCCTGAGCAAGACCCTGAACCCCACACTGCTCCCCGGGCGCCGCACAATGGCAGCCCACTGCTTCCCAGGGGAGGGGTTAAAGGCAGAGGGAACTTCTTGCTATTCTGTAATGACAATAAAAGCTGTAAATAAAATAAATATAATAATTCAGATGCTGCAGGGTCACTTTAAATTAAAACCTTCCTGCAAAGGAGAGGGATGATGATGATGATGATGAAGAGCCACCACCAGCTGTGATGCTAAGGCTAACAGAACCAGCTATGAGATGAGGAGCCAGGAGGTATAGCCAGTGGTTTAGATATTATCATTGAAGGAAACCTGCAGAAATCTGCAGGACTTTCCTCTGTAGCGCTCCCAGTAACAGCCAGCATCTTACCCTCTCCTGGGAGGTCTGGTAGCGGAGGTGCAGGGCGGTGGGGTCCCAGTCCACAGCGATGTAGGCGTTCCCTACAGAAGCTCTGTCCTCTGTACACTCAACAGTGCAGCCTCTACAGAACCTGGAAGACAGACAGAGGAGTGACGGACCCTGAGGGATGCTGAGCCCGAGGCAGAGGTCCAGCCTTACCTGTACCAGGGACACCAGGCACACGAATTGCCATCCTTCCCCACGACCCGGAGGGTGAAGGGGTACTGGTAACCCATGCTGTCATCGCTGCAAGGTAGAGAGGGAGAGGAGCGCCATGAGGAACAGAAGCCGCCTCCGTTCTGACTAAACCAACCCTGAGGGACGCCTGGAGCTAAAAACATTCCTGCTTCATTCAAAGGGTTCCTGACGGTCACTCCCACCGACAGGGACCCATGGTCACACTCTGACCATTAAAGATACAGGCAGAAGTAATTCTTCAGAATATATTTGTTATAAAAATATTTAATATTACAGTAACTAAAAAAAAAAAAAAAAATATATATATATATATATATATATATATATATATATATATATATATATATATACATATACATATATATATATATATACATATACATATACATATACATATATATATATATATATATATATATATATATATATATATATATATATATATATATATATATATATATATATACATATATATATACATATATATATATATATATATGTGTGCATTATGTATATGTAATATGTTTTTTAAGTAAGGGGCCATTAGAACTCCCCCCACCCCAACATAAAATGGTTTGACCAGGACAACAATGGGCTGCACCTTTTTTTTTTGTTTTTTCAGCACTAGTGGCTCGTTTTATGGACAGTAGGCTGACAGGAAAGGTGATAGGATAGGAGAGAGGGGGAGAAACATGCGGGAAAGGACCAAAGGTCAGATTCAAACCCAGGTCGGCCACGTCGAGGACTATAGGCTGATTTATACTTTGAAACTAGGTCGTCTGCGTAGGTGTCGCAGTGAACAAAAAGACGTCCCCCCCCTCTCCACAGACGCTCCGCTGCTCCTCTCCTAAATTGTAGGTGACAGCAGACAGGAGGCCGGCTTGTTTTGTTTTTATGACCGAAATTGCAGAAAACAACTCGTGAAGTTTGACCCGCTAGAAGAGCGAGGTGCGCGAGAACGCTGGGACCCTTTTCCCACCTGGATCTCTGCTCTTTTTAGCCCTCATGTCCCTCAGTTGTCGCACAAACTCGCCCCCACTTCCTCTCCGCCTCGCCGGTATCTAGACCCACAGAGTGTAGCACAGATCACGCTGCAATATTGAGCAATAATCAAAAATGTCTGCGTCAGGGAGAATAACCAGCCCTTAAGGCCCCCCAGTTAGTCTGTAGTGATTTTAAATGTCCAGCAGGTGGCAGCATTCAGTAACACAGTATTAATACAGTTGCTGCTTCATGAACATCTCTACTTCAGGAGAGAGGAGCTGCAGGCGGATCTCAGGACTTTATGCTTCTACCTTCAGTGAATCATTAAATAGTTTTGGTGTTAATTAACTTTTTCTTGAAGCCTTCAGTGGGTCAGTTAATCCTGGTTAATTATTCAGCTTTTTCTAGAGGTTAACATCATGAAGCTAAAAATAAATACAGGTGGAAATCAGAGACAGAATAAAAGGCAATAAAGCTGCTGTCACACCTTGTTGATTTAGACCAGCGTATGTCTGATGTACAGACTTAATAGATGTTGGAGATCGGCCTGTTTTCCAGTGTGGTCCTGTTTCTCTGACCGTGACTGAGTGGATGTGCTCTCTTCGTCCTCTGGCATGGGAGCTGCCTTGGAGCTTGTCTGCCTGGCTGTGTGTTTCCTGGACGGGGCCGCCTTTTACAGCTGCTTTTTGTATCTCTGCTTCTGTCTCCTTGAACCCCAGTCGGCCTCGGCAGATGGCCGCTCACACTGAGCCTGGTTCTGCTGGAGGTTTCTTCCTGTTAAAAGGGAGTTTTTCCTCTCCACTGTCGCTACAAGCATGCTTAGTGTGGGGGATTGTATTTGAGTCAATGAGTCAATGCAATCAACTGGTTTTCCTTAGATAGAAAACTTTGTATCAATTTGACTGTATGATCTGGTTGAACTGTAAAGTGCCTTGAGATGACATGTGTTGTGAATTTGGCGCTATATAAATAAACTGAATTGAAATTGAATTGAATAGATAATCTGGTAAAAACGCTGACATACGTTGGATACGTTTCGGGTTCGCTGAAACACGTCGCCATATGATTCCCGCCGTATTCCACCGTCTGCCATCCGTGGTCCATCAGTTCCAGGTCAGTTATCTGATGGCTGCCATCCGTTCAGTGTCAGTTCCTCATCAGTCGTGGCGTCTAGCTGATCCTAAACCTCTGAGTAACTTCTGCGTAACTTATCCAGAACTTCTCTCCAACATATCAGCGTATCTGCCGTGTTCCAGACGAGCGCTGAACGTGTTTCTACCTTCCAGCTACTGTATAATGGCGTATTGGCAGCGTTTTGGTATAAAGGGGGTTCACAGGAGGAAACCGTCAGTTCTCCTCCAGACTTCATCCCCATCATAGGGTGAGCCAGAAGGTGAGTGATGGATCCTCCCTGCGTTCACGCCCACCACCAACACACTTCCTAGCAGACATGACGCTCAATCTGCTGACACCAGAAACCTGCTTTCTTTGTTTATATTCATCTTTGTTTTTTCTCTGCCGGGCGTTTAACAGCAGCTACGTTAATACCGCAATCAAATAAATCTTTTTCTGCAAACCGGGTACCTCCTGCCCCCCCAGGACTCTGTGCATCATTTCCTGGGCATTACGCTGCCGTACATTATGCAGCAGTTAGGCCGTCGTTGGACAGAAGTTCTGGACTCGTTATGAATCCTCTATGTTTACGCCGAGAATAGAAAAGATCCATAGAAAGTTCAGCATCTGCCAGAGTTTAGGAGAATCTGGGACGTCAGGCAGACGCTGGAGAAATCAGGCAGGTGTGACGGAGGCCTAAAGTCTCATTAAATTCTTTCCCTGATTTAAGATAATCTCCATAATCCATAAAAATGTTCAGCACGCAGCTTTAGATTATTTCTCCTTTAGATTAACAGCTGCGATCAGGAGACACTTCAGTTTCTAATCAACGTTGACCGAAGGTCTCCGTCGGACGCCGCGTGCCTCGGCAGCCTAAAAAGGGCGTAGTCCGGGTGATTACCAGTCCTGGGCGTGGTTGCTGGCCTCCTGCGGGGGCAGCGGGCTGGCCAGGCGGGACACCTGGATCCACACTGCGTCATACAGGTCCTTCTTACTGGTGTGGACCGTGCAGGGAACGATGAGAGGCATTCCAAACAGACTGGGCCGGTTCTTCTGAGACGACAGGAAGTAGAGCTCCGTACGCATCTGCAGAGACACAAACACGCGTGTGGCACGTTTACACGTCTGGACACCTCTTCTAAAACCGGCCTGCTTCCGGAGAATTCTCACCATCTTCCTGTGCATGGCGATGATGTACCCGATGAAGGGGCTCTCCTGCACAGGTGTGATGTGTCCGTTGCCAACGCCGTTGACCAGCGGCGTCTCTGGGCTGCTGGCCACCGCCGTGCCAGGCCCCCCGTTAGGGATTAGGTGCCCATTAGCAGGAGAGTCGTTGACCGTTGGCGTGACGTCTGATCAGAGGAGAGAAGGAAACGTACGATGATGATGATGATGCAGACGCCCAGTGAAGAAAGAGCGCAGCGTTGGCGGGGGGGCTAACCTGTGAGCGTCGGGGAGCTCAGAGATGTTGGCGAACCTGGAACCGGCACCTCAAACGCACACAGGAAGCCGTTGACAGAGAGACGGACCTTCTGGTTGTCCTGAGGGAAGTTCTGAACACAGACGGTCCATGTCAGACTGCGGAGCTAGAGCCGGAGGCGGCGAGCGGCTGCCACCGTGTGAGCATACCTTGATGTTGGAAGCGTGGACCTCAGCCAGGAGGATCTGCTCGGGCTTCAGGACGCACAGCTCGCTCAGCAGCTTCTTCAGCCCCGTGTACTTCTCATCCATGTTCAGCCTCAGACCGTAGCGCACCGGCGTGGAGCCGTCCAGTTTAATGACTGCAGAAACAACAACACGCGTTAATGCGGTCCTTCCACCCGACGGGAGCCCCGCCCTGCAGCGTACACACCTGTGATCTCCAGATGCATGGAGCTGTCCATGGGCAGAGGCAGAGACAGGAAGTTGAAGGGGTCAAAGCGGGCGCTGATGTGGCCGCAGGTTTTACACTTCACCTGCGACTTGAGCTGACCGTGGAACAGATCCACCACAATGGAGCGGTTCCTGCGCAGGTGGTTCTCCCAGGCCTGCAGGACGCACAAGAGACAGAAGGTGAATTTAAATGCTGCCATCTTTAAAAATCTTCCATCTTAGTTCAAATCTGTTCCTCTATTTTCATGTTTTGAAATTCATTGATTTAAATCTGGTCTCTTTTCCTCCTGCATGTCTGCCCTCACATTCACTTCTTAAACCACTGCCCTCTACTGCCCCCTGGTGGCTCACATGATCATGTTCATTTCCCCTCCAAACACCAGGGAGCAGCAGCGCCGTTATCAGGGGTCTGCAACCTCTCATAGTTTTACTTCTTTACTTAAAGATGTTATTTATTTGATTTAAACACATTTATTTTAGGATTTGAACTTTATGATGCAGCAATTTTAATCATTAGCTGGAAAATAAACGGAACGAATAAGGAGGATTGATCCAGTGTAACGGAGCTAACTAGCATTAGCTAACACACCAAATACGGCTAAAAACAGCCTGAAACAAAGAAAACGGTTAAAGTCCTTGAAAGACCTAAAACAGCAAAAACATCCATTATAAATAAAACTAATTCATAAATTGATACAATGTATCAGAGATAAAAAAAAAAGATCTTTTAGAAAATAAAGCAAAAAAATTATTTAATGAGAATATTTTTTTATATATTCATTCTAACTTTATCAGTAACTGTATTCATTTAATTATTTTTAATAAAACACCTCTGAGTGAGACACTTAGTAAGGAAATATTGGGAATAGACCCAACAACCCCAGTAGTTTATATCAGAGGCAGAAACCAAGTCTGGACACATTAGCGCGTTTCATCGGATATGATGACGTCTTCTGCTCTCCCACCATGAAAACATTGGTTTGATCAATTGGCCTTTTTCTTCTTCTGCTTCTCTGAGGTCAGTGGGCGGATTTACCATTAGGAAAAAACTAGATGCCTAGGGCCCCAAGTTCCTGGGGGCCCCATAAAACTGTGTTTTCCTGTATGGTTAATACAACTATTCCTTATTTGTGCACATTAATTATGTTTTTGATAAAAATCCTTTGGCTAAAATGCCATCAGAACGCTGATAATATTAAGTGTGTCTCAGCCCCCCCCCCTTCAGTGTCCACCATATTGGATCAGTCCATTTGCTGCACATGTTCAGAAAGGTCCAAACAGACAGCAGCAAACCATTTGAAAACAAACCATGCAAAGAGCAGTGTTGCCAACTTAGCGCTTTAGTCGCTATATTTAGCCACTTTTCAGACCCCTCTAGCACTTTGATTTCTAAAAAGCTCCTAGCGCCAAATCTAGAGACTTTTTTCTGCTACTGGAGACTTTGGAGACAACATCTAAAAGCAGCGAACTCTGCTCTCCAGAGCGAGTAGATTGGTAACCCCGCCTCCTGCTCTCCTCTATCTTGTCTGCTGTCATGATTCATGCAGCTATTATTTCATCCAAATGAAAAATGGAGAACAGATAAGCAGATCGTGGCTTGTCTACAGTGAAAAGAAGGACTGGGTTATTTACTTTGGCCTTTTTGGAAACACAGGAAGGAGCAATCAGCTAAGTGAGCTTAGTGCTTGGAAAAAATCTTTCATTCCTTTAGAGACAGCATGAAAAGTCAGCTGAGTACAAAACATAGAGAGGAAAACAAGAAGAAAAGGGACAAGAAGAGAGGGACACAACCTAGAACAGATAATGGATGTCTATTCTATTAACATTTCTCTATCTGTAGAACGGGGCTGTTTCACGTGTTTTCCCCTGCCTGTTCTTGCCTAGGGCCCCAAATTTCCTAAATCCGCCCCTGTCTGAGATGATAATCCTGCCCTAAAGTCTAAATTCACAGATAAATTGTGGGTTTAGTTCAGTTAGGAGGTTAAAATCATCTGCTGTGTGTCAGACCTCAGAAGCCACCTCCCAGTCGGGCCGTCCGTCGCTGTCCTTCAGCTCCACATAAGGCTTCTCATGGACCCGGTTCAGATCTTCATGGAGGCCGTCGAGGAGGAACGCCAGCAGCTCCTGGGAGTCCTGCTGCTGGAAGCCGTTGAAACGCGGGGCGTACTTCGCTATCGTCCACTGAGGAGAAAGCAGGTAATTAATGTGGTTAATTATCACTTTGCTTTAATTGAAGGAAACAGAAAACGGCGCAGCCAGCAGCCAACGCCAGCAGGAGGGCCGGCGTGCTGAGGCCAGGCAGATTGGAAGGGAACTTCACCCTGAGTTTGAGTGGCGCTACGCTCTTCTGCGTCCCGCTCCACAGCTCCATCACCAGGTCTCCGTAACACTTGGCCATGTGGCCCCTCATCCCGATGGGGTTGGTCCTGGGAGGGAAACGGGAGACAGTGAGCAGGATGGAAACGCTGGACCAAGCTGAGGGCCGCCATAAGATCACCTGTTGAGCTCGTAGAGGTGTCGTCCTGAAAGGAAGTAGTCGGACAGCGGCTTGGTGTTGCTCACGCACTGAATGCTGGAGTTCATGAAGCACGTGTTGCCAAGGTTACTGAGGCCGGTCGCACCTTTCTCAGTGGGAACTAGGAAACAAAATTTAACTTTAATCTAATTATCATCTAATGATATAAGAGACAAACATGTTTGGTTCCCCAATAATGCAGCAACCAAAGAGTTTAACTTCATCCCGGGAAATTAATCAACTTTAATTAGTAACGTTTTCAGATCAAAAGCTTAGAAGCTACAAATATGATTCACTTCAAAATTAACCTAAAACCTTATTGGTTATCATTTCAAAAAACGATCTAAAAACGTATAAAAAAATCTTTAAAAAGTCTTTCATTTGAAGAACTGAATCCCTGAGATAATTAGATATTACGCACTTCAAACAAGACATTTTTTATTGTTTAAACATAAATCAAACATCTATATAATTGTTTTATTTTTTAATCATGAATCATCTGATTCCATTTAGCAGATGGCCTCTCCCTCTCAAACCAACATCAAATACACTTAGCTGAACATAAATGAACTGATATTTAATTTTTGTTGCATCCTTCATTCAGAAGTGGAGAAGAAGCCCCTCCCCCTCCTGCCCGTTTCCCAGACAACCAGCTCACACTTTGCATCTGCTCTACAGATGCTGACAGAGTGCAGGCTGTGGGTCTCTGCTGGTGGACACTAACTGGAAGAGGCGCTCCACTGGTTCCAACTGGCCCTCTGACGCCATCATGGAGGTCAGTAAAGATTCTGGAGAACCTGAAGTTCAACTCATAACACCTGAAGCTGTGACCTCAGAATGTGACTGAAGCAGAAGCAGTCTGAGGTTTGGACAATAGGAAACAGCTGCAGCTGATCCAGCATCCACCCCAGCAGACCCAGTCAGAGCTCCTCACATTAACTGACCTTTGTGTCGGTCCATTTTACTGCTGTTGGCGATGAAGGACATCTCCTCCGGCCAGCTCATGTCTTTGTTTCTCACTGTGGAGGGGGGAGCAGAGAGATGACATGGTTACTGACCACCGGCAGCAGATGGACGGATGATCTGGAGAAGCTCTCATACCCTCAATAACCAGCTGCTGCTCATCATGGATCTTCAGACTCTCCAGTGTGTGGTCTTCATCATCCAGCAGGGTGAGGTAGTTCTGAAGGACAAACATTAAATAACTGACTGACCAACGCCATTCTGCCTGAAGTTCCAGAATCTCCTAAACTCTGGCAGACGCTGAACTTTCTATGGATTCTTTCTATTCTGAGCGTAAACAGAGGATTCATAACGAGTCCAGAACTTCTGTCCAACGACGGCCTAACTTCTGCATAACGCACGGCAGTGTGATGCCCAGGAAATGATGCACAGCGTCCTGAGGGGGGCAGGAGGCGCTCGGAGGTGCCTGGTCTGCAGACAAATATTTATTTGATCGCGGTATTAACCTACAGTGGGGGAAATAAGTATTTGACCCCTTGCTGATTTTGCAGGTTTTCCCACTTCCAAAGAATGCAATGATCTATAATTTTAATCATATGTACATTCTAACAGTGAGACAGAATCCCAAAGAAAATTCTAGAAATTCACATCATATGGATGTTGTCATATGGATAAGTCTGGAGGAGAACTGACGGTTTCCTCCCCCTTTATACCAAACGCTGCCAATACGCCATTATACAGTAGAGAAGTTCTGGATAAGTTACGCAGAAGTTACTCGACTGATGAGGAACTGACACTGAACGGATGTCGACCATCAGATAACTGACCTGGAACTGATGGACCACGGATCGCAGACGCTGGCATAGGGCGGGACATTTGGAGCATGCTCAAAATCTCTCGAGGTAAGTTGGCGTGTTTCAGCGTATCCATAACTTATCCAATGTATGCCAGAGTTTTTGCCAGAGTTTTTCTATGTCAGGTACGCTGGTCTAAATGATCAGGCTGTGACGGGGGCTTTAGCAGTGAACTAATCGGAGTCATTTTAAATGTTTCTGTCTCTAATTAACCTGATTTTCTTTATTTAGTTGCTCAACCAATTGATCTGAGATCCGTTATAATCATAACTGACCCACAGATCCACGATCGTTTCCTTATAAGGAAAGCTACCATCCGCCCCCTGGTGGTCGCTCACCTCACTGTTGTAGAGCCACAGCCTCATGTCCTCCTCCTTGATGCGGAGCCGCTGAGACAGGTACAGGTGGATGTCCTTGATGGTGCCCATGCGGCTGAAGCAGCCGGTGTAAGCCAGCATCCTCTTGAGGGGAGCGTTTGGAGAAGGAACGTTTCCTGGAAGGAAAAAACACGGATCTGATCAGGAGGAAACCTCGCTGGACGGCAGCAAAGGAGAAGCAGAACAAGCTCACAACAGCCATCAGCTGATTGAGGATTAGTTGTAAGAAAGCAGCAAGAAAGGGACCGATTGGTCAATCAGTGCAGGCATGATTGGTCAGATAATCAGTGAATCAACCTGGCAAATTCTGGACTCTGAAATCAAACAATCAATTAGTCCTGTTATGTGGTTCTTCAGCGCTAGTTTCATTCCCTCCTTCACAGCTTTGCTCTTCCAGCCTGAGCATCATCAGGCCAGGGCTGGATGCTGCTCCCCAGGGGGCCGGGAGCTGATGACAGCATGAGGGAAAGTGGAGGCAGAAACCCGATCTGTTGACATGATTAATAGGAGCGGTGAGGTCACCCTGAGCTTCCCCAAGCAGATTAGGGTGGAGGGATGAGAAATGAAACCGGAGGTGAAGGGAAAGAGGAAGGAGGCTGAGATGGACCAACCCGCTGCAGCCTGCTTCATGTTCCCTGCTCAGTTCAGTCCTTATCAAACAGCTGACCTTTGACCTGATGGGGACAGTCTGGACTTGGTAGCCTTCCTGCCACTCGGTCCAACCCTTTCTACATAGACTGCTCTCTGCTACAGTCAGGTAGGCCATGATGCTGACCAAGAATGAAGCCAAACGCTGGAACCTTTCAGTGATAACAGGAAGGGCAGCTTTAAAAACCAGCATCCTTTTCCTTAAAGTCATGGCTTTTCTCAGACATGTAGTAAACTAAAGGAGGGGGAATGGCCTCTGCAGACATTCTGCTTATAAACGGAAGTCGGGTCCAATCAGACCTTTAAACAATATTCACTAAACCTTTTCTCGTTTTCTTTCACAGGCAAACAACACAAAGCTGTGAAGGCAGGAAAAACTACAGCTTCCATAATGATTAGCTTCTCCAGGGCTACTGGTCCCCCCGCCCGCCCACTCCAGAGTGGATCAGTCCACACAAGGGAGATTAACGGAGGGAGATGCGGGATTGTTCAAGAAGCAGTGATCGACGGCTAGCTGGGTTCTTGCTGCAGGCTTACGTTACCTCTGGGTGGGGGCAAATACGGTGGGAACATTCGCAGGCTGGTCATACCCATATTGACCCAGATGTTGGACTGGGGGGAGCGCGTGGCCGGCTGCTGGCGGAGGAAGAGGAGGTAGCGGGGGAAGAGCTCCAGCTCTGCTTGACCTGTCTTGCTTTCCAGGATGACCTGCAGAAGAGGAAAGTTATGGCAGCGGAGAAACCCAAGCCCAGAAAGCCCCCCCAACCTGACTGGACTGAGCCTCACTTCCTAAAACTGGCAGCTGGTTTCATAGCAGAGCCGCCGTTCATTCTGTTTAATCTTTCAACTGAAAACAAAGACATCCCGTCTATTTGGAAATCAGTATTCGTCCTTCCTTTATTAAAATGAGGCGATCCATCAGTTCTTAACAATTATAGGCAAATTTCTAATTTATATGTTTTATCTAAAATTCTGGATCTCTTGTTTATGATCAATTGAAAGAGTTCCTCTGTTTAAATTAAATTCTTTCTAAATATCAATCAGGTTTCAGAAAGAAACACAGCAGCACTATTACTGCTACTGGGAAGGTGATAAATGATATAATTATAACACTTGATAAAAACAGGACTATGCTTCACCTTTTATTGATCTTTTAAAAGCTTCTGACATCGTAGACCTGCTATTTTAAAACGCGGCTACTTCTCATTAGCCTGTCAGAGCAGGCGGCTGATTGGTTTTCAAATTATCTAGAAAACTGGTCCCAGTGTATCAAATGGGAGGGGCTTTGTTCTGAATCTGTTACTGTTCACAGGGGGGTGCCACAAGGCTCTGTTTTGGGCCCCCTCTTATTTATCTTGTACATCAACAATGTTGAACTAAATGTCTCTGATGCTAATATGCGTTTTTATGCCGATGATAGAGTTATTTATTGCTTTGGGTCGTCTCTTCAACAGGCTATTCATTCCCTACAGAAAGCATTTGTTGCTGCACAGGATTCATTTATTAATCTTAAATTGTTTCTTAATCCTGACAAAACAAAGTTAATGTTGTTTTCTAATAATAGGAAGGTTCCTCAAACCCTTCCAGTAGAGTCCACTCTGGAGGGGAATGTCATTGGAATGGAACATCAATATAAATACCTTGGAACTGGAATTAATGACTCCCTCACCTTCAAACCTTTTATTGATAAACTTGTTAAGAAATTAAAAGTTAAACTGAGCTTCTTCTATTATAATAAGACATGTTTTTCTTTTGGAGTAAAAGGCGTCTCGTCTCTGCCACCTTTTTTATCAGAATGCTTCTTCTTCATGTCTTCAAATGTTGGACTCTGTTTCCCATGCTTCATTAAGGTTCATCACAGACTATAGAGTCATGACATCACTGGTACCTGTCCTCTCAGGTGGAATGGCCCTCCCTCTCTACCAGAAGGCAGTGTCATTGCTACACGTTTATTTCCGAGGCCCTTCTTGGCTTACTGCCCTGTAACGTTTGTACCTTCCTTCCCCAGTAAAGCACGGCTTCTTCTGCCCTGAGATCCACCATCAGCTGTTGCTCTCTGTTCCTTTAGCCCGACCTTCTATAAAGTCATGAATCTTTAGACACCTGCAGCCCGACATGCACGGGTCCCAATCCACGGGGCCCCTGGATAGGACGGGGCCCCTGGAGCGGCACCTCTAAAACAATTTCAATCCATTCTGTTCACATGTGAAGAGAAAATTCTGAAGGCCCCAGATCCAGACTGTCCGTGTGGTTTTAGTCCCAGAATTCGCTACATCTAGTTTGATGTGATTTGGTTGGGTTTCTGTTAGAGGGGAGGAGCTAACAGGACTAATAAAGCTGTCTGGATGTGAACCTGAAGAGGTCAGCTGATGGTTCTGCTTCGCTGCTCTGTTGGGCTGCGATCTGAGTGGCCACTGCGCTGCGTTCACTCACCGATCGAGGCAGGCTCAGGTTGGCACCGTACCAGTGGTAGAGGGCCCGCCACACCGGCTCTGGCACCATCTCAAAATCTCTGCCAGGAACCAGCTGCAGAGAGCGCCTCAGCCTACCGCCCTCCATGGTTAACGTTGGGGCCTGCGGGGGACAGAGCACAGCAACCACGTAAGCATGGAAGAAAAAAAGCAGAGAAAAGAGGCTGCTGTCGCTTTGGATTACACATGATAGCCTGAGACGGTCTGCTAGAGCTGCAGGGGAGCTGGAAGCCTTCTATTATTACCATAAACACCAGAGATCAATGGCTGCTTCCAGACCAGAAAACACACAGATGGGGATTCAGTCAGCATCTCTGCTAGAAAACTCAAATCAAGCTGCAAAGTGGAACAGCTTTTTAGATCCATATCGCTGCAGACTAATGATTCCTAAATGACTGGAAGGTAAACCAGGGAGGAGGCAGCACAGCTTCTCTTCTCAGAGCCCAAACATGGAAGAAGCAAAGCTGATTAACCCTATAATGCCAAATGTATCATATTTGATACATACGGTTTCTGAAATGTTTTGCGTCTGACACCTTTTGCATAATTTAATGGTAAAAACTTTGCTCAAAATCCTATTGTACACAATCAGATATACCTGATAAGACAGGGCAGAAGACTACACAAAAAAATAATATTGACTTATCGCATAGTAATAAATTATTAATATCAAAAATGTATTTCTATTTTTTCTTTTTCCATATTTTGTTAAAAGGCCAAATAAGGACTTCAAACCAAAAAAAGTAATTTTCTGTTTTGTTTTATTCTTGGATCGGGCTTTAAAGGGTTAAAGCAAAGACATGTTGGAGAACTGTGGAAAAACTGTGGAAAATCGGAGAAAGTGAAAATTAAATTTGCTAAAAGGGAAATCTGAAAAGTGTGGCGTGCTTTGCTTTGACCCCTTCAGAGCTGCAGCCCCTCAGCCTCTGAAGAAACACTCCTGATGCAGACGTTAAACAGTCAGAGACCTTTCAGCAAAGCAGATGTGTTACAGGTGTTCTACCAAACATCAGATCCATGCAGTCCTCTGGTTTGGATCTAACTTTAAAGGGACGGGAGGGAAATGAGATCTTTAAAATGATGTTTCATGTTTGCTCCACTTTGCAGCGATGATCTACTTTCTGTTGGTTTATTAGATTCTTTATGAGATCCACTGAAATCCAGAGAAGCAAAGTATAAATACTTCCTTACTTAAGTAGAAATGTTGTCTATACTTTACTGCAGTAATTATTCTATAGACAACTTTTTCCTTCTACTCCTGGGATTTTAAAAATAGCCTCCTTAGATTTGTTTCATATAAGCTGATTTTCATTCTGGCCTGTTGGTATTTAAGAAATAAATAAAAATTATTTCACCCAGAAAATTTCTTTGTGGTTGGACTCGGTGCTGCCCCAACCTGTTGCTCACCACAAACCAAAATAAATAGTTTTTCCAGATGATGCAAAGTTAAATGTGACACTGTTACCATTAGTTATAAAACTAAGAAAATAAAGTCTAAGGAAGTTATCATCCACAATGGTAGAAAAATGTTCCTTTAATAGAGTAGAGCAGTAAACCTTCTGACCTTAACAGGTTTTACTGAATTACTTTTATACTTTAAGTAGTTTAAAATTCTTTTTCTGGAGTAAAAAGCTGAAGTTGATCCTCTAACTTCTCCAAAAGTCTTTTTAAACAGCAGGATTTATTCTGCAGGAATAAAGATGAATATCTGGACATCTCTGATGAAATGTTTGGAAAGTTGTAAATCAGTAAACAAACGCTGGAAGTGAAGGAGAATCGGTTCCGTGACCCAAATGAACCTAAAGCCATCAGTCATCAGCCTGGTTCTGCTCGAACAGCTGATCCAGTTCTTCCACTGAGGCGAGTGTAGAATGGGAGAGGAGTGCTTGCCTTTATGGGCTCGGTGGTGACCAGGGACTGGTTGTCGATGGCTCCGGGTCTCTGTGCCGTCAGCTGGGAGGGCAGGTGGCCGTTGGCTGCAGAGAAGCACTGATTGTTGTTTTCCGATAGGTTGTGTTGACGGGCGAAGCAGCTCTCTGCTGCTGAGGGAGCGAGCTGAGGACTCAGTGCTGCTGGGGGTGAAAGGAGGATAGGAGATCAACAACCACAGCAAACACCCTGAAACACGCTCTGAATCAGCAGAACTGTGAAAGCAGCACTGAAGCATAACGCTCATCTGGAAACAGCAGCTAAATAATTCATGTTTCAATGGGAGAAAAACGAGCTGCTCTTTACAGGAAGGAGACATATTTAGCGTTTTAAAGAAAAGCTGGTGTTCCGGGGGAACCTCACAACCTCTGTTCTCTCTGTCAACCTAACTGGATCTTAGCAGCGGCCTAGTCAAAGTCTGGTTCTACACGGTGGTAGTGAACTGGCCTGGAAGCTTCACTGGGGACTTTTAATGGAAGCATGAATTCTTCTCTCAGCAGAGAGGAAGAACGTCTGACCGTCAGTTTATGATTCAATCAATCCTCTTCTGAATGAGCCAATGAAACTAGACCAAGGTTTAAAGTGGCCTAGTCAAAGGCTGGACTCATTGTGAATGGTGTGCCTTTAACCAGGCATCAATTCTGAGAAACTAAGAAGTTCAGCTGAACTAGAACAGAGAACTGGGTCAGTTATCTGATAGCTCAATGATTCCACCATGAACTGATAGTAACTAAGCTCATATACCGGTAATAATAATAATAATAATGTCATTGATCTCGTATTTACCTGTGCATTTAACCCTTTATAGGCCACTGGGTGAAATACATGATAATCTAAATATTTCCATCCAATAGTGTTATTGGAATCCAGGACACGACCTTATTATCTTTGGAACATTAATAAAATATGGATACTTTGATGGCAAAAATTAATGCCAATGTAATAACAATAAACGGCAACTTGCCCGAATATATTAAGAAAAATAACAAAAGTGCTTCTAGAAGAAATTCATGAAAAACACAGAGAAAGAAATATTGTTTTTTGGTCCAACATAACCTTAGAGGCATTAATGCTGATACTGGCACTGACATGTTTAGTTTATAAACCTAAATATAATATAAAGAGTGGCAGTCTGTGGGAGTGGGGCTCAAGCTCTATGCCCCCCTGGGCCACCCCTCCCCTAATCCAAAGCTCTAACCAGTGTGGGTCAGAGCTTTGGCTCCAGCTGGAACTGGTTTGAATGACGGCGTGCAGAACAGAAGCGTTTGTCTCCTGATGGTAAAGTTCATCAGGAGCTTCACTGACCGTTCTCTGTTGCTTCTGAGGCACTGGAAACAGCATCCGGGGACTTCTCCTCTGAGGGGCTGGAGGGGCCAAAGGATCCCAGCCCCCCCGGTCTGTCAGGATGCGCGGGCTCCACGGTGGCTGTGGCCATCGGGGCTCTGAGGAAGCTCAGGATGGACGGCTGCTCCACAACGATGCCGTTATGCTCCTGGACAGGAAGACAACAGCGGGGACTGTCCTGTCAGTGTCCAAAGTGGTGAGTGGTTAATGGCGGCTGCCAGACGTCCACAGCTAATATTCAAGCATGCAACCATAAACCTGCTCAGACAAAACCACTGAAACATGTCAGGAACTCCAACAGCTAAATGAGCTGGAAACACATTTCTGAGGATAAAGCGGGAGCTGTAGCCCTTTATGGGGTAAATAATGTTACTTTACAGAGAAACTGAAATCCTTCCTGGTTTGGGTTGACATGCAGCAGATGACCCTTCGCTCTACATGTGTCATTGTTTATATAATTTTAGGGTAGGATTTTTAACTGGATGCTAAGAAGCTGGATGATGCAGGGCAGCATTATTCTGAGCAGTGAACGCACCGCTGTGTCAGCGTTAACAGGTCGCATCCATTGATGGAAGGAAGTAACGCCAATTAGTTGTGGTGGGATTCAGATATAATCTGCTCAGCAGGCAGAATTAAGTTATTCTGAATGACCTGCATCACCGTCAACTATTTCAGCTCCGGGTGGCTGGATGCTATCAGAACATTAGCATCAGCGTGTCAAATGGTTTCAACTAAAGCCAGGCGTACACTTTACGATTATCTGCCATTTTCTGGCCCATTTTCCAGTTGTTTGAGAATCTTTCGATCAGGCTGACTTTCAGTCTGATGGTGCGTGGCGTCGTGTACAGGGGGTAGCAAGGGGCGATCAGCCTCTAACGACCAGCCCCCCATCAGGAATCATAAGGTCAAACATGTTTGAAATTCAGTCGGCCGTCATAAGGTGGTCGTGGGCAAATCACTCAGTGGGCAAACAAGGAATCTTCTTCTTCTTTCTCTCAGATATAAACCCAGCATCATGGCGGGGGGTGCAATGAGTGAAATGGAGTTCTTTCTGTCAAACTGACAGACCGTAGTAGCCACGTTAGCTCAGCCATGTCTTTGTCCAAATACGTCGTCTCCTTTTCTTTTTAGGGCTTTCAGCACTAAATTGCCCAAATATCCAAGGCAGCGCGTTTCCCTCTAGTGAGCTTCATGTTCCTCTGCTACTGGTTTGGCTTCCAGATAGACGAGTCCGAGTAGCGCCATCTCACTGCGGAGCTGAGTCCCACCTGGTTTTTAGACGTACAGCGTGAGCAGGTAGATCGCATCAGAGCGTCGCAGTGTGAGAACAAACATGGTGAGCTGCGAACTTTTAAACCCTGCAGTTTCATCGTACGGTGAGAGCTGTAGTTGCGTGCAACGATTGAAGAAAAAATAAATAAAAATCGCACAGTGTACGCCCGGCTTAAGTCATAAGAAGATGTGTGTAAAGGGAGCTGATCGAGTCCAAGGAATGATAACAATTCAGGCTGAATGATTTAGCCAAAAATCGAAATTGTGATTATTTTAACCATCATTGCGATCTTATTGCAATAATGCTTCGCACCAAGCGTGTTAATGTTTTGCTCCAGGGTTTCAATTTTTCCGTGATCCTAAAGGCTGCTTGTCCAGAGTCCTGCAGGGCTGGACTTTACTGTTAAACAAGTTCTTACTTCCTCTATAAAGCATAGATCTAGGTGCTAGCTGCACCTCTGTCCTCCCTTCTATGCGGCTCATATTCACTTTAATCCTATTACTGCCACCTAAAGGGCTGGAGGGAGAAATTTAGTGTCTTACTCTTGTTAAACGTATTGTGATTAAAAATTAAGGGCCTCAATTTAATAAAAATTGCAATTTAATAAAAAGTGATTAAATTGAAAATGCAATTTATTGTCCAGTCCTATTATATATTATATAATTATTATATATAATAATTATAATAAAGTCCTAATAAGAAGCTGTGATAAAAGAAACTGCTTCACTCCTAGAGAGGGTGAGACTTCAAGCAGATAACAGGAAGGCTGAAAGTATCAGAACAGTCAGCTGATTTTAACCTGTGAAGGGAAGCACCCCCTGCAGGCAGACACTAAACAATCAACCCACTTCATGGACATTTTCAGGTTTTTATCTCATGTCTGTGTTTAATGTGCATTTGGAGCCGGTGACACGTTTCGATATCGTAACACTACGACATTAGAGACTCACGTATTTGACGTAGTCTTTCCACTGCTGCCACCATAGCATGGAGATGAGGAACCAGTTCTGGCCTTGCTGCAGCCCGTGTCTGCTCTCCCTCTCCAACCAGCCCCTTCAAACAAACGCAGATAAAGATCGGACATCAAACCCAGACTAGAGGGAGGAAAAGCTAACGGGGCTAATTACCTGATGATCTGCCCTTCTTCCTCAGGAGTGGCCGGCCTCAGGCCCAGCACTATGTGGCAAACCTGGAACATTCAGAGGAACATCAGTGAATGCAGCTGCAGGAGGGTGTTACGGTGCAGTCAGAGCATGCTGGGTACCGACCTGGAAGAGCAGGTTTAGGAACTCGTTGGCCAAAGCGCTCTTTACGCTCCAGATCTGGTAATCTTCCAGGGTCAAATGACCCAGCTGGTGAGGAGGAGGAACACAGAGGTCAGAACACGGAGCAAAGGCTTCTATCCTCTGTTTAATACTGATTAAACAAATAAAATCCTATTTATGACATGCTCACAATTTTAAGACCCATAAAAGACCGATAGAAGACATTTTCATACTAATTAAGCCTTAGTTTTATATTGAAGAATTTAATGCTTTTTAAGACTTTTTAATATGTGCTAGAACCCTGACTGAAAGCGTTCCACATGGAAACAAACAGTGACGTAATTCCTCTCAGTGGCCCCGCTCTGCTCTCTCCACCATCAGACCAGGAGGCTGCTTTCTGAGGTCAGCGCAGCCCAGCGCCGCCTGAGGCTCACCTTGGTCGTATCGTGCATCTTCAGGATCTCCTCCACTATGTCCGACACGTTGGTGAGCAGCTCCTGTAGGAAGAGCAGCAGCAGACGTTAGTGAAGGCAGGAGAGGTTGAGAAAAAAGCGTCTGCCTGATCACTTTAACAGAGGTCAGGATTTACGGTCTGGATGACTTTAATGAGCCACTCTGCTACATTTTCCCCTCTTGCTGTTTCTTCTGCTTAGATTCACCAACATTCATCATTCTGGGGGTTAAAACAAGTGTAATAAACTTGAATTCAGCAGTTTGGTCTTATTACACTTGTTTTTCGATGTATTTTCTTAGTAAGACTGAATATTGTTAAGATTATTTGACTTGATTTAAGAACATTCATTTTCTTCATCCTAACTAGATAATACAACTAATTCTGAGCAGCTTTTTCTTAAAATAGCACACATTGCGGACTGAGGCGCGTTAACATTTAGACTGTGAGTACATTTTTACTTGTTTCAAGACAATAAGACGATCCATATTAACCTGTTTTAAGAACTGACCCCATCTCATTAAGATATTCCAGCTAATCAACTGTGATTGCATTCAAACTGATAGAGTTATTGAGATTGTCATTCATGGTTTAGCTTTGAGATTCTGAACCTCACCAGTGGACCATTCACTGTTTACAACACATAACTACTGTACATCATACATATGCTTATTATAATAGAAGCTCTGCCTTAAAGGGGAACGCCGTTTTTTTATACATTTGGCCCTTGATTTTACATTATTACATCATGTTCTATGAGTTTAGTGTCATTTGGAGCCGTTCTGAAGATATTCCGTTTGGTTATATCCAGTAACGTCTTCCTATGGGCAACGACTTGAAGGCACAAACTAAACTGTTCATCATTTATTCTTTATGGTACGCCAGCATTCAGAACATGGAGAAGGGGTAGAGCGTAGCAATACTGCTAAATCACTTTATTGTTTGGCCTGTGCAGCCCTCAGCTTTGTGCGTTTTTTTATTTTTGGAGGGGGAGGGGTTATTTTGCTTGATTCTGTGACATTTCTGCTAAAATATTAATAAAAAAAACGTTTTGAAGTTTTTGTCAGGTGTATTTTTCCCATACATTCACTACACCTAAATAATGAAATTAATTCTAGCTAAGAAAAACACTAGTTTTAAGCCTTTCAATAAACTGGTATCAAGTACATTTGCCTTGTTTTTAAGCCTGTTGTTTGCTTGTTTTGAGCAATAATTGGTTAGAGGTTATTAAATTCTAAGCAATAATGACTAATAAATAAGAATACATTGCTTAAAATAAGAGAAAAAATCTTAACAAGTTGAAGAAAAATAGATTTTTATTCTTGATTTAAGTTTTTTTGGATGCTTACTACTTGGATATTATGTTCTTGTCTTAAGAAATCTTACCAAGTTTCATTTGCTTGCTGCATTGGCAAATTATTTTGCTCAAAATAAGCAATTATTCACTTAAAACACTATATTTTTTTCTTATTTTTTAGAAGGCATTTTTTGTTGTGCAGACGCCACAAGCTAAAATGACCCAACATTGATGTAGGAAGAGACAGAAAGGATTGATTGTGTTCGGATTCATCTGACACCTTTTTCCGTGTGTTTTGGTCCAGGGCAGGCGGAGGTTTACTCACAGGGATGGTGTCTGTGCGATTGTCCTTCCACACCTCCAGCAAGGCAACCACCATCTCATGGAGCTCATCTCGAGACAGAACCCCGTCACGGTCCACATCGAACACTTTGAAGCAAACTGAAGAGGGAAATAAAAAGCTCATTTTAAAACCAACAGAGGTTTTCAGAGCCTCAGAGGAACAGGCCCTGCAGGCCTCATGATAGGAGGACTGCCTTTTATTCTGAAAGCTTTATTTATCTCGCAGCGGTTAGAAACCGCAGCAGGACTTACATTTCTGCCTTTCAGCGACTGGCCCCCTGCAGCAGGCCGAGAGCCCACAGGAGATCTCCTTAAAGTCGATGTGATTGTCCCGATTTTCATCAAAGGCGTGAAAAAGGCCTGGAAAACAGCAAGGAAAGAACAAACCATGTTTGGATGCTGTACTAAAAACCAGAGGAGTTTGACTGAGGGCGGCTGCACTGCAGTCACAGCTAATTGCATCTGAGCTCATTAAGATTCAGTCTGTAAACTGGTAAGAAAAGGATCATGGGAAATTCATTGGTTTTATGAAGCATTTATTCACCTGAACCCAGCGGCGGTTTTTCCAGAGGTGGCCACATTAGCATGGAGGCTAACCAGTGAGTTAGCCATGCAGGGGCCAATGTGCCCTGAGAGGTGGCTGAAAACTGACAGGTGCCAAAAACATCTTATGTCTATACTGATCAAAATAAACCAACAAGAAAATGAATGCGTACAACATCCATATTTTCTAAATAAATCCCTGCAGACAGACCAGATTACCATTAGGGTCATAAAGCTATGCGCATATTGATAAGTTAGTGACATTTATATGATTTTACGGTTCTACATCATATATATATATATATACAGGGTATTTTCAAAATTCTAAGCTAAATTCCTCATAAGCTTTGTGCTGACGCATGGTCCAGCATCCAGAAGAAATGAAATCTTCCACCAAAGTCACGAAAACTTAAACAAATACAAATGAAAATATGCCTCCTAAACTTTCCTAAATCTAAATCTAAGGCTCCACAGACCACGGTAACGGCAGAGTCAGAAAAACGTGAGGCACAGACCTTCCTCCTGCCGTGTCAATCTAAGACTGGCTGCCGTACCTGGCGCCTCGCGCACAACTCTACAATCATTAAAGACCCACTAAGTAACATCCTGTAATTATTCTAAATCCACATTTTAATCTGGTACAAAAGTTTTCAACCGGAATTATTAATATCACTCATGAATTCAAATATCAAATATGAAATAATAACATGAAATATGAATGTCTAATATACATAATATGGGGCGAAATTCAAAACTAAGCATAAAATAGGCATCTGACGCCTAAATGGGTGGAGTAAAGCTCTTTGTCTTAAATTTCATAGAAGATTTCTAGGTGACTGCAGAGACAAACTCTCCTATAAAACCTAAAACCTTCTAGATTAGTCCTCTCTAGGACTATATTGCTGTGATTTTGCTGCATTTTCTGTTCAGATTTTGGTTAATATACCAGCATTAAAATGTCAAAGTAGGAAATTCAACATGATGGTAAAACTGCTGCCACCATCAGGCTTAGAGGAGTACTGCAGGTTCCAGCGGTATTGCATTACATCACAGGGGCAACAACAAATCACCTGCTAGGGGTGGACACATGGGTCGCCAGTTATTGGCTAGGGGTGGCCAGTGATTGGCTAGGGGAGGCCAATGACTGGCTAGGGGAGGCCAATGACTGGTTAGGGGAGGCCAGTGATTGGCTAGGGGTGGCCAGTGATTGATTGGGGTGGCCAGTGATTGGCTAGGGGAGGCCAATGACTGGTTAGGGGAGGCCAGTGATTGGCTAGGGGTGGCCAGTGATTGGCTAGGGGAGGCCAGTGATTGGCTAGGGGAGGCCAGTGATTGGCTAGAGGTGGCCAGTGATTGGCTAGGGGTGGCCAGTGATTGATTGGGGTGGCCAGTGATTGGCTAGGGGAGGCCAGTGATTGGCTAGGGGTGGCCAGTGATTGGCTAGGGGTGGCCAGTGATTGGCTAGGGGAGGCCAGTGATTGGCTAGAGGTGGCCAGTGATTGATTGGGGTGGCCAGTGATTGGCTAGGGGAGGCCAGTGATTGGCTAGGGGAGGCCAGTGATTGGCTAGGGGTGGCCAGTGATTGGCTAGGGGTGGCCAGTGATTGGCTAGGGGAGGCCAGTGATTGGCTAGGGGAGGCCAGTGATTGGCTAGGGGAGGCCAGTGATTGGCTAGAGGAGGCCAGTGATTGGCTAGGGGAGGCCAGTGATTGGCTAGGGGAGGCCAGTGATTGGCTAGAGGTGGCCAGTGATTGGCTAGGGGTGGCCAGTGATTGATTGGGGTGGCCAGTGATTGGCTAGGGGAGGCCAGTGATTGGCTAGGGGTGGCCAGTGATTGGCTAGGGGTGGCCAGTGATTGGCTAGAGGTGGCCAGTGATTGGCTAGGGGTGGCCAGTGATTGATTGGGGTGGCCAGTGATTGGCTAGGGGAGGCCAGTGATTGGCTAGGGGTGGCCAGTTATTGGCTAGGGGAGGCCAGTGATTGGCTAGAGGTGGCCAGTGATTGGCTAGGGGTGGCCAGTGATTGATTGGGGTGGCCAGTGATTGGCTAGGGGAGGCCAGTGATTGGCTAGGGGAGGCCAATGATTGGCTAGGGGAGGCCAGTGATTGGCTAGGGGAGGCCAATGATTGGCTAGGGGAGGCCAGTGATTTGCTAGAGGTGGCCAGTGATTGGCTAGGGGTGGCCAGTGATTGATTGGGGTGGCCAGTGATTGGCTAGGGGAGGCCAGTGATTGGCTAGGGGAGGCCAGTGATTGGCTAGAGGTGGCCAGTGATTGGCTAGGGGTGGCCAGTGATTGGCTAGGGGAGGCCAGTGATTGGCTAGGGGAGGCCAGTGATTGGCTAGGGGAGGCCAGTGATTGGCTAGAGGTGGCCAGTGATTGGCTAGGGGTGGCCAGTGATTGGCTAGGGGAGGCCAGTGATTGGCTAGGGGTGGCCAGTGATTGATTGGGGTGGCCAGTGATTGGCTAGGGGAGGCCAATGACTGGTTAGGGGAGGCCAGTGATTGGCTAGGGGTGGCCAGTGATTGGCTAGGGGAGGCCAGTGATTGGCTAGGGGAGGCCAGTGATTGGCTAGAGGTGGCCAGTGATTGGCTAGGGGTGGCCAGTGATTGATTGGGGTGGCCAGTGATTGGCTAGGGGAGGCCAGTGATTGGCTAGGGGTGGCCAGTTATTGGCTAGGGGTGGCCAGTTATTGGCTAGGGGTGGCCAGTGATTGATTGGGGTGGCCAGTGATTGGCTAGGGGAGGCCAGTGATTGGCTAGGGGTGGCCAGTGATTGGCTAGGGGTGGCCAGTGATTGGCTAGGGGAGGCCAGTGATTGGCTAGGGGTGGCCAGTGATTGGCTAGGGGTGGCCAGTGATTGGCTAGGGGAGGCCAGTGATTGGCTAGAGGTGGCCAGTGATTGGCTAGGGGTGGCCAGTGATTGATTGGGGTGGATACATGGGTGGCCAGTGATTGGCTAGGGGTGGCCAATGATTGGCTAGGGGAGGCCAGTGATTGGCTAGGGGAGGCCAGTGATTGGCTAGGGGTGGCCAGTGATTGGCTAGGGGAGGCCAGTGATTGGCTAGAGGTGGCCAGTGATTGGCTAGGGGTGGCCAGTGATTGATTGGGGTGGATACATGGGTGGCCAGTGATTGGCTAGGGGTGGCCAGTGATTGGCTAGGGGTGGCCAGTGATTGGCTAGGGGAGGCCAATGACTGGTTAGGGGAGGCCAGTGATTGGCTAGAGGTGGCCAGTGATTGGCTAGGGGAGGCCAGTGATTGGCTAGGGGTGGCCAGTGATTGGCTAGGGGAGGCCAGTGATTGGCTAGAGGTGGCCAGTGATTGGCTAGAGGTGGCCAGTGATTGGCTAGGGGTGGCCAGTGATTGGCTAGGGGTGGCCAGTGATTGGCTAGAGGTGGCCAGTGATTGGCTAGGGGTGGCCAGTGATTGATTGGGGTGGATACATGGGTGGCCAGTGATTGGCTAGGGGTGGCCAATGATTGGCTAGGGGTGGCTAGTGATTGGCTAGGGGTGGCCAGTGATTGGCTAGGGGTGGCCAATGATTGGCTAGGGGTGGCCAATGATTGGCTAGGGGTGGCCAGTGATTGGCTAGGGGAGGCCAATGATTGGCTAGGGGAGGCCAGTGATTGGCTAGGGGTGGCCAATGATTGGCTAGGGGTGGCTAGTGATTGGCTAGGGAATGCCAATGATTGGCTAGGGGTGGCCAATGATTGGCTAGGGGTGGCCAATGATTGGCTAGGGGTGGCTAGTGATTGGCTAGGGGAGGCCAATGATTGGCTAGGGGTGGCCAATGATTGGCTAGGGGTGGCCAGTGATTGGCTAGGGGTGGATACATGTGTGGCCAGTGATTGGCTAGGAGTGGTGCATGGGTGGCCAGTGATTGGCTAGGGGTGGCCAGTGATAGGCTAAGGATGGCCAATGATTGGCTAGGGGAGGCCAATGATTGGCTAGGGGTGGCCAATGATTGGCTAGGGGTGGCTAGTGATTGGCTAGGGGAGGCCAATGATTGGCTAGGGGTGGCCAATGATTGGCTAGGGGTGGCCAATGATTGGCTAGGGGTGGCTAGTGATTGGCTAGGGGTGGCCAGTGATTGGCTAGGGGTGGCCAATGATTGGCTAGGGGTGGCCAATGATTGGCTAGGGGTGGCCAGTGATTGGCTAGGGGAGGCCAATGATTGGCTAGGGGAGGCCAGTGATTGGCTAGGGGTGGCCAATGATTGGCTAGGGGTGGCTAGTGATTGGCTAGGGGAGGCCAATGATTGGCTAGGGGTGGCCAATGATTGGCTAGGGGTGGCCAATGATTGGCTAGGGGTGGCTAGTGATTGGCTAGGGGAGGCCAATGATTGGCTAGGGGTGGCCAATGATTGGCTAGGGGTGGCCAGTGATTGGCTAGGGGTGGATACATGTGTGGCCAGTGATTGGCTAGGAGTGGTGCATGGGTGGCCAGTGATTGGCTAGGGGTGGCCAGTGATAGGCTAAGGATGGCCAATGATTGGCTAGGGGAGGCCAATGATTGGCTAGGGGTGGCCAATGATTGGCTAGGGGTGGCCAATGATTGGCTAGGGGTGGCCAGTGATTGGCTAGGGGTGGATACATGTGTGGCCAGTGATTGGCTAGGGGTGGTGCATGGGTGGCCAGTGATTGGCTAGGGGTGGCCAGTGATTGGCTAAGGATGGCCAGTGATTGGCTAGGGGTGGCCAATGATTGGCTAGGGGAGGTGCATGGGTGGCCAATGATTGGCTAGGGGTGGCCAGTGATTGGCTAAGGATGGCCAATGATTGGCTAGGGGTGGCCAATGATTGGCTAGGGGTGGCCAGTGATTGGCTAGGGGTGGATACATGGGTGGCCAATGATTGGCTAGGGGTGGCCAGTGATTGGCTAGGGGTGGCCAGTGATTGGCTAAGGATGGCCAGTGATTGGCTAGGGGAGGTGCATGGGTGGCCAGTGATTGGCTAGGGGTGGCCAGTGATTGGCTAGGGGAGGCCAGTGATTGGCATTAATTCGCCCCTGCCTGAACCAAACTCCTAAAACCAAACAGTTTAAAAACTAGAGTTAAACAGGCAGATCTACAGGAAAGCAAAGGGTTATTAAGTCTGAGAAGCAGATCGTCCGTCTATTTTTAAAGCATAAACACAGAGGTAGGAGGAAGGCTGAGATGGACGGACAGACGAGCAAGATCCAGGAAGATGCGCTTACCTTCACCCAGAGAGGCGTGGATGGGAGGAGAGACCAGCGGGACGAAGGTTTCCAGGTCAAAGCGGCCGGTTCTGGACTGTGCTTTCAGCAGCCAGTAGCGCTTCTCCAAGTCGATGATGTCAGACTCCTCCACTGCAGGATGAGATCAGACATGGTTTATCAACATGGCGACAGACCTCCGGGCGCGTTTATTTAACAGGAACACAGGTTTGCTGATGGCAGCGGCATCCAGTGATTAATGGGACATTTAGCACCAGCTGCTGAACTTCTAAAGCAACAGGCTCCCTTCACTATGTGGAAAACATCAATCGGCTGCTGAAGCGACCCAGAGGGTCTGGGGCCCCGGGGCCACGCGTCATTATTTGCACACGGTCTGCTTCTCCAAGGAATGCCGTCGAAATCCGCTGCTGTGGTGAACTTTCTGACTGATTTCTGCCATCACACGTGGAAGACGAGGGCTGCAGGACCACCATGGAGGAATCTTTGGTTTGAGCCGGATTACGTTTCCCTACCGCTTCGTTCTTAGCGTCTGATCATCAGAACGATGACCTCATTGGTCATCGTGCCCTCATTGGAGGCGGTTCAGTACCAAGGTTCTGGCATATCACCTGTTTTTGGCTTTTATTCTTAGAACGGTCTGGTTCTGTCAGAGCAGACATGTTCTACAGATGTTCATATGAACTTAGAGGAACTTTCAGTGACTGAAATAACTCCACCAATCTGTGAGCTCCGAGTCCAGGAGGAGGTGAGCTGGGCCCTCCGCGGTATTATTGGTTTATAGGCAGAGAGCATGATCCAGCTGCCTTTCCACCAGGAAGAGGGCTGATTAATAAAACCATCAGCCATTGATGAAAGGAGCCAGAGTTTCCAGGAGAAACATGGTGGAGCCCCCAGCATGCAGAGAATATCATTCCCTGATAGAGAGTAGAATGGACCCACTGCGGGACCACGGACCCACTGCGGGACCACGTACCGTCAGTAGAACCACGGATCCTCAGTAGAACCACGGACCCTCAGTAGAACCACGCTAACAAGCTACAGTTCAACGCTGTTCAGTATGAGCAGCTGTAGGAGCTACGTTCCCACCTTCACCATCCAACCACGACTGCTGCTGATTCAACAACCATCCAGTCAGTTCAGTTCTGCAGAGTTCATGATAGAAAAGCTGAAGCCAGTGATCAGCATGCTTTGATCAATACCCAGACTGGTGGGGGGGGTCAGATAAATATAGAGTGGCGTATGAAGCTCTGCTACAGTCACTGAAGCAGTCTCTCCCTTTCAACATGCTAATCCCCAGATTAAGCTAATTGGATTGAGCAGCTAGCCTGATGCCGCGGCTGCTTCCATGACAGGTGTCAAAATACAGACATGCAATCAAATTACAGCCTTTTCCTGGTAGGGTACAGACCCCCCGACCCGTCGGCTACTGGTCCCTGGACTGGCTGGGGATGCCACAGCATAGCAGAGCAGGACGGGCCCAGCTCACATGGAGAAAGGCAGCGGCTCCAGGGAGCCACGCTGAGGCCCATGGATGCGGGCTGATCAATTATTGAGGGAGATGGATGGAGAAAACACTTCCCACTCAGAGTGCAGCTGGAAGCAGCAGCCTCAGCAGAACAAAGCTGCAGTTCCTCGTTGGAGATCATTAAACTGGTGTGTGAACACATGGATGAGGAACAAACACATGGATGAGGAACAAACACATGGATGAGAAACAAACACATGGATGAGGAACAAACACATGGATGCATGAAGGTGTCCGGGTCAGTGAACAGGAAGGTGAACCTTTAGTCTGCCCATGATGGCCCATAAAACAACTTCTACTTCCCAAAGTCACCTGGAGACAGCAGCAACTCCACCTGTCACTCTCCTTCAACATTACAGCGTTGGACCCACAGAGAGAAGAGAACTTTGGGCAGATAACAGGAAGACTGAATGGAGAACATTAACCTCACTGTATCTCCAAGCATCTGCCCTTCATGTTCAGCCCCTGTCTCACCTTGACGATTTAGACCAACGTTTGCCTGACATACGGAAAATCTGGCAAAAACGCTGACATATGTTGATAAGTTATGGGAACGTTTGTATAAGTTATGAGCGCGTTGAGGCACGTCGACATATGGCTCGTACATCGATAGATTTTGAGCATGCTCCAAATGTCCCGGCATATTCCACCGTCTGCCATCCGTGGTCCATCAGTTCCAGGTCAGTTATCTGATGGCTGACATCCGTTCAGTGTCAGTTCCTCATCAGTCGTGGCGTCTAGCTGATCCTAAACCTCTGAGTAACTTCTGCGTAACTTATCCAGAACTTCTCTCCAACATATCAGCGTATCTGCCGTGTTCCAGACGAGCGCTGAACGTGTTTCTAACTTCCAACTACTGTATAAAGGCGTATTGGCAGCGTTTTGGTATAAAGGGGGTTCACAGGAGGAAACCGTCAGTTCTCCTCCAGACTTCATCCCCATCATAGGGTGAGCCAGAAGGTGAGTGATGGATCCTCCCTGCGTTCACGCCCACCACCAACACACTTCCTAGCAGACATGACGCTCAATCTGCTGACACCAAAATCCTTCTATCTTTATTTATTTTATTTTTTTATCCTCTCTTTTTTTTGGTGGGCGGTAAACAGCAGCGAGGTTAAAGCTACAGTGTGTAATAATTACAGGGATATACAGTCAGAAATGTAATATATTATACATAACTATGTTATTTATCATCATCTACGAGCTCAGCCTCTTAACCTTAATATTTGCGTTGCCTTAGAATTCGTTATTTATAATTACATAGGAGCGGGTCTCGCAGCCATGGAGGCAGACATCTTTGCGCTACGGCAGCGCAGAGCCAACAAACTAGTGATTGCGAGATCGCCAAAACATCACAACGATGTAGAAAAAAATAACGGGTATATTTATTATCTTAAGTCTACATGAAATCTATACCCTACACAGACTTATGAAATACTATCTGTAAAATTATCTATGTAAACAAACCTCATCACTTGAGAAGGTAGGTGATGCGGACGTCGTGGAAGACATTTTGTCCCGTAACGCTCGCCGTACTGTTGGGGGGGAGATGTTCATGTTGCTGCAGTCTGCAGTCTGACCGCTAGATGTCGCTAAAAGTTACACACTGTAGCTTTAATACCACAATCAAATAAATCTTTTTCTGCAGGCGGGGCGCCTCCTGCTCCCTTCAGGACCCTGGCTTGTGCATCATTTTCTGGGCATTGCGCTGCTGCGTGCTATGCAGAAGTTTTGGACTTGTTATGAATACTCTATCTATTTGTCCAGAATAGCAAAGATCCATAGAAAGGTTATCAGGCAGACGGTGGATAAATCAGCACGCTGTGACAGGGACCCTTGGCATCAACGATCCACCTTCTCAGGAAACCAAACCTGCAGCAGGGGCCTGCAGACGCTCAGCTTCAAAGGACAAACTGTCTGCTAGCGTTAACACATTTACGGCGTCTCAAAAGGACGGCGACTGAAAGGACGACCAGTTCTGTGTTTAATGCATCGCTGTTAGGAGCACAGGGCTTTAGCAGAAAGGGGAACGCCGACACTACCCCCACTACAGAAAAGCTCCAAATCAATTTGTCTTTGCTTTGAATCAATTACTGCAAAAAATCAAGATTATTGACCGGAAAACCAAAGGGAAACTGAAGTTAGAGAAAATATTCAGAGAAATTTGGCTCGGAAACCCACTAAGCTCTGATCTGTTGATATCCAGGCAGTGGTGTTTATTAGCAGGTCCTAACTACATCTTCACCACACTGATTGATCAAAGGACCCTAACCCCCCCCCCCACACATTTTAGAGAAACACCAACAGTCATGTCAACCCTAAGATGATGGAGCAGTGAGGAGCTAACAGCAGCCACTAGAAGAAGGTAGGAACATAAAGCTGGGAACAACAGACCTGAGACGCTTCTAGGCGTAAAAACAAAGACAGGTTTCCAGCAGACAGGAGGCCCCCTGCAGACCTGATACCCACCTAGAGGTGCGACTCTCTCAGAGAGGCAGCAGAGGTACCATACCATTATCCAGGGAACATCCTCGGACAGGTGTTGCCACAGCCTGCATGCAGCAAAGTCAACTCAGCACTAAGAAAAACAGCTCCTTCTGCAGAAAACATGCAATTCCCCCTAAATGGGTCCAAAACGACGTGACGGCAGATGATTCCCTGAGCTAAGCTCCGTCACCAGTCAGGCTTTACCTTCTCCTTCTAGAAGGAGTCATGATTGAGTCAGTCACTCTCTCTCCAGCTTTCACACACACACATAGAGACGAGAAGTTAAGAGGATAAGATGGGAGCAGCAGATTAAAGGCAAAGGCCAGGTTACCTGGACAGGATGGGCTCTTCCAGGCCTCTGCTCCTAATTGGTGAAATTAAGCGTCACTATACTTACTTGGCCCGCAAGCGGCAAACGAAATAATCCATGTCATGCAAAGCTTTTATATAACACCGCACAGCGCCTCACAGACGGCCTTCTTTCACCTTGTTTCAACCAAAAGCTGCAATTCTTTCAATTTCTATTTAACATGGCAGAGCCTTTTAAAGGGGGAAACGGTGCAAAGCGATGCATAACTACATAATAACCTGCTGGGGCCTCTTTACTCTGGCATCCCTAAATAAAATCTGCTGGCTTTTGAAGTCTGTTTTCGACTGAGGCAGGGTCCTAATCCAGCTGTTCCAGAGGTTTGTTAGTGAACAACCAGCATCATGAAACCATGAGGAGCAGGTTGACATCAGGGTTAACCTTCGTTACAGAAAATCAGCGGCTCCCCTAAACTAACTGAAGTTTCAAGAAAACGGCGAACAGAGGAGAAGCTGTGGGCAGAGGGGATTAAAGGAACCTTTAATCTGGCCTCAAACGGCTCCGACCATAAGAACGGATGAAATTAGCCCGTAAATATGAACGGACCTAAAGGCTGGTTGAAAAAACAAAACCTCCAGTAAAAAGAAGATTCTGTAAGTGTTACCTTAATTACATCGATACGCAAAACGTTCAGCTTTTCTTTCTGCAGACGTGTGGAAACCATAAATCCCTCGTTCTTCCACCAACCACTTCCTGTTGGTCGATCATGTGACATCACCATGAAACCTCTGAGGTCTGCCGCCGTCACATGGCGTAACCTTCAGAGGGAAGCTAACTCTCTCTCTCTCTCTCTAAACATGTTTAATATTAGATTGTGACACATTTCAGGGAGAGTTTCTGCTACTGCACTGAAGCATTGTGGGTATTTTGGGTGTTTTCACATTTCCAGCAGTGGAAGGCAGTGACTGTTAACCACTGATCATTAGCGACCGTTTATATAAATAACTAAACAATCTATGAACAACAGCTGAACTGTGATGATGAAGATGAAGAGTTAAACAGGAACCAACAGACAGACTAACCGACCAAAACGTCTGATCTTCTCTGCTCATCATAGAAATGTTAGGAAGCTGACAGAGCAAAGCGTCCCTGGCTGACCTGAACTTCCTGTTCAAGTTAGGGATGCATAATATGATCGGCCCCCTATCGGTATCGGCCTTAAAACTGAATATCGGACATCGGCCCCCCCACCGATATTTAACTCGATATATGATCAGCTTCTGAGTTTCTAAAGTCGAAAAAAAGAAATAAATACTACTTCTTCTTCTTCCTCAAAAACGTCTTTTTTACAGACTTAAAAACTTCTAAAGACGAGGGAAAAAATATTGATCCATTAAAATATCCCAATATCTTCATATGCTGATATATTGCCATTTAAAAACACCATATCAATCTCTTTTACTAATGAAATATTGCTATATGTCATCGTTATGCTACGAAATCCCCCGAAAATTCACCAAATGTTGCCATATTTTTATATGTTGATATATTGACGCGGTATCGATCTATTTTACTAACAAAATCTCACAAGAATTTGCAAAATATCACGAGAGTTTGTAACAGAACGATGAAATTTCACCAGATTTTGAAAGTAAAATAGATCGATACCGCGTTTTTAAAAATCTATTTGATATCAGCATATGAAAATATATTTGAGTTTATTATTTTTCAAAGTGTCAGAAATGGATAAGAAAACTGCTTTTTTCAATGACTACTTATTTTTGTCCAGCTTTAACATCGGTATCGATATCGGTTATCGGCTACATGAGTTTTAAAATATCGGCATATCGGATATCGGCCAAAATCCCAATATCGTGCATCCCTAGTTCGAGCCGTCTGAGCGCAGGAAGAAGAAGTGATGAAAGCGTGAACCATGCAAGTATAGCGTGAAATGGACTCACGGTGTGTGACGCCGGCGAGGGTCTGGTAGAAGGTGGGCGTGTCGCTGTCGTCTGTCAGCGTGACACACACTCCTCCAGAGAGAAGCCAGCGCGACAGAGTGAAGGCCTCCTTGTTCTGCAGGAGCCAGATCCTGAAGCGCTCATAGTTCACTTTGTCACTCTGCAGAAAAAAAAAAAAAACACATTGAGGAGCAAATCACCACAGAGACACGTCACCTGGCTGTGGAGGGGTGGGGTTAATTTCCCTGGAGGGTTAGGCATGACGGGTGAGTTAACCGAGACAAATTCAACAAACACTCATTGGAAAAACGTCTGATCTGAACCCGGAGCCATGAGAAGCTCCAGCAGCTGGAAATGTTCAACCAGCCTCTTTCTGTGAGCTCAGGCTTCAGGACAGGTTCAGCACCAAGGACAGAAACAGCCACAGGAAGGTGATGAATACGGAGCTCTGATGCAGGTCTGAGTCCCTACAGAACGCCTGACACTGGTGTCTTTATGTTTAATCAATAGTATGGAGCACAACGCTGGGATGAAGATGATGATGATGATGACTGGAACACAGCTGAACCAGTGGGGCTGCATGAAGACAGACATCTATCATTAAGAAGGCTGTAAAACAGCCAGGACTTACTAGGGCAGCTGTGCGAAACAAACCGCCTGACATTCAGATCTCAGGTTGATGAACTTGACCTCTAGAGGTCAAGTTGACTAGAAAAAGAGTTACTAATGTCTAGTCCATTAACAGGTTCTAAAAGGTTAGTGCATTTCTGCAAAAGTCTGGCTGCAGACCTGCCCTGTCAGGACGCTTCTTCCAAGCCTTCCCAGACTAGCAGTGTCGCTACCGATCCATCCTGCGCCATCAGCTCATCCAGATCTACATCGGGTCGCCCTCAATTTTATTTACTTAAAAAGACCTAAATTACGTTTTTACCTCCACAAAAACAGTAAGCATACTAAAATATAATGTGTTACAGGTTAATAATGTATTTTCTGAGAAAATAAATGCATTAAAATCCTGTTTTATTCCTCTGTTCCTGATCTGCACAGGAAATGGGATGCTACGCTACTTCCAGGAGCTAACTTTATCAACTTTATTGGATTTAAACATAAATCTAGTCTCTTATAGTTTAATGTTTTCCTTTCCTGTTAACATTGTGCTATATATTGAGTAATCTAAAGAAAGAATAAACTAAAATGTAGATAAACAGAGTTTAATCAGATTTACTGCTCTGAGCATGATGATGACGTCAGAGACGCTGTTTAACAGAGAAATATGTAAAAAGCATCAAAAATGTCTCAGAAACATTATAAAACATCTTTTTAAGATGTGGATTAGCGTTATTTAATGAGTTAATGATAGAAATAAGTAATTATTTATGGAAATCTGGATGTATATCTGTCCCTGCATGCGCAGGATGGATTTTGCTTCCGGGAGGGATCGGGTAGTGACACCTATGAGCTGCCCCATTTTATCAGAAGAAGACATATATTTTGTGAGGTTCAAGTCCAAGAAAACCATGTTTTATCATAATTTTTGGGGATTTTCTTTGACTTATTCCAACATGATCTGTCTCTTACAGCCGGATGTTACAGTGTGATTCCTGCTGGAGCGTCACCTAAAGTTAAACACTGCTTCATGCTGTGAAATCAACCATTTAGACAATAAAAACACTTCAGAGAAAATTAAATAGATATTTCAAAGTTTTTTGTATGTCTGCTGTTTTCTCAGGTGTTGTGGGGGAAAAACAGAAGTTATTGTCTATTATGTCCATTATTTAGGTATTCAGTAATTCACTGTGAATAAGCGAAGCGAAGCTTAGTTCATTTGAAATCACTCATCCTCCACATGATAATCTATGTGATCCAATAGCAAAGGGAAGAACAGCGCAGACAATATTATAAGAATAAAGAGTATAGAATTTAATACTTGCAGCACACATTAGAGACATCTTTAAGAAATAATTTAATTTTGTTATTTTCTTGCATTTTTTAACCTTATTCAGTTCAACTGGGAATAGATTATAGATATCAGTTATTAAACACATGAATAGAAAAAATTATTTCTATTATGAAAACCCATGAAATAAACACGGGAATGAAAAATATTGCCGATATACTAGCTTTAATTTTATTACGCTTTTACTTTGAAAGGCTTGGAATAAACTTCCGGTTCGGACAGCGCAGGAGAACCTCACAGCGCAGGAGAACCTCACAGCGCAGGAGAACCTCACAGCGCAGGAGAACCTCACAGCGCAGGAGAACCTCACAGCGCAGGAGAACCTCACAGCGCAGGAGAACCTCACAGCGCAGGAGAACCTCACAGCGCAGGAGAACCTCACAGCGCAGGAGAACCTCACAGCGCAGGAGAACCTCACAGCGCAGGAGAACCTCAGCGCAGGAGAACCTCACAGCGCAGGAGAACCTCAGAGCAGGAGAACCTCACAGCGCAGGAGAACCTCACAGTGAAGGTCTTCAGCTAGAATCTGTTTCCTCCCTTCAGTAATCTGACAGGATGGAAATATTGCTTTCCAAGAAGGAGCTTTTATTTTGAAACAAACCAAGATTTTTCCAACCGTAGCTCAAACTGCTTTAGTTTTGTTTGTAGTAAAGTCTCGTGTTACATCGTCTCCTGATGACAAAACATCAAGCATGTGACCCAATCAGGAGAGAACAGTGGGAGCTATTAATGGCGCATTACACACGTTTAAAAATGAATTGATGTATTTACTCCTCTACAGGCTTCACGGGTCAGATCATCAGAGGGAGCTTCAGGTCACATTCTCTGGTTGCACCAGTGAGAGAACAGGGGTCTGTCTGATGATGGATCGTTATCAGAGGAGGCATCATCGGCTGAAACTCAGGAACTTCCACTTTCATGCTCTATAGCAGGGCTCTGCAGCCTGCAGCCCAGGGGCCCCATGCCGCGCTTTAGACCCTCAATGGCTCTTAATAGTGGCCAAAAACAAGAATCTTTTTTCATAAAGAATATCTAAATTGCATTTCACAACAGAATGACATTAAATTAAATGTTTCTTTTAATTAGCTTGAAAATTATGCTTTTATTATCATCATACCCTATTGAAGAAAATCTATGCACATCATAATGAATCTCATCATAATGAATCTAATCTGGAAGCTAATCAAATGTTAATTGTTTCAGATGGCAACAGATTTCGTATGGAAGATACAATCACTCTATTTTGGAAGACAAAAATAATAGATTGTTTTAAATTAAAAAGTCCTATTTTGCGACTCTAAATGACTTTTACTTAGCCGGAATCTGGGCAAAATGGCACTTTGGATATGAAAGGTTGCAGACCTCTGCTCTATAGTGGAGGTTAAACACAGTTCAAGGTAGGATTGACTCTTATTTCAGATAAAGAAATAAGAGCTCAGAATGTTGCTTCAGAAGAAAATATTGGGCTGTTTGGGATCCTCCATACATGACATCTTTCTGTTCCTTCTCACGTATGACCTTCATGGACTACTGAACCTCTGGAGGCAGATGAAGCTGCTAACTGCAGCAGCTTCTCTGAATGTCTGGACTCATTTCTTTACAAGCAACAGCTGCAGGAACTGTGCATTGTGACGGTGCGGATGGAGAGCTGTGCTCTGTTTACAGACCTCTATGAAGCACTTCTTCAGCGAGGAGGGGACTTCTCCATCCAGGACCTGCAGGACTGCCTCGATATCTTCCCTGGCAGCGTATCCACTCAGATCGCTGGCAAACAGGCTGAAGAGGTCTGAAAGTAAACACACAGGGTCACTGAGCATCCGTCTTTATCACAGCGAGGCAGAAACGCAGCACAAAGAGGCAGAGGAGACGACGCATGCAACAATGGCTGCCTGCAGCGTTTCAGCAGCAGGTGAAATGATCAGGAACTGGGAGCGGCTGAAGGTTCTGCTGCTGCTGAGGACGACCGACCGACTGAGGACTGAAGCTGCAGCTTCTCTGCTTAACCGTCTCCACTCTGGGTCCCTGAGCAAGACCCTTAACCCCACACTGCTCCCCAAAGGGTGGGTTAAGTGCAGAAAGTGAATTTCTCCAGTGTGAAATCAATAAAGTTAATTTATTATATATATATATATATATATATATATATATATATATATATATATATATATATATATATATATATATATATACACACACACATCTGCCTCTGTTGAGGCCTTTCTTTTCTTCTCATTCACTTCGTAGACACTTTTTTTTTTCTGACCCTCAGCCATTTTCAAAGATCCTCGGTAAGAAAGGTGAGCTTCAATGACTGTCTGAAACTGTAGCTCTCCACAGATATACGCCTGAAAGAAAAAGATAGCTAACGGAACGAGGACAGCCTTACAGAAATATACCACTAGAATGATTGACAGTTAGGAGGACCACTGATTGAGATGATCTACCCAAAAATAAACAATCCTCCTCTATTCCTTTAAACTAATGTAAAGCAGAGAGCCACTCATGTTACCGCTCAGCTCCCTGTTTTAAAGCTTTAACTGTGTTTCACTGAAAAGCATCATAGCAGAAAAACATTGTTCAGTTTTTGAATTGAACGGCTCTGGAGGTCCGATACGAACAAAACTCGGCTTAAAGGAAAAACAATAAGTCGGACCAACAGAAACCTTTAAAAACTAAATCTTTCAAACATGTTTGCTTCACGGTTGGCCTAAGGGCAAAATAAGGAAGCAGAACCAACATCTAATTCACATATTAGCCTCAAACTATTTATTCCTAAACAAGAAATTTCTCTAAACTTTCAAAAAAAAAACTTAATTTGGCACCTTATCGAAAATAATCTAGGCTTTAACAAGGAAATATTAATTAGAAATGTTATTTCCATTCAGGTTTAAAAAGAGGAAAAGATGTCTGAGTGGAATCACTGTTTTCCAGCTGGTTCCTGTTCTGCACAACATGAGAATTAAACAGATATCAGAACATCAGCGTCTCTACATGCTGTGGAACATCATTACACGCTCTGCTGTAAACACAGAACAACGACCTTTGACCTGATCAGCCTCTGAGGGCCCGTAGTGGTAAACGTCTGTTAGAACCAGACCCGGTTTCACACCATGAAAACTAAAACGCTGCCAAGACAGAAAGCCGCGTGTCCGTTAGCAGAGCCTAGCGCGGCCTCAGCCAGGCGCCGAACAGGAAGCGTTGCTGCGAGCATCAGTGTTTGACTCAGGAGACGACAGATTGGATCAGAGTCTGGAGATTATGCAGCATAGATATACAGTAGGACTGGATGATATGAAGAACATCTAATACTGTGATATATCTGGGCTATAACATGATATATATCACCATATGTTTAAATTAACTTCAAAAACAATAGAGAGCATAAAACTGCACTGATATAATAATTCAAGCTTTGGTTTCAAATTCAATTTAAATTCAACCAGATCAAAGCTTTTTTAACAATAAAGTCTGAGTCACATGATGTCTTTGGGTGTCGGTATTTTAACAAGATCCCAGCAACCAAACAGGAAACGAAGCAAAAACAACCAATACTAAATAAAATGCTAAATAAAAAAGGCTCTTTTGTGCAGAATTTAAACAAATGCGGAATGAAAAAAGAAACTGACCTAAAATTACAAAATCAAAAGTGGAAATCTAAAATTCCCAGCAGGTAAAGATTAGTTTGAAGATGCTCTGATAATGCTCTAACTGTTCAAGTTTTAAAATAGATAAAAGTTCTGAAACGCCTTTTGTTCCAAACCGCTGCCGTATATCGCTCAGCTGAAACACCTGCCGCCATGTTTAGTTCACCAGTTGCCGTAGTGTGCGAGAAAATAATCCTGTTTGAAGGAGGGGTTTATGATGCATTCAAGGTGTGTGGGAAAAATAAAACTCTCAGTGAAATAGATGCAGACGGCTTCATGTCGTCATGCGAATCTGGACTCGATGGTTGATGGATTCATTTTAACTATTGTTTAAATAGTTAAATGTACAGCGTGCAGCTTAGTGGATAAAGATTGAACACGGTCAACAGATCCGTCCCTAATTATCTCAATACATCAATGTTAAAGAGAGGAATATAAATAAGGAAGTGAGATGGTGACACGTTAAAAGAAGGACCGTAACCTTCTGAGGTTTAACCTCAGAGTTCTGAGACGAAGGGAATTATTTTTTAGTCAAATTTCTTTTTCCGTGACATTTTACAGACGGTTTGTTTCAGTTAGCCTCCACCACCCACACCACCATGATAACACAGAGATGAGTGCAGACGCTGCTCTACTCACACTTGGCCTTCTCCTCATCGCGTCCTCTGGTCAGCAGCACCAGACCCACCATCAGGTTGTTGAAGTGCAGACCTTTGGAGGAGCCTCCGAATGAGCTGTAGATCACCTAAATCAGACAGACGGGCAGAAAGGAAAAACAGTTTTACAAACTAAAACACCAACAAACGTCTTTATGATCTCATCTTCATAAAACAAATAAACTAAAAATATGAATAAATTGTTCCCTTCTTTCTAAGGTGTTCAGGTTTTATTAGATAGGAACAAAGACTTCAATAAAAACTGTTTTGTTCAAAGAAATCTGTTGATTTATGGCGTATTTGTTCAAAGGCAAAGTATGTCCTGTCCTTCAAACCAATGTTTTCCTTTTGCTGAGGTCAGGGTGAAGTTCTCCTCAGGGTTGGTCTTCAGAAATGCTCCTAAACCGGGAATCTGGTGTCAGTCGGATGAAAAGATGTGAAACGTGACGCAGGGCCGATCAATCCCCACAGTTAGCTCAGACCAAACGAAAGTCTCCAGCCTTCACAGACCTTCATCATCCAGTGTGATGACGGTCTAATGTCAAAATGTTGCACATCCAAGGCTGAAGGATCTTTATGCACATCTAATTCTATTCTATTCAGTTTATTTCTATAGCTCCAATTCACATCATGTCATCTCAGGTCACTTTCCAGTTCACCAGATCATCCAGTCAGATTGATTCAAAGTTTTCTATCTAAGGAAAACCAGCTGATTGCATCGACTCATTGACTCTTCAGCAATCCCTCACACTAAGCATGCTTGTAGCGACAGTGGAGAGGAAAAACTCCCTTTGAACAGGAAGAAACCTCCAGCAGAACCAGGCTCAGTGTGAGCGGCCATCTGCTGAGGCCCACTGGGGTTCAAGGAGACAGAAGCAGACATAGAAAAAGAAGCATAGATACAAAAGGCAACTGTCAACCAGCTCCACAGGCGGCCCCGTCCAGGAAACACACAGCCAGGCAGACGAGCTCCGAGCCAGCTCCCATGTCAGAGGATGAAGAGAGCACATCCAGTTAGTCACAGTCAGAGAAACAGGACTACACTGGAAAACAGGCCAAGCTCCAACATCTAGAAATGTCTCTAATATTAAAAACAATGAGCAGCAACCATCAGACTTTCTGTACAGCATGGAGGTGGCTGCGCAGTGGGGGAGCTAGTGAAGCGTGAAGTGTCAGCAGGTCACACACTGGATCAGTCCTACTGCGGTTTTAAAACAGGAAGTCGATATGTGTCACACTTTGCAAAGGTCTTTTCCCCTCTGCTGCTTCTGATGGACTCCAATGAATCGCCTTTCCCTCTCTGGACATGCTAACCCTGCAGCAGGTCAGGCTACAGCAGGAAATCTGAGCATGTCTCCAGCAGGACGGTTCGCTCTGACTAACCGCAGCAGAGTCCATGAATCATTTGGGGTCTATGCTTACTGAGCCGACGGTGAAATGATTGAAGCGTCCCACAGACAGTGAAATGATCAGAGGGGAAGCCCACCAACCCCAGACATGACGCTGAGCTGTCAGACCGCTTTCTAAGACTTCCAGAATCCATCAGGAATGAGCCAGCGGCGCGGCAGGAAGCCCTGATCTTCAGCCTTCCTGTCTAACCAGCAGGCGCTGCAGCTGGACGTCAGAACGCTTCCAGCTTTTTACCAACACTTCAGGTTTCTGTGGAGCCGGTGGCTCTGCCTCTGAATGAAGGGAGTCCTGCGCTACATTTCCCTCATGCCAAGTTAAACAAACCTGCTCATCTGAGCTCATGTTCAGGTTGACAGCGGATTTATCCAGAGCTCAAAGGTGGGATCTGCTTCAGTAAATTAATGTTTCAGACAGCATGAGGGGAAACCCTGAGGCGCAGCGTCTCAGAGCGTGGGTGCAGGTCCGTCCCCACTAACTCGCCCACGCTGCATTCAGGTACGTCAGTCAGCAGCTGTTTGCAACCAATGATGGCGACAGGAAAGGCTTCAGTCTACTGCTCATCAGAGGTCTGCTACTGATGATGCTCAGCAGTGAATCAGCAGCTTTAATCTAAATCTGGTTTTGTTCATTTTCATTCTATTGTTTGGTTTGTATTAATGGGAGCAGCAGGACCAGCAGCTGATCGCTAAGATCATCCAGGTTCAGTGGGACCTTCCAGCAGCCTGCTGAGTGCTGCTCTGAGCTGCGGGGGAATGGAGGCGTCGGCAGGTAGAAGAACAGACTGAAATGTTTAACAAGCGAAGTGGAAGTCGATGCTTTCCTCTCATCAGGCATGTTTTTAGATGATTATTCAAAAAAAAAAAAACGTTGGTTAACATTAAATCCAAAAAACTTCCAGGACCAGGTTGGCAGAAGGGCTGCAACCAACAATTATTTTGATAATCCATCCATAATTAGTCTTTCAATTATTTTTTTGATTAATTGATTAATAATCGATTAGCCAAAGGTTTCCTAGATATTTTTTTACAGATTGAAAACCAGGTGAAACTAAAAAGATGAAAATGTTTCCAATGTCTTAAATGCAAAATGTTTACATATTTTTATAATCTTGGTATAATCCCTGCTCTAAGTGGGTCGCTCTGTGTTTTACAGTCTCTATAATCCAGCTAACAATTAATCCATTAATAAAATAATTATTTCAATAGTCCATTAATCTGATTAATTGTTCTACCACTAGTTGGCAGCATTTCCCTCCTCCTACTGCAGGTATCCTAACAGGACCGCCTCCAGCGGAACGTTACCTTCACATCGGTCCGGTTTTCTTTTGGTTTTTTATTATATTTTTGCCTTTAAACAAATTTAACCCTTTATTTGCACATATATGTAAGAAAGCGCAGCATAAAAAGGTTGCAGGTGGATCAGAGCAACGTCTCTGGGTCAGTTTAACAGTTTGCACATTAAAGCCAGACATACGCTACAATCTTTTCTGCTTTTTGGGCCGATTCTCCAGTCGTGTGAGAATTTTTTGTTCGATGGGGCCGACTTTCAGCCTGATCATGCGTCCTGCGTGGTGTAGCGTACAGGAGGTAACGGGGGGCGATCAGCCTCTAACGACCACCTCACCATCAGGAATCTAAAGGTCAGGAGAAAATCAAACATGTTCAAATCCAGTGGGTCCTCCTGAGGTGTTGGTGGGTAAATCCTGCTGTTGAAGCAGAGCTACCAGCTGATTAGCAGAACCTGGAGCACTGAGCGAACAGGGGAGTTCTTCCTTCTTCCAGATAGACGAGTCCGAGTAGCGCCATCTCACTGCGGAGCTGAGTCCCGCCTGGTTTTTAAACGTACAGTGTGAGCAGGTAGATCGCATCAGAGCGTCGAGTTGCACAATGTGAGAACAAACATCGTGAGCTGTGTGTTTTTTGACTGTAGTTTCATCGCACAGTTTGAGCTGTAGCTGCGTGCAACGATTGAAAATATCGTACGATGTAGGCTCGGCTTTAAGGGGAGATCTGAACATCATCTCCAATCAAAGCAGTGGTTCTAAGTGGCAAAAGAAAGATGACAGCGTTAGGTAAGAAAAACAAGATCGGTAATTATTAAAATGGCGATGTCCGTCAGAATATTCCTACAGGCCAGTGTTAGTCAGATCAGCCGTTTATTCAGTTTACTTACATCTGTAAATGTTAAAATCCAAACATTTCAATCTGATGGTGAAACTTTGTGCCTGTAATCAGCTAATAACAGTTTCTTGACAATTGAATTTGAACGGCAGAAGTCGATGAATAGGAATCAAAAAGCAGAACTCTGCACACAATAGAGGATGTTAGTAGAAACTGTGGGTTTATTTAATTGGATGCTTTTTAGCCTTAAACATGTCAGACACGTCCGTCTGTGATGGATTATCAGGGAAGCTTTAGGAAACGGTGTCACTGCTGAATAAGAGGCCCAGTGAACCGCTGGATCATTTCACTCCGCTGAAACTCACAGCCTCATCCAATGACTGGCATCAGCTGTAAGACGTGTGACTCCAGACTTCAGTCATGGATTATACCTCCTGTCTACCATGGCTCCCTTTAATTTAACACGCTCCGTCACATTTTAGGCTTCTAGCCAAGATCCTGTTAGAACAAGCGTTAAGGTCTCTGCTAAGGCTGGAAGGGAACCTGCTCAGGTTGGATGGAGGAAGATCTGCAGCCGTTTAACTTCTGAGACATCATAGGAGCAGGTCAGCTCTGAAAGGACCAGTTTAACCGCTTCTGTCAAACAACAACCGCTTTTTAAAAGAAGGCAGCCATGATGTAAAGCACTGCGTTTAGTTCAGATCCACGCTAGCACTTCCTCGCCTTCTAGTGGCGATCTACGGTACTACTGCTCTCTAGAGGTAAACAGGCAAACCAAAAAGGCAGCACCCGTAACATTCAGGAAGTTTGCAAAGAGTCAGGAGAAGAAGGCAGCCCTTGGTGAATTTCCTTAAAAGAGTCGGCTTTTGGGAAGTGGAAACGACAAACGATAATCTAATCAGGGCTTCCAGACGCAGGAAACAACGACGGACGCTGAGGTTCATCGCACTGCTCAGCAGAATCATCACTGGAAGTCGTGTCTGCACAGTTTATAAAGGGCAGCAGGTAGCTTTGGATAAAAGCTGCTAAATGCATTAACATACTGATTTGGGGGCGGGGCAATAACAGGATAATGTTACGTTGCAACATTCAGTTTAACAGAAACTACGTCCATTAAAAAAAAAACAACAACTAACCAATACGGATCTACAGACCGATATGAAAGGCTTATCTGATGATATCATCCATCCAGAAATACAGTTCTATCATCAATTTAGTTGAATGATGATCATGAAGAGAAACGCAGAGCAGTTTCCAATCAGTGAGCCCAGAAATACCATGGCAACAGCCTGGAACCCCTAAAGATGCACAGATTCACTCTAATGGTTGGTTTATTTAATTCATGCAGCATTCACAGTGATGAGGATCTACTGAGGTACTTTGGCTCCGCCTGTAGCTCAGCGGTCACATTGCCATGATGGCTAAAACCAACTAACAACCTCTAAACTAAAGTAGAATAGAAACAGACAGAATTCACCTGTCCTCGCTCTCAATGAATGGAAGCAGACAGATACAGGTAAGGATTAAGATTATATACCGTATTTTCACGACCATAAGGCGCACCGTAGGCTACTAAAAGGCGCAGTCTCAGTTATGTGTCCCATTTCTGTATTTAACACACACATAAGGTGCACCGGACTATAGGGCGCGTTTTTTATATACAGGTACATGTCCTCTACTACCTTTAAATACCTCTACTGCGTATTTAAAAATACAGCGGGGGCAAAACTGAGTATGACTGTGCTTTATTCATTTATTTATTACAAAGTATTAATCAAACATGGCAGCTGGCCGTGAGACAGACACATCGCAGATGACACAGCGCTGTGATCACTCCTAAATTAACTTAAAATCCTAAAACCTGCCGACGGAATATGTTCGCTTTTATTACCGGTATCCTGGTGCCTGCAGTTTAAATTATTTAGATGAAAAACACCTGCCAGCCGCCGCGGTGAACCTGGAGGCTGCCCAGCCTACAGGCTGCTGATGAAAGGATTTCTAATGTCGGTGCACCGCTGGTATGTGGGGGTCTGAGCGCCTCCGACAGAAATAGATAATCTGGATGAACTGACTGCAATTATTAAGTTTTCAGGTGGCCTTTCTCACTTAAAAACATATTAAAACTACTTTATTCCCACTGATCACAGCAAATATAGCTGCAAGATTTAGATTATTTAGATGAAAAAACACCTGCCAGCCGCCGCGGTGAAGAGGAGGAGACCCGCCCAGAGGCTGCTGTTGAATTAAGCTTTCAGGTAGAAAAATAGAGCGGGAGCAAAACTGAGTATGATTGTGCTTTATTCATGTATTTATTACAAAGTATTAATCAAACCCATCAAAGTCATCATCCTCTGTTTCTGAATTAAACAGCTGCGCTAAATCAGACATGCCAGTTTCCCCTTCTTCGCTGTCAGTCACTTTCCGTGCAGCGCGGCTCCTCAGAAATAATGCCGGCTTTTGCGAAAGCTTGAACAACAGAGCCAGCAGACACTTTAGTCCAAGCATCTGCAATCCATCCGCAAACGGTGGCGTAATCTGCCCGGTGCTGCCTTCCACTTATCCTGAAACTGTGGTCTCCGTCGGTCATCCATCGCTCCCACGCCGCTCGCAGCCTTACTTTGAACGGCCGCTTCACACCGATGTCGAGCGGTTGAAGCTCCTTTGTCAGACCCCCGGGATAACGGCGAGCACAGCGTTTATTTTTTTTCCCCATGTTTTTCACATCAGCTGTGAGATGGGCACGCATGGAGTTACATATTAACAGTGATGGTGATGAGTGGAAAAAAAACACCTGGTCTCCTTACATTCAGCCACTCTTTCATCATCTCCTCAATGGGGTGGTCTCAAAAGTCGCAGTTACAACACACATAGGGCGCACCGCACCATAGGGCGCACCGCACATTTTGAGGGGAAAAAAAGACGTTTAAGTGCGCCTTATAGTCGTGAAAATACGGTAAATAGGAGACAATTCCCAACGCAATCAATACTTTACAGCTAATAAAAAATAGAGAAAGACTTGTGACTTTAAGAAATATGAAAAATCACCAACAGACGTAACTGCCAACAGACTTAAAGCATCTAGAAAGACAAAGTGCAGAAACAGCAGAGAGATAACGACACATTGAGAGGTTATAAAGTCTAACAGCTGCTGGGAGGGAGGATCTGTGATAACGCTCTTCATGCACTTAGGACACAGCAGAAACGTCATCATCCGTGATAGCAGATCTAACATGGCTGCTGTGTGGTGTTCTCATATCGGCAGGTAGATGATGAACACCTGGATGGAGCAGAGGAAGGGGATGAACGGCTACTCAGCGCCTCCATGAGGACGCTGCTCTCTGCCATGGAGTAAACGGGGTCAGGTCTGTGGATCTAATGATGATCAGGGTTGGAGAGGAGAAGCCTTGAACACGAGGCGAGCGCTGGGCAAGACGATGACTAACACCAGCCTTACCTTGTTATTAGTAATAACCCAACACTATGACATAACAGCCAGAGGAAATGGGAGAAAGAAAACAACTTTAATGCAAAGCTTCAGTTTAAAAGTGCAATCAAAACCCGATCAGAATTTCCCTCAGGGTAAAAATAATCCATACACTGCAAAAAAGCTCAATCTAAGTCATTTTTTCTGGAATTAAGCAGATAGGTGAGACACTTTGCCATTGAATAAGACATTATATATTCAAAATAAGAAAAAAACTACAGCAGTCTCTTATTTCAAGTGCATAATATCTAATTATCTGGCTTTATGGGTAAAACATGTCTTATTTTCCTGCTAAAATTAAGGCTAAATATTCTGATTTTGAGGAATTTTTATTGATTTTCAGAACCTTTGCAGTTCACACCAGTTAGAGTTCAGGTTTCTATGGTTTGCAGCAGGTTAAATAGCCACAAAAAGCCCAAAGTGAAGCTCTGAGTGGAAGAGCTGCTTCTGATGCCTGTGACAGACGTGAAGGAGGAGGCTGGATCCCAGGAAGTCCAGCAAACCGATGCCCTGAACTCCACCTTTACTCCACCGCATCTACACCGTGTTCACAAAGAGGCCGACCCCTCTTTCACTGTCTGATCATAACTTATCCAAATCTGACAGCCATCGCCACAGACCTGCCGAGCAGCCAGATACTGCGCTCAGGTAAAGCTAGCACTACTACAAACTAGTTTTACTCCAGTAAAAGTCAAATGTGGGTCCCTTTTTTTTTTTTTTTTTTTTTTTACATGCTGCGTGTAGCTCGTCCCCTCCACCTGCAGGAAACGTCAGCCCATATTTATATTACCTGCTGACAGAAACTGCAGACGCATAAGAAGCAACACTCATGCTTCAATGTCATCAGCTGTTACAGCTGGAAATGCTTCATCTGAAGAGTAAAAACACTCGATTAAAATAGCCGAATTTTAAACTCACCGCCCTGCAAAAACCTGCAACATTTGGCATCATAGAGGCTTTAGTCCTGTTTTTCTACCACGCATGGAAACCTGGCTGGTTACTATAAACAGTAACGAGGCAATGAAGGCAGAGAGCACAGGTTAGAAATCAGGGAACTATCTGACAGCTGCTGGAAAACTGGGACTGCATTTTCTGCTGATTTCAGCAAGTAATGAAGACTATTCTCTAATTAAAGAAAGTGACTAAGGTGCATAATGTCTACGTCTTTCTATTTAAGGCAAAAACACTCAATCCAAATGCCTATAATGTTATTTCCATCCATTTCCTGACATGCTTTATCCCAGCTGGGGTGGTGAGGGCTGCTGCATATCTCCACCTGTCTACAGGTGAGAGTTAACCTAACAGTCAGGGTTTTGGACTGTGGAAGGAAGCTGGAGTACCCGGAGAGAACCCACGCATGCTCAGGGAGAACATGCAGACTCCATGCAGAAAGATACCAGGCCGGGAAGCGAACCCAGAACCTTCTTCCTGCAAGGCAGCAGTGCCACTCCCTGTTCCACTGTTATATTTATAGCTATCTCAATATCTCGATCGATAGATCGATAATCTTACTTTTGTGCTTAAATCAGGGAAAATGCATATTTTGATGTATTTCTAGATCAAGTTTTATGTCTTAATGGCTAACCACCCTGCAAAAACTTGCTAGAAATAAGTAAATATGTCTTAAATTAAATGTATTTCTCCTTAATTTGAGCAGGTAAATAAGATGATCTGCCAGTGGGATGAGGATTTCTTTACTCTTAGAATAAGATCATTAGATAATATGCACTTGAAATAAGACAAAGTAATTTTGTTTTTCTTATTTTAAATGTAAATTGTCTTCTTCGATTGACAAAGTGTCTCACCCCCCCCCCACAATTCAATAGAAAATTATTTTAATGGAAAATGACCAATTGTGATTGACTGATTTTTTGCAGTCTGTTGATCACCTTAGACCAGGGTCCAGAGCTCTTTAGCGCCCCCTTTGCGCCTCCCTGGAGCTTTTTCAAAAATGTATGAAAATCTATTTTTTTGTTTTGTTTGTTTTAATATGGTGCAGGAGGTCAAAGAAAAATGAATTATGTTTTCCAATGCTGTAAACTTTTGTCTAATAAATTAATTTAAACTATAATTTGCCTCACAGCCACAGAGATCAGTGGTCATAACTTGCAGCCAGCGTTAGCGGCGCGGCGCCAGGCTAACAAAGCTGCAGGTGTGTTTTCAGGTAATGGATCCCAAAGGGAAAAAAGGAAGATAGCTGATGAGAAAAGAGGATTCAAAGAAGAATGGAGCGAATCATTTGCTTTTATTATCGATGTGTAAGGATTGCCTGCATGTTTGCTTTGAAATGAGAGGTTTTAAAACTATAAAAAGAGTAATTTGGAAAAGCATTTCCAGCGAAGGCTAAATCTGCAGCCGATCACCAAGCTGGGAGGGAGAGAAAAAGTGCGATTGAAGAACTTCTGGATAAATTAGAGGAGAGCAAAGATAGATATAAGAAGTAGATTAAATTTTCCAAACTGCTGCTGCTAGTTTGGCTGCAAGGATGGAAAACCGTCCACAGATCCAACAGGTGGCGCTCTGATGCAGGGACGGGAACTTTCTGCCATTTTTCCCCAAATCCTAAAAATCTAAATCCCAGAGAGGAAACGCTGGTGATGGAGGATGTGGGATTTCAGGGTTAGAGAGCTCTGCTCTGATGATGTCACTTCCTGCTTGGTTCCTCCATCAGCTCCTCCCAACAGAAACACGTCCACCATAGAAAGGTTCCTTTATTCTGTTTCTATCATTTCATCAATGCAACAAAACCTAAACCGCGCAGTGAAGGGCGGTGAGGCGGCGTGCAATGGGAGCGTTCACTGCTCCTCCCCCACCTCATGCTACTATTTGCTCCAGGATTAACATTTAACCATGAATGCTTATTATATATTTAAGCCCACATAGTCTGTTTCTAATGTGGAATAATACACTTAGAGTATGTGTTGCCATAAAAGGCATATATCAGACTTTTACATTTTGTGGCTCCAGACAGATTTAGTTTTTGTTTTTTTAGGTCCAATTTGGCTCTTTGTGCAGTTTGTCGTCTATCTTCTCCCATTAGCCCCTGGTTTTTCAGGTGGAAGGCCTTCATGCCATCACCCTCATCTGTAGCTCCCTCCTTGCTTTGTTAGTTTGTTTTCTTGTCATGTTTCTACGCCTCACTGATCATTTTGTGGACCAGTTTCTGCCATTTTTCCACTGGTTTCCTAATAATATCCAAGAGAAACCAACCTCCTGCTCCATATTCAGGTTCTGTGTGTGGTTCAAGTCTGGACTTTGACTGGGCCGTTTAGTCCTCCTATTCAGACAAACTACCTGCTGCTGGTCAAAGTTAAAGCTCAACCAGGAGAATGAAGAGTTCTGCTTCAAAATAAAACGAACCTTGGGGATTACTGTAAACCTTGAGGGCCTGCGCTCTCTGCTGGGACTGCTGGTGATACTGGGCTACATCAGGATGGCAGATCACACACACAGAGCTCCACGCTCTCTGCACTGACAGATACATCTGGATTTCCAAAAGCAGCAGCAGCTTTGGTGCTGCCTGTGTTAATGTGAAAGTGAGGCGTCATCAAAAACCAGGTGGCAGCACGCTTCAGACTGAATGAACCAGTCAACCACACCTACTGGGTTTTCTGGGTAGCGCTAGAACGTTGCAGAAAGTCTCAATCAGAGACCTCAACTCCAGCTGCACTTCTTATATCTACTAATGAAAGCTGCAATGGAAACAGCCACAAATGACTGCAGCAAAACTAATTTATACCTAACATCACATGAAGCCTTTCTATGGATCTAATCCACACAGAGTCAGAGTTTCCTGCTGCGTGTTCAGAACAGCAAACAGAAAGTGTCGCCAGCCGCCGCGGCAGCCTTCCTGGTTCTCCTACATGACGTGGCTGTGGCTTACCTCTGCAACCTTCGGGGGAACTCCATCTCCCAGGACTTCTCTGTAGAAGCACTGCTGGGTCATGTAAAACGACAGGCCGCTGGTTCTCTTGAAGGCATCTTTCAGCCGCTTCAGCTCCACATCAGTAACTGCAGACACAGAGAGGAGGAGGAGGCTTAGAAAGATGAAGGATGCTGATGGAGGGTGGGTTTACCAACTAAAGCAACACAATGGTTCAGATATCCACAGTTAGTCACCTTTGCTGTAGAGTGAAAACGATCAAATTATCCTAAAGCAGTTATTTTTTAAACATCTCTGTTTTCTAAGTGAGCAGCAGAGAAGCTAAATTCAGCTCCGCCCCGTCACACTGGCTGCTTTCAGGAAGACAGGAAGGATACCAGATTTCCATAAGCTGAGTAAGAACACTTTCAGTACGTATCGATAGAAACGATTTGAGCGCTGAATAAAAGCTTTGTCATGTTTCTGATCATGTTTTCTGAAATGTAAAGCAGAGAAAAGGAGACTTTAACACGTGGGAAGCTGCAGCACACAGAGAATTCATTGTTTGGACACCTTGATCTGTCAAACATTAGCTGGAATCAGCCTTTTAGGCTTTGGAGCTGGATACCCATGCATCCCTGGAACATATGAATGCCAGGAGGTGCAAACGCCTTGCTAATATATAACGGTGCTGCTAATTCAAAAAGTAATGCAAACACATAGTAGTCCTCCGTACCACAAGGTGGAGACAACCACCAATTCATAAAGGAATCAGTCTATGGATATTACTCATGTCTACGGACCAGAATCTTAGCTAAACCCAACAGGCCTGCCAGACGACATCAGGGGAAAGGGCAACAGTCGGGTTTTCCTCTGATTGAACACGGTAAGGTTGGTAAGGACACATCCTTTCCATTATTAACCAGGGTCAGCTTCCTCGCTAACTCTGTTCATTATATTCAGACTATGACAGTTCAAAGGTTAAAGTCGTAGGGAAGCGGCCGTTCCAACCGTTGCATTTCCGAATTCTCCAGAGTGGTGCCCGACTTTACAGGAGTGAATAAACTGAAGGTGATTGGTCGATTTTCGAGGGGGCGGGATTGGTGGAAGCTTTGCAAGCACGTTTGGTTGTGGCTGGTTTGTGGGAAGCATCTTGCTAACCAGTTAGCAACTTAGTGCTAGCAGGTTCCCAATGGGAAATTCCATTGGGACCAAGTAGCACTAAATTGGTGACTTAGAAACGACGCTGTCAAGCAACGCTATGGACAGCGGAAACATGCAAGAGGAGGAGAGTTTAGTGTCGGAGGTCGTGGATGAGTCTCCTCCGTCATCCATTTTTTATTTAGAGGAGGAAAGCGGGGACGAAGATGTTGTGGAAGAGGACGCCAGGGCGGCAGAAGCTTGGTTTGGTGTAGAAGGCTTCCAGCCGTACATGTTTGAGCCCTTGCCTCGCAACGCTGCCAGTTCTGTTAGCTCTACGCCTGCCGAAGACACAGACGTCCATCCCCGTGAACACTGGGACGCAACTCAATGGGAAAGGAAAGGATTCTGGTTTCAACCGTTGCGTATATTAGCTGCGACATATGAATCAAGATGCTATGACCGAAAACATTTGATTGACAGATGATCGTTGATATATGATTGGCCGAATTTAGGTGTTCAGGCTGACGTAGAACTAACTGGCCTGCAGAAGGTAACAAAGAAACCACAGATTTTAAGACAGGATTTTTTCAAAAATATAAATTTTCTAACTTTTGGGATATTATTTTCTGATAAAGGGTACATTTATATCCATGTTTAAGCCAGAATGATTTGACATTTAAATATCACTTCCCTATGACTTTGATAGTGTTCAACCAAACGGACACGTTTGGCATTGCGAACTTTAAACTCCCTTCAGAGCTCCTCCATCCATCCATCTTTGTTAGCCGAGCCGCTGAAGCTGCACTGGCAGGGAGAGGCCCCTAAAACCCGGGGAGAGATTTCAGCCGCTCTCACTGCTGAGCCGCTCCTGGCATTTCTACATCTGCGCTCCTCCATTAGCTCTGAGTGGGCAACATTAGCCACTCGGCTTCAGGGTAGAACTGATTAGGAACAAAGTGCTGAATCACCGGCTTTAGAAACACAGCAGGCACCTGGAAATCAAAGCAGATCTGCACTTCTCAGCACAACACCAGAGGAAAAACACCTTGGTTTATTATGTAAGCAGGCGGTTCCAAGAAAGGGACAGAACCCTGGAGCAGAATCAGAGCTAGCTTTCTATTAAAGCACATTTTCTTTAAAATGAATTCATATTCAATGCTTGATATTTAGCAGATACAATTAATTCCATGCTATGAGTTAGTGTTTAATACACTATGAGCTCAGTTAAGGCATTAAAGCAGTTCACCACAGAGATGGATAAGCCCAGTGTTTTCACGCTCCGCTGTTCATCAGTAGGTATGTTCTGCCTTTTTGTGTCTTCACATTATCAATATTTATTTGAGCAATTAAGCAAAGCGTTAGAATAAAATGAATCATTTATGCCACTTGTGGCCTCCAGCCATATAAGAACACAACAAACAGGGTTCAGTGTAGCGTGACTTAATGAGATGATCTGGTCTGGAGCCGGTCCTGAAACGCTCTCACCGTAGCCTCAGAGTGAAAAAAAAAAAAAAAAGCTGAAGCCAAATTAGAGAAGCTGGAGGCAAGGACAGCTTATTGATACGGAGTATGGAGCACGGCTGAAGAGGCATGGTGATCTGGGCTCAGCCTTTCATTTCCATTCAGAAGGAAGTATGCTGGAGGTATGTCTAGAGGAGAACGTCTGAAGGACGGCATACGTCTTTATGGACTTTCAGGACATTGCTCTGTTTGCCAACAATAAATACAGAATAGAAAATCAAATAGAAAATCCCTTTATTGTCCCACAAAGGGGGAAGTGTTATGAAATATAAGCAATAATTCATCATATCTGGGGTTTCTCAAGGCTCCATCCTTGACTGTATTAAACCTGGAACTCAACGCCATTTCTGACAGTTTGAATAGAAAAAGCTTCCTGGATGGAAGAGAAACGTGGAAACAAAGTCCAGTAGATTGATTTTAATTACATTTTTTTGAACGACTCTGACCTGAATGACAGAATCTTCAGCAGCATCTTGGCTCCTTTGTTTTTATCACCTACTATCATGAAAACCTTGGTTGGTCATAAAAACAATAGCCTGATTTAAACTAGCTTTTTAAAACCATTGCAGCAAAACTGTTTTAAATCCAGTTTTTTTCTCTTGTACTGAAAGGTTTATTTCACAACTGATGACATGAGCTGATTGGAAAAAGGTGTTTTAACAATGTCATTAGGGATCCTCCTTGCGTTTGATTGCTTTATCCTGACCAATCAAATCCTATTGAATGCAATCACATTTTGTTTCCCTTAAAATCAGTGGATCCCCATAGCTTCAAACAGGAGTGAATTAGTTTAAAAGTTAGCTAAATTAACAATAAATTAAAAAAACAATCAGAGTCCGACCAACAGGAGTTTCTGCTACGCTGGTTTGTCCATAAAAAGAGATGTGAAACGCTGTAGCTAGTTTAGAAGATCTGAACCAGTTTACCGAGCGTTCCCACCTGATCTGAACACGTTCCCTGGATGCTCCTTGGAACCACCATGCAGCCCTGAAAGGAGCAGAAACTGCTGCTTTCTAGTTTTCTGGCTGGTTGTTTTGCATTCAGATTTGACTACATCTTCCCTTCTTTTCTACGCATTTCTTTTTTCACAGAGTCCTTTTCCTGCATTAGAAGCTTTTCAGGTTTTCTAGTTTGGGAACAGTCCTACACTCAAACTTCCTCAGCCTGAAACCTTTTTCCAGTATTGTTTAATGAGAGTAATGGACCTCTGAGCAGTGATCTGGCTCCACGTTACCGACCTTTAGTCGTGCGTTCTCTGTGCTCAGGCTCCGCTGATGGTAATGCGGTAAATGGAAGTGGCTGTTGGATATCATTCTGCTGCATTTACAGTCAAATGTAAACTAGGCAGAGTTTCTGCCTTATCATTGAAGTAGTTTGAATAGAGCTCAGATGTCCTGCCAGAGCCTCTGATAGCCTAGCTTATAGCATTTATTTTCTAAAGAATAAAAGCAAACAGACCGACTGGATAAATGGATAATCAACAAGCTTGCTCATAAAGTTCATTATACTGCCAGAAGTCTTTGCTCACCTGTTTTAACTTTCCTTCCTAATCTGTAGGGTTCAACATGACGCTGGTCCACCTATTGCCCCAAAATAGCTGAGCTCCTCTGGGAAGGCTGGAGCATCAGCAGAGTGTTTACCTTTTCAGGAACTTATTGGTCATAGACCATGGCAAATCTAGCAAAATTAGCGTCTGCAATTATCAACAATATGGTGAATTTGGGTCATACTCTTTTCTTTAGTTAAAAACAATTAGAGGATTTCAAAGTAAACAGCTGATTGTGAAATGGTTAAACAACACCTGGGTGAGATAAAAAGATGTGCTCCGTGATTTTAGGGGTAAACCTTTAGTCAGTGATTGATTCAGAAAACAAGCTGTAGCGTTTCCTGCCCTGCAGGGTGAGAGCTTGCTGTTTATCTGTGTGCAACTAAAGAGCTATTCAGCATGAACAAACACCCACACAAAGGACATCTTTGTGAGGTCCAGGCTTCATCACATTTACTCTTTTCTTTCCTTTAGACTTTAGATAAACTGCAGTTAAAATAATCAATTATAAAGGATTTTTATTTTGCCGTTTGCAGCTTCAGCTTCGCCTCCATCCTTCCCCTCAGACCGTTGTTCAGGTCAGTAACCACAACAACACAGAAGTGGGTTTTTAACCTCATAAAGCAAAGATCCTGTCAAGATCAGGATTTATTTCACAGAGGCAGAGCAAACAGGCCGTTCTTTAAACCAGCCTGAAAATGATCGCATAGATTTCAACCTCAATCTGCTTTTAGAATCAGTGAACAGTTCCTGGACTCGGACCTAAATAATCCAACAGTCAGCGAGCAAAGAGTTAAACATCAATCATCTTTCTGATGACATCATTCATTTATAATGTCCAGATAAAGTGGATGAATCAATCATCTGTGACATTAATCAGACAGGAAACTGAGGCTACGTTCAAACTGCAGGCCTTCATGATCTATTCAGGCTTTTTTGTGAAATCTGATATTTTTACGTTGCCGTTTACATTTCCAAATATATGCGACTTGTATGTGATCTCCTGTGTGAACTGCAGTCATACAGCTTTAAGTGTCCCGCATGAGGAGTAGAGGATCCAATGAAGTCATAGGCCAGCGTGCTCTGTGTTTACTAGGGCTGGGTAAAAAAATCAGTTTAATCAATTTTGAATCGATTCCTTTACATTTTTGCAAAATCAATGTCTAGGGAATGAGATTGATTCATTTTATAGTGACCCATGTGACATTCACATTCAAATGAGCAGGAAAGATGCAATAAAGATGACTTCAAGCCATACAGCTGCAAATATAGCTTTTAATATAGCATATAATAGTTTGACTGAAGACATTAACGAATGGAGGCTGAGCAGCAAACACCCTGTAGTTGTTACAGACAACGCTGCACATATGGTTAGTACAGCGGAGATAATGCAGCTCATGCATGTCCCCTGTGTCACGTCTGCTCGCTCAGGTGAGGCTTCACCTTTTCTCTTTTCACAAACAAGTTTGCACTTTTGTTCACATCTCATGTTTAAACTGTCTGATTTACAAGTTTGCACTTTGTGTTTAATGTGACTGGAAAAAATAAAACACAGTTGAACCAGTTTCACTGTTGTAAACACAGATTGAATTGAAATCAATCGATTTAGAACTGTATGAATCAAAATGGAATGGATTCAGGACTTTGGCGCAAATACCCAGCCCTAGAGTTTACAGAAGTAAACATGGATGTAGTGCTGGAGCGCATCTAGAGAGCTTTTCCAACCTTAAAAACTGCCACTTACTGGTTTGTGACGTTTTTTTGCAGCTTCTGCGTATTAATTCCCAACCTTTGACAGCTACTAATGGCGTACAGGTCAGATGAATGCGACCGGGCCGTTCAGACACAGGTCGCATTTGAAAAGATTCATATCGGATTCAGGACCACAGAGCTGAGTGGCCTGGGTTGCATTGGAAAAAATCGTATCGGAGTTGTTCGGACTGGCATAAGAAAGATCAGATCCAGGTCACAAATGGGCTAAAATAATGGATTTGGGTCACTGCAGGCTGCTGGGTGAAGGTTACATGTGGACTAACAAAGTCTGTAAAAGCAGAAGCTTAACAGACTGGAGATGAACTGGTTTCCATCAGTGGTTTGGCTGACTAAGCAGAGCCTCCTGAGGTCATCTCTGGGTGCTTCTGCTCTATCATTTTCTCAACAAGCAGCTGGTAGTCTGGAAAGGCTTCCCTCAACAGACTGAAATAAATCAGCCTAAAAGTCTGAATCAGTCATATCAGCTATTCATGAATCCTACTGTTGAAACAGTCAGAGTTCAGAGAGCAGCAGCTGCATGCCTGTTTGGTGACTGATCTGCAAAAAGGCCAAATCAAGCTGCTTTTGGCTGCGGTGTTCATTCAGCAGTATCAGGTGTCAATGATTAAAAATAGAAAGCAATGATCTGGTGATGAACCGACACCCAGCCTAATCTGGGCGGCGCTGACTTACAGTAGCCAGCAGGAAATACATGCAGGCCTGCACCCAAATGATTGAGCAATGCTCACGGAGAAGCTAGTTCAACAGCTTCATCCAGCAAACGGAATATTCCAGCTTTCCGCTCAAGCATATCTGCCTCCATGCCGACTGGATATCTGACGACAAATCAGGCCGCCATTCCTAGCTGGAAGCTTCTAAGGTCTGATTCTGGTCTCACTGTTCACCTCAGCTCTGATCAAACCTGAAGAGGAAAACTAAACTTCTAATTAGATATTTATTAAAGAAATTGTTTGATCTGATAATTATTTTCTATACCTGCCAAAAGAAAACATTTAGAGATTACATTTCATTTGATTTTTTTGCTTTAAAATAACTAATTCTTTTTTGAACCATGATCTAAGGCATGCTTCCTATCTCTGCAGGTAAACCTACCAGCACCAGTCTATCCATCCTCTGCTCCATTTTAAGCACTTTTATTTATTCAGCAGTTTAATCCATTAAACCACATCTTGGTTCTTGACGTTGTGCTTCTCTTTGGGTAACAGACTGGTTTCTGTTTGTGTTGCATAGCTGTGTGAATGGCCTCTATACCCCACTGGTGACCCCAGTATAAGGTGTTATCAGGATAACCATCTGATAACCATCGTTAGCCACTAAAGGCCATCTGCTTTGGTGCCTCCTTTAAACCAAAGGCTTGTTTCACGCGTTTTAAGGAGACTGAACTATATTTGTTCATCAGGATGTAAAATAACTGATCATATTCAACCAACCGGATCGTTCCGCACTGCACACAGCTTGAGATGTACAAAGCATTTTCTGCCTTTGTGAGGACACAAAACAGCAGAATCTCATTTTGTTTGGGTGTAACAAGCTCAAGAATGTCAACTGGTATAAATATATTCCAAGGACCGCTAGCCAAAGCTGCTGTGAATCGTTCTTTAACTCCAGAGGTTCAGAACCACCGTCCTGCAACTTCTCATGTCTTTGGGCTCCAACAGACCTGAGTGAATAACTGAACGCCTCCTCAGCGTCCAATCAGGAGCCTGGAGGCCCGCTAACAGGTGGGACCAGGACTGATTCTAAAGGCAAGACAAAAGCATCGTCTTACCTTCAGGATTCTACCTTTTCCAGCTCTGAAAACTGAAATGTTCTGTCATTTCTACTAAAATATTCATTATTATTACAAATACCAGATACAGCACTGGGACTTGATCAACAGCCGATACCGCACCGTGACGTCACAAACCAGTAGGTGGCAGTAGTGTTCTTTGACAAACATGGATGCCTCCAGTAAAGCACATTCACATGAAAATGACTCTGAATTAAAAACACTGATCATTTATTGAACAGGATGGAATCATTTCACATTTAAAGAACTTTCAGTAGTTTAAATTCTGAATATAAGCGACTTTTCCTTTAAATTGGACCTACAGAACCATCCACTACATCAGGGTCAGTATAATCTACTCCATAGAAACTATCTGCATGTCTGACCTCCCGTTAAAAGACACGGATCTAAGCTGGAACTGGAGCTCGGATCCATTTTTCCAGATCCTGATTAGCTCATTTTCTGATGTGGGGCCTATAAATGAAATAAAACTGAACAAACGGGCCTCTGTACAGATAACAGACAACATTACTGACAAGCAATGAGCCCATTTTAAACTGGCTCTTTGGGCTCTTTGTCACCAGCTGCCTCTAACAAAGTCTCCATTCGTCCCGTTTCTGCCATTAAATGGATCCAATACAAAGTTTTCCAGAGTTGGACGGACAGCTAAAAGGATTCCAGCTCCGATGGGAGGATTCCTCTCAGCTAACAATGAAAAAACAAATATTCAGCTGAAGGAAGATACCTTTCACAAGTCTCTTCAGGTTGGTTTCTGCTTCTGTGGAGATTTTAGGGTCTAACTTTCTCCATTTAACCGCTTAATAACCCGCCGTGGTCCGATACCAGACCTGACAGGAAGATGATCTAAAGAAACCTGCACAGTCTTTCAGAAAGCCTGGAGATCTACCGCTGAAAACTTTAGAGTTCAAGAAGGTCTGGATGTTTGGAAGCAAAAAAATAAAGTTATAATAATCTTTTGCTAAAGATAAATTAAGATAAAGACCTGAGAAATGATGAGGGAACCGTGGTTTTATGGGTCTCTCTTGTCTAACAGCGCTGCAGCGGTCAGAGGGTAGCTGGGCCTTCAGTGTTAGACGGCGACCATTTAATGAAACGTTAATAATTCATCCAACAAGACGCTAACATGTAGACCGGTGTTCTGTCAGATGAGCATAAACAGTCAGACCAGCATACACGTTTATCCCTTTAGATCATTATAAACAAATAGACTTTAAACTACCTCGAACAGCGGGTATCCATTCAGTCATGTACAGAAAACTATTTCATTACTTACTTTTTGGGGGGGTTGTACATGACTAAAGGGATACACACCCGTTGAGGTAGTTTAAAGTCTATTTTCGTACAAAACTAAAGAGATTAACGCCAATCTGACGCCTTGCTCATGCGTATTGACTGTAGGTATGCTGGTCTGACAGAACGCCTGCATGGAGCAGCTACTTTAAAGCAAATCTTTTTCAACCTCCAGCATTCAGTCTGCTAAACTCTCCATCCTGCCATCCAGATCTTTTAATGTAGAAGCTGAAGCCTGTGCCAGGAACACGTTCCTACAGCTGTAAGAAGGTCACAACGTTTCCCCTCCTTTGGAAGAAAGAGCAACCTGGCTTTTTTAAAGCATCCCTGTTCCAGAAAGCGAATGGATCATGGCTCTACAGCCGGCTGATAACAGGAGGCTTTACAGTTTCTGGCTGCTAACAGCCCTGCTAAGATCAGCCTGATTGGTTCCAGGTGAGGCTGGTTACATTTACTGGTAGATATATTACTTACAGCAAGGCCTCCTAAACTACAACCCCTTTTATCTGCCATCTATTCCAGATCAGACCCCTGCAGAGGCCCCGTCACCAACCGCTCATCTGAGTCAGGTGTGATGGAGCAGGAGGACATTTCCTGCCCTGAATGACAAGAACCAGGTGCTTACTTCCCATGAACTGAATTGAAATAAATATGTATGAATATCTAACCCAGTAGAATGATTTGCTTTCCAAATCTAAACAACACAGAGGTTCTCAGCCAGGTTTCCCAGCAGCAGCAGTAAGCAAATGAACATGTCAGCCACGGTACGGCCGTGTCAGCAACAGTACGGCCATGTCAGCCACAGTATGTCAGCCACGGTACGGCCGTGTCAGCAACAGTACGGCCATGTCAGCCACAGTATGTCAGCCACGGTACGGCAGTGTCAGCCACGGTACGGCCGTGTCAGCAACAGTACGGCCATGTCAGCCACAGTATGTCAGCAACAGTACGGCAGTGTCAGCCACAGTATGTCCGCCAAGGTACGGCCGTGTCAGCCACGGTACGGCCGTGTCAGCCACGGTACGGCCGCGTCAGCCACAGTATGTCTGCCACAGTATGTCCGCCACGGTACGGCCGTGTCAGCAACAGTACGGCCATGTCAGCCACAGTATGTCAGCAACGGTACGGCAGTGTCAGCCACGGTACGGCCGCGTCAGCCACAGTATGTCTGCCACAGTATGTCCGCCACGGTACGGCCGTGTCAGCAACAGTACGGCCATGTCAGCCACAGTATGTCAGCAACGGTACGGCAGTGTCAGCCACGGTACGGCCGTGTCAGCCACGGTACGGCCGTGTCAGCCACGGTACGGCCGTGTCAGCAACAGTACGGCCATGTCAGCCACAGTATGTCAGCAACAGTACGGCAGTGTCAGCCACAGTATGTCAGCCACAGTATGTCAGCAACAGTACGGCAGTGTCAGCCACAGTATGTCTGCCACAGTATGTCCGCCATGGTACGGCCATGTCAGCCACAGTATGTCAGCAACAGTACGGCAGTGTCAGCCACAGTATGTCTGCCACAGTATGTCAGCCAGGGTACGGCCATGTCAGCCACGGTGCAGCCATGTCAGCCACAGTACGGCCATGTCAGCCACAGTATGTCAGCCACGGTACGGCAGTGTCAGCCACGGTACAGCCATGTCAGCCACGGTACAGCCATGTCAGCCACGGTACGGCCATGTCAGCCACAGTACGGCCATGTCAGCCACAGTACGGCCATGTCAGCCACAGTACGGCCATGTCAGCCACAGTATGCCAGCCACGGTACGACCATGTCAGCCACAGTACGGCCATGTCAGCCACAGTACGGCCATGTCAGCCACAGTATGCCAGCCACGGTACGACCATGTCAGCCACGGTGCAGCCATGTCAGCCACGGTGCAGCCATGTCAGCCACAGTATGTCACCCACGGTACGGCCATGTCAGCCACAGTACGGCCATGTCAGCCACAGTACGGCCATGTCAGCCACAGTACGGCCATGTCAGCCACAGTATGTCTGCCACAGTACGGCAGTGTCAGCCACAGTATGTCTGCCACAGTATGTCCGCCATGGTGCGGCCGTGTCAGCAACAGTACGGCCATGTCAGCCACAGTATGTCTGCCACAGTATGTCTGCCACAGTACGGCAGTGTCAGCCACAGTATGTCTGCCACAGTATGTCTGCCACGGTACGGCCGTGTCAGCAACAGTACGGCCATGTCAGCCACAGTATGTCAGCAACAGTACGGCAGTGTCTGCCACAGTATGTCCGCCATGGTACGGCCATGTCAGCCACAGTATGTCCGCCAAGGTACGGCCGTGTCAGCCACGGTACGGCCGTGTCAGCCACGGTACGGCCGTGTCAGCCACAGTATGTCTGCCACAGTATGTCTGCCACAGTACGGCAGTGTCAGCCACAGTATGTCTGCCACAGTATGTCCGCCATGGTACGGCCGTGTCAGCCACGGTACGGCCGTGTCAGCCACAGTATGTCTGCCACAGTATGTCTGCCACAGTACGGCAGTGTCAGCCACAGTATGTCAGCCACAGTATGTCAGCAACAGTACGGCAGTGTCAGCCACAGTATGTCTGCCACAGTATGTCCGCCATGGTACGGCCGCGTCAGCCACAGTATGTCCGCCAAGGTACGGCCGTGTCAGCCACGGTACGGCCGTGTCAGCCACAGTATGTCTGCCACAGTATGTCTGCCACGGTACGGCCGTGTCAGCAACAGTACGGCCATGTCAGCCACAGTATGTCAGCAACAGTACGGCAGTGTCTGCCACAGTATGTCCGCCATGGTACGGCCATGTCAGCCACAGTATGTCCGCCAAGGTACGGCCGTGTCAGCCACAGTATGACAGCCACAGTATGTCCGCCATGGTACGGCCATGTCAGCCACAGTATGTCCGCCAAGGTACGGCCATGTCAGCCACAGTATGTCCGCCAAGGTACGGCCGTGTCAGCCACGGTACGGCCGTGTCAGCCACAGTATGTCAGCCACGGTACGGCAGTGTCAGCCACGGTACGGCCATGTCAGCCACGGTACGGCCATGTCAGCCACGGTACGGCCATGTCAGCCACGGTACGGCCATGTCAGCCACGGTACGGCCATGTCAGCCACAGTACGGCCATGTCAGCCACGGTACGACCATGTCAGCCACGGTGTAGCCATGTCAGCCACGGTACGGCCATGTCAGCCACAGTACGGCCATGTCAGCCACGGTACGGCCATGTCAGCCACGGTACGGCCATGTCAGCCACGGTACGGCCATGTCAGCCACGGTACGGCCATGTCAGCCACGGTACGGCCATGTCAGCCACGGTACGGCCATGTCAGCCACGGTACGGCCATGTCAGCCACGGTACGGCCATGTCAGCCACGGTACGGCCATGTCAGCCACAGTACGGCCATGTCAGCCACGGTACGACCATGTCAGCCACGGTGTAGCCATGTCAGCCACAGTACGGCCATGTCAGCCACGGTACGACCATGTCAGCCACGGTGTAGCCATGTCAGCCACGGTGTAGCCATGTCAGCCACGGTGCAGCCATGTCAGCCACAGTATGTCACCCACAGTACGGCCATGTCAGCCACAGTACGGCCATGTCAGCCACAGTACGGCCATGTCAGCCACAGTACGGCCATGTCAGCCACAGTATGCCAGCCACGGTATGGCCGTGTCAGCCACAGTACGGCCATGTCAGCCACAGTATGCCAGCCACGGTACGACCATGTCAGCCACGGTACAGCCATGTCAGCCACAGTATGCCAGCCACGGCATATTTGGAGGCAAATCATTTTAATATGACCTCAGGGCTAACATGATGTACCAACACCTCCAACACGGACGGACGGTTCAGCTCTCTTCCAATCAGCCACTGTTATCAGTTTTATGGTCAGCTGCTGTTTCTGGAAGTTTTTCTTCACCATAAAGAGACGTCATCTATTAAATATTAACTTGGTTGTTACTTAACATGGAGAGATAGGCATTCCTGGGAATATTCACATGTTTGAGGCCTTTTCCACAAACCTTTCCTTAAAACAGGAATGCCATAAACACCATCAGCAAAGAGGAGGGGGGAATCCCTGGTGTGGTGAACGATGGAGGGACCGTTAGCCTGGCACACCGTGTCAAACCTGCCGTCCTTCCCTTCAACGCAGCCGTCTGCGTCAGACTGACATATGAGGGACTTGGTCAGGCGTCATTCATGCCAGTCAGAAACATAAGTGACATTCAGTCCCAGCATGGCTTGTTCAGAAATAAGCTCCAGGCATCCTGGGCTGTTATGCTAATTAGCCATTTGCTCGCTGTGTTATGGTGGCCAGGCTGCTGTAAAACAGGACAGTCCTAAAAAAGCCCTGCAACAATCCAGACGCTTCGATGAAAAACTGATTATTACCTGATGAGAATTGGCTCTAAACAGATTCTAGGCCCAGTGCAAACCGCTCCGTCGCTAGGGACCTGTCCTTTGCACTGGTCGCTCGCCCTGGCCGCAGACAGCCGGTCGCTCGCCCTGGCCGCAGACAGCCGGTCGCTCGCCCTGGCCGCAGCCCGATCATGACGAGCTTTGGTTGGCAACAAACGGCACGTTTACATCTGCTTCTCTTTAGAGGCTTTTAAGCAGTTTTTAGTTTTTTCAGCTCTTCTTTCTGAAAACAGTCAGAACAGACGTCTCCCAGTGACCTGAGCTGTTGTTAACCTCATGATGGTTCAGACACTATACAGCATTCAACAATCAATCAACATTAATGTTTCAACTAGGGCTGAAATAATTAATTGGATTAATCCATTATTGAAATAATCATCAACTCATTTAGTAATCGACTAATCTAAAACATGCCTTTAGCTGACAGAGCCACCCACTGAGAGCAGGAATTATGAGATTGTAAAAAAAACAAAACAAAATACATAAACTTTAAGTTTAACAAACGTTTCTTCTGTCAATCTGCTCCATCCAGAACACGCAGCACTTATGCTCATGCTCATAACTTATACAAAACCTATGGCAGCGTTTTTCTGCCAGATTCTCCTTTCATCAGGCATACGCTGGTCTAAATCGTCAAGGTGAAAAGGGGGCCGTTAAGGAACCCCTGCCTATCAGATTATTAATAAAAAATAATAATAATTGAAATTTATTGAAGTCACATTGGAGAAATTCCCTCTCTGCATGTAACCCCTCCCCTTGGGGAGCAGTGGGCTGCCATTGTGCGGCGCCTGGGGAGCAGGGTGGGGTTAAGGGTCTTGCTCAGGGACCCAGAGTGGCAGTCTGGGGGGATCAAACCAGGTACTGCAACCTTCTCAGAGCACAGAGCGCTGCACTGACCAGTAGGCCACCACTCCCCCAGATTAATCTGTCAATTAATCAATTTGTAAACTAATGGTTACTGCTGGCAGTTTGATCTGCTGGAGCAGAGATCAGATGAATGGTTTGAATGGGCCAACAGAGTCGGCAGTTGACAAGGAATAGGACACCTCATATTTAGGAGCATTGCTGGTGAAAAGGTGAGAGGAAGGGTGAATGTGGAGCCAGCAGCTTATTGCAGCTCCTGACGGTATCTGCCGTGGCCTCCTGAGGGCGATCAGCTCAGATCAGTGAACCTTTGAACCTCGGTTACATGCGCAGCCTCGACCTTTAAGCCTGTTTTCCATATGAACTTTGTCACGCGTGTTAAACTAGCATATTACTAACCAAATAAGAAAGTTTCTTCCCTTTCTGAGTCAATGTTCTCTTACAGAATCCTCTGGGAAAAAGGAAGTGTACTTTCACCACACCGAGCGCTCAGTGTTTTCCTGACAGGCTGTTCAAGCGTTGCAGTGACAGATTACAGCGTGAGGCATTTCATGATGTGCTCTGATCAGCAATTTACACATAGGATTATATGCTGCAAGTATAGATAAGATACCACAGCGCTCCGCTCTGTGTGGATATTTACTTCATCATCTTATTAGTTCAGAAACCCCTTTAACTGAAGCCTCTCTCTGGAAAACAGCTGACAAAGTGAGCAATCAGCCCTGCAATAACAGCTTTTAATCAGTCAGGTCTGGATAATCCTGGAAAGCAAACTTTCCCAAAAGCAGCAGCGGCGGCTCAGGCTGCAGTGGGATTCAGGAATGCTGCCATGTGAGCGCTCCATCAGGCTGGATACTGTTTGACCAACTGCATGACTGCGGTTATTATGTTTGATCATCACAGCTAAAGGATCCCCAAACAACAAGCACACATAGATCTGATATCAGAAAAATGCCAGCAAATATGAGACGGAGGAAATAATCCATCCATCGTTAGCTTAATGGAGTAGAATCTCAGATCATTGTGGGTCCAACAGAGGGAGAGTGCCTCAGCATCAAACAAACGAGCTGGTCCTCACCACCTGGAAGCTGACTGAGATCCTGGAAAAAACAGGATTTTCATCCAAAAGGCCACCAAGCAGAAGATCTGCAAGGAGCTCCCCAGCTTCTCCTAAACCTCTGAGTAACTTCTGCGTAACTTATCCAGAACTTCTCTCCAACATATCAGTGTATCTGCCCGTGTTCCAGACGAGCGCTGAACGTGTTTCTACCTTCCAGCTACTGTATAAAGGCGTATTGGCAGCGTTTTGGTATAAAGGGGGTTCACAGGAAGAAACCATCAGTTCTCCTCCAGACTTCATCCCCATCATAGGGTGAGCCAGAAGGTGAGTGATGGATCCTCCCTGCGTTCACGCCCACCACCAACACATTTGACATGACATTTTTTTCTGGTGGGCGTTAAACAACAGCTAGATTAATACCGTGATCAAAGACATCTTTTTCTGTAGGCTGGGCGCCTCCTGCCCCCCTCAGGACTCTGGCCTGTGCATCCTTTCCTGGGCATTACGCTGCCGAGTGTTATTCAGAAGTTAGGCTGTCGTTGGACAGAAGTTCTGGACTCGTTCTGAATACTCTATGTTTACGCTCAGAATAGAATAAATCGATAGAAAGTTCAGCGTCTGCCAGAGTTTAGGAGATTCTGGGACGTCAGGCAGACGCTGGAGAAATCAGACAGGTGTGACAGGAGGCCTCAGATCCATTCAGCTGAAGGTTGGAATGGTTTTATATATCAGACCAACACAAAGGGCAGACTGTCCCGTCAGATTTATTCACTGCTTTCAAATTAAGGCTAAATTAAACCTGAACAATATTAAGGCTCCCAAAAAATCTATTAAAATTGAGAGCAAAAGGTTCCTTTTTTTAAATGATTTTTTTAAATGTTTTTTTATTCATCTTAAATGCTTAATGTTTATATATTTTCTTTACAATCTTGTTATAATTCCTGTTCTCAGCGGATCGCTCTGTCAGCTAAAGGCAGAGTCTCTAAAGCTAATGATTAATCCATTAGTAACTCAGATTACTATTTTTCCAATAATTGATCAATCCCATTAATTGTTTCAGCCCCAATATACATATATATAAAAAATAAACCAAAAGAGACTGGTCTATAATACTTCTGTTTGCTGTAAACCATTAAACCGCAGCTCCTCCTGCTTCTCCTCCTGTTTCTCCTCCTGCAGCTCCTGCTCTGTTAGCACGTCTCCAGTCCAGCAGGTGACAGCCCCCCCCCCCGGAGCTCCTCAGGCAGCTTCTAGTGAGACAGGAGGCCAGACTGGCTCCAGGTGTGCCCCCCCCCCCCCAGCCTTGCAGCCTGGCTGCGCAGCTATAACCCCCTCAGTAGTGATGTAGTGAGGGTCCCCAGCCCTCCTGTCAGGGAGCAGCCTCTGTCAAAGCAGCATTTAACTTGACCTTGCCTCCATGTTAACCCCCCACCACACCCGCCAGCAGCTCTATGCAGCAGCAGGGACAGTGAAGGTGAAATAAAGTCAGCTTTATTGGTGTCTATTTAAACGTCCAGCCCTTCAGCGGCAGCTTACTGCGGAAAACGCAACATAAACAGCAGCTCTGGCAAAAACTAAAGCTAATTATCCACATTAATTCACACCGAATGGAGGAAAGCATCCAGGCGGCTGGGATTACGGATCTTAATCCAGATTCAATCTGCGTTTTAAGGCGAAAGCCGAGCAGTTGTGTTAAAGCGCAGGTTTCTACCGGGAGGCCTGGCAGCTCCTGCTAGCCTGATGCTAAGCTAACTCACCTCTCCTGACAGCCTCGTCATAAGACAGGAATCCGATCCTCGACTCTTTAGCCCCCATGCCGCCCGGCTCTCTCTGCCATCGGAGGGACAAAGCGGCGACAGTCGGAGCTCTGCCTCCGGGTTCTGGTCAAACGGCTCCTGATGGCGTCTAAGCGGTGAACGGCTCAATGTTTTCAGCGACGCCTCTGTCACGTGACCTCACTCTACAGGTCAGTTGATCGGCGGCCGTAAACAGACGCCAAGTGGTGGAAAAACATTTCATTTCACTGGAGCCACAAACCTGTTTAATGTCAGAATGTTAAAAAGCTCCAGATGCCATTTTTATTCAGTGTGTCAATAATAAAGCTGTCAGGATGTTTCCAGATAACAGTAACTGTGTTAGTAGCTCCACCTATTGGCTGGTTGGGTACATGGCAGGATTCTCACCACGCAGCAGGGGCGGATCTAGACCACATGTTCCAGGGGGCAGCGTGTTTTCATGGGGCACAGAAAAACCTGGAGTAAAGAAAAACAGGAGATTCAAATATACATTAAAATCGTAGGGAAGTCATATTTAAATATCAAATCATTCTGGCTTAAACATGCATATAAATTTATTATTTATCAAACAGTATTGTCCTAAAATTTAGAAAAAATCTCTTCATAATAGAAATGTTCTATTACGGTAATTGAAATATATATATATATATTTTTTTTTAATACACGGATTTGTGTAAAAAATGATTTCCCTACGACTTTAATACCAAACTTCTCAAAACTGTTTCTTTTTTATTTTTTTATTGTAAAGTAAACAAAGCTAAACTCACAAGAATCCAGAGTGGAATAAAGGTTCCAACCACCGGGAGCAGGAACTAATCAAATCAAATGTAATGATAGAAACCTTAGTCAGTTAAATAACCTGCTGCTGTCATTCTACACATCTCTGATGTTGCTGCTATTTTCAAATATCCATTACTGTAAAAATGTCCATAGCTGCATATTGGTTATTTATTCCCCAGTTTTATATTGTTAAAACACTTTACAGTATTGTATTGTTTATATTTTAACTCTATTATGTTATTCTTATACATTTTTCTAAGGTCCTCATCTGTGTGACCATTTTCAATAATCTTTCTGTTGCTGTAAATTTGCCCATTTTGGGACAATAAAGGGATTTTCTATTCTATTCTATAAAAGGGGTAGACAGATATTAGTAAATCTAAACAATGTATGTATAAAAAATATATCTGTAAAAATCTCTTATATTCAACAGCACAAAATACTTAGTTAAGCATTTTGTGCAAAACAGCAATAAAAATGAAACTCCTATCAGATTTATAGTCCCCCCCCTGCAGATCTATTAGAATCTGTCCTTAAATTCCAGCCAAACCCATTTAAACAGTAACAGATAAAAACCTTTAGATAAATCAAACATTACCGCCACATATCTGACTCTATAACCATTAAAACAACTATTTTCATTCATTTCAGACGAAACTATTCACAGACTGGATTATATTAAACTGAACTTCCAATTTTCACCACTGTTCGGCACCAAGTAACCTTTCCTCTGATCATGGAGCAGCCGAGTTGTTTGATCTCGCAATGAATCCTGGGATATCCAGGGCTATGGAGGATACATCGGACCCGTCCTTCAAATCGCGGTAAAAGGAGGACGCATTTTAAGGCCTCATAACTCAACGCCTCGCCATGACGTATCTATGAATCTGACCTTCAGAGATCGCAGCTCCACAATCAACATTTACTTTTCCTTCTCTTTTCAAAGGGAAATTCTTTACATATGTATTCAAGTATAACTTCCTGTTCCTTGCTTTCATCTTAAACCCCAACCATCAGCCCATCCAGGGGCTGTCATGTAATTTTACCTCCCAGTCTTGCTGCTATGCTTAGGTCACGGATCGTCCTTGATAACCCCACCCAGATGGTTGACCTCCAGTTTCTCATCCTCTTCTTGTACCGCTGTCCCTTCCAGGGTCACTGCTCCACATCCCTTCCTCTCATTAACACAAGTCTAATGGCTTCCATCTTCTTTTTCCAGATTATTCCTCCATCTTTCCAAGCTGTCTTTCTCTTGTTCCCCATCCTCGCTTCAGAGCATAATATTTTATAAAGCAAACACAGGTCTGCCGTGAGCCACACTCATTTTTTAACCTTGATTACCTTTGCAAACTCCAGAGGACTCAATCCTGTCTCCACCTAAAACCAGCCCTTGCTGCTGCCACCATATCTGCCTCGAACTATTCTCACATTCAGCTGAGTGTTTTGAAGCAGTGAGTAAAAGCATTTATCATGTAAAATAAAAGCACTTTATGTCATGATCTGGCCTGTTTGCTCTACCTAATTAGTAATTCCTCTCACCTGTCATTTTCCCTCCCTGCCTCAATTATAATTTATTCCCCTCACCTGTTTCCTCTAGTTTATATTCAGTTCAGCCTGAGCATTCAGGGCCAGATCATTGCTTGTCTTTCTGTCAGTCTTTCTGTTAAGTTTTATTTGGTTCATGTCCTGGATCCTAGCAGCCAGTGGAAAGAGGGTTTTAGTGTTTGTCTCGTCTCCTGATTGTCCACTGTTCCTCCCCCGCTGAGTCCTCTGGGTTTTTGGCTCAATATGTGGGGAGGTTCAGTTTTTATCCAGTAAGCCTGGCTCCAGGGAGGAGACCAGTTTAAAGTCCTGCATCAAGTTCTGGTTCCACGTCCTGTCTCGGCTACCCTCTTCCACTGAGCCTGCTCTTCTGCACCTGATCCTGTCTGCTCCTGTGCGTGACCACCTGGTCATGCTTCTGGTCCCAGTCAGACTCTGAACCTGCCTGGGAGCCTGTGGATGCCTGGAAGTCTGGATTCTGCCACCTGTCTCTGTTCCTGCCTGATCTGGATCCTGCCTGTTTCTGTCTGTTCCTGTCTGTTCTGGATCCCTGACCAGGATCGGCTTCCAGCATGACCTCTGGGACTGCAGCACTGGGGACACTCGTGGTCTGGACTGTTAAACCAGAGTGTCTGAGATTGGGCGATTGGATTGCTGATTGCTCGTTGGTAGTATGGGGTTGAAGTGAAGCCACCGGCAGCCATATTGGTACTCCCTAGTTAGACTGGTTTCAATGTAAACAATCAGTGCGCTGCAACATCGAACAACCATGATGTTCTCATTTTAAGGGGGACTTAAGAATTTTAAAATAAAGATAAATCCATCACTTTGACACAGACTGGCTGTTTTAGATCACCAGTAGATTAACTTTAACTTAGAATAAAAAAATATCACATTGCAGAGTCATTATGAAGTCAATGAAGTCTATAAATCATGTAATATAACATATTATACAATCCATCACAATAACATTAATGGAGCAGAATAATACAGATGAGCCAAAAGAGCTAAATAGATGAACATGTACATGTAATGAACATGCATTGATGACATTGTTGTGGTAATTACATCTTAGATATAATGTAAATATTTTACATCAAGACTGAATTACCAGTACATGTCTGTTTATGCTATAGTATTTTCCTATTTGCAGATTATGCATGAATGATGCCGCATACTTTATGCTGTGTCTGTGCATTAGCCTTTAAATCTGACAGATTTACATGGAGCCATGTGTATATGTATGTCTATTCTATTAACATTTCTCTATCTGTATAATGGGTCCGTTTTATGTGTTGTCTTCTCCATTCAGAGGGCCCCCTGCCTGTCTTTGCCTAGGGCCCCACATTTCCTAAATCCGGCCCTGGTTACAGCAGTAACATCTGTAAAACATCTGCCTTTATCAGGGGCCCCGTCCCTGACTGAGTCTTTGTCCCTTTGGTCAATCTGGGTGGAGTTTTGCTGTCGCCTTCTTCCGTTTCTTGCAGACTAGACATCGATATGCGTATCGTTGTCTCCCTCCAGTCATCAAGAAGTCGTTATGAAATTAAGAACAGAACCTCCAATTTCTCTTTGATTCACATCTAGATTTAACTAAATATAACAGAATAATTGAAAACCTGTCTTCATGATGTCGATCAGTTGTAACGATCTTGGTTCAGTTGTTTTTCTTTAAGTTTTCTGTTTCAAGTTTAGCCAGGTTTTTCATTGTTTTCTAGCTTTATTGGTGTGTCTGGATTCATTTAAGTTGCTTAGGTTTTTCTGTCTGTCCTCTGCTGCCTCCTTGTGTTCTTTTCCCTTGGCTTCCTCATCAGCTCTAATCACACCTGCTCCCTATCAGCTCATTAGCTCTACCTTTGTTCAGTCAGCCATAAATACACTCCCTCTGCAGTCCCTCTTTGCTGGTTCCCCGTCTTACCTTTCCTCACCCTGGCTCCTTGATGGTTTTCCCCTGATGTCTCCATGGTTCTGGTTTGTGTTTGATTTTTATGTCAGATTTTTGGATACCTGTTTTTGTTGCCTGATCTCTCATTAAACCCTCCAAGAACTCACCTCTGCCTCTCAGCTTCTGCTTTTGGGTCCAAACAAAAACCTCAAACCAAATCTTGACATCAGTAGACTACTCCTCATCCTTACATCTTTCCAACACAACAATTTCAACTGAATCCACAAACATGCTACCCAGTATAAGCTAAATCAGGTCTAAGCCTTGTTCTCCAACTAAATGATTTCTTTGGACTGGTGGTCGTGCCTTTGCTTTATTTGCCTTCCATTCCCCCTGCCGCTCCCAAACAACATATGAGGGGAGTGTTGGCCTAGTGGTCAGTGCAGTGCTCTGGGAAGGTTGCAAGTACCCGGTTTGATCCCCACAGACTGTGCTCCCTGTTCGGTGCACAATGGCCGCCCACTGCTCCCCAGGGGGAGGGGTTAAATGCAGAGGTAAATTTCACCAATGTGAGATAAATAAAGTTAGATTATGAATTGATCAAACAGCTGCCCCAGAGCCACCCTAACTACCACTGCTTTTAGGAACTTTGACCAAAGCATCTGCTGTATTGTTACCATTAACACCCCCCCACCCCCCACCCCCCATCAGCCTGAACCCAAACAACACATCAGACTGCTCTGTTCTGGGCAGCATCACACATACTGTATGTGTCGTCTTCCTGCACATCTTTATCTATTTCCACTAAAGAATGATCAAGGTACACTGTTCCTTTGAGCTAAGTCTAAAGTTAGACTAGCGTTAACATTTGCTATCATCATCTTTAAAATGGTAAACATGGGCCCTTATTTGGCAGCTTCACAGAAAGCCTGACCTTACCCACTGACCTTTCCCAGAGCAGCAGGTCATGACCTTTGAGTCTGTTGGTAAACTGTCTGATTAATCAGTTTTCATCTAGAAATATAAGATTTACCTAAACTGAACTATATGCTTATTTATGTTGGACTTGTGTTATTTTAAACACACTAGTCTTGCAAAACAAGAGTTCCCGTTTTTCACCCCAATTCTTCCAGACCATCGCCACACTCTAAGTGTTGTTTATTAAGCCTTATGGCATCAAAGGCTTAATCTTATTGCAGAGACACAGTTTAGATTCTCTACTGATTATAATTGTGATATTTTGAAGGACCTTGTGTTGACCCTGATGTCTTGGTCTTAGGTGATGTCCCTTTAATGCTTCAGCAATGGCACAGTGGATGGCCGATTTCCATGGCGTCTAACTTGGTGCTGTAGTAACACAGAAGCCTCCTCTCCGTGTGCCTGTTTGCCACATCCCAGAGGAGAAGAACCCTTCACTTTCCTTCACATCCGACTCAAACAGGCGCTAACAACTCTGATGCTTCCTGTTTTAGGACGCTAAAAGCCTGCTCTGCCTGTGTCGTCCAACACAGCGGCGCCATTAGTTTCCCACGTCTGGCTTCTGTGATCAGCATTCTGAAAGAACTACAGTTTCAGCTTATTTAAGCACATTATTTTTACTGTATTTTGCCAATCTTAAAAATAATATCTTCTTTCATACTGTGCCTGGTTTCGGATGCTCCTTCTAGGACCTTCTGTGATTCCCACTCGAGCAGAGGTGATCACCCTTCCTTTAAGCCCAACTCTGAAACCCTTTGACCCTAACCATGATAGAACACCTGCACGCAGCAGACCCACCTGCTGCAATGCCAGGCCTGTAAGAATGTCGTCCACATACTGCAGCACACAGCACCTGCACAAAAGACAATGTTTAAATGTTTTCATCAATTCTATTCAGTTTATTTCTATAGCTCCAATTTACACCATGTCATCTCAGGTCACTTTCCAGTTCACCAGATCATCCAGTCAGATTGATTCAAAGTTTTCTATCTAAGGAAAACCAGCTGATTGCATCGACTCATTGACTCTTCAGCAATCCCTCACACTAAGCATGCTTGTAGCGACAGTGGAGAGGAAAAACTCCCTTTGAACAGGAAGAAACCTCCAGCAGAACCAGGCTCAGTGTGAGCGGCCATCTGCTGAGGCCCACTGGGGTTCAAGGAGACAGAAGCAGACATAGAAAAAGAAGCATAGATACAAAAGGCAACTGTCAACCAGCTCCACAGGCGGCCCCGTCCAGGAAACACACAGCCAGGCAGACGAGCTCCGAGCCAGCTCCCATGTCAGAGGATGAAGAGAGCACATCCAGTTAGTCACAGTCAGAGAAACAGGACTACACTGGAAAACAGGCCAAGCTCCAACATCTAGAAACAAAGGTGTTGATGGCAGCAGCACAGCTGATATTTCTCTCCAGGATGGAGTCACAGCCAAACAGGAACAGACCAGATGAAGCTACTATGAGAAAAAGCAGAGAGAGCAGAACGTTAGAGATTGAACTAACAGATTCTGCAGAGTGGGAGAATAGAGAGAGAATGAAGCAGAATGATGAAAAAGGGGTCCCTATGTCCTCCAGCAGTCTAAGCCTATAGCAGCAGAACTATAGAGATAGCTCAGGATAACCTGAGCCACCCTAACTATAAGCTTTATCAAAAAGGAAAGTTTTAAGCCTAGCCTTAAAAGTAGACAGGGTGTCTGCCTCACGGACTAAAACTGGTAGTTGGTTCCACAGGAGAGGAGCCTGATAACTAAAAGATCTGCCTCCCATTCTACTTTTAGAAATTCTAGGAACCACTAGTAAACCTGCAGATTGAGAGCAAAGTGCTCTGTTAGGAACATAAGGAACAATCAGATCTCTGATATAAGATGGAGCTTGGCCATTTAAGGCTTTAAATGTGAGAAGGAGGATTTTTAATCTTTGTAAAACATGATTAAAGAGTGAACGGCTGTCCGTCAAACCCTGCTGTGCGTGTGCTGCTGACACGTATGGTGAAAGCGAGCAGTTCCTGGTAGCTTTCCTGAGTAGGCATGCAGGAGAGCACGTTAGCTCATAAGGTCGCTTCAACCGCACCATATCTGGAACAGATTCCAGAAAATGTCGGTCCATTTCTGAATCCTGTTTTCTCTTCCAGATGTTCTGCTGCTTTTTACTATCGTCTCCCTTTTAAAGGAGTTTGTAGGTGTCCCAGCTTGGGCTGAGGCCATTAGGGCGGAGCCCTGTACCGTCTGCCAATCAGTAGCATTGACAGCTCTTTTGATCACTAGACACAGGGTTTGTTTCTGTAGATGTTCTGCGACCTGCAGGGTGGAATGAGGCGATACAGGGTCTCCAGGTCAGCGACCTTCCTTCCCACCCGCAAATCTGCATCAGATTGATGTCTGTCTGTCCAGCAAATGTAGAAAACATTAGAAAACATGCAAACTGAACCAGAAGAAAGGGTCCGCCCCTTAGGAATGGGGAGCCCTAAGGGGCGGAGCCTTTTCTAAGCCAAAACCAGGTGTTGTTGGTCCACTTTATAAAACCTGGAACTTAATTATATTTCTGACATTTTGAATTGTGGATGGGAAGAGAAACTTCTTCAATCTTGGAAACAAAGTCCAGTGGATTGTTTTAACATTTTTGGAATGACTATGACCTGGATGACTGACAGTCTTCCCCAGCTCTCTTCCAGAACTGCAGTCTTTGCTCCAAGTCCTTCTAAAGCTGTTCTTTTAGGTCAGGACACTGAAGGTCCTCAGCAACCTTTTTAATTTTTTTTTTATTCATTTATTTATTTGAATTATTACAATGAACATTCATCAACATGTCAGCATAAAGCATCAATGTAAATATGCCAGAATTAGCACAACAGCTAGTTTGCATCCGCTGTCCTAAGGCAGGTAAAAATGGTGAACATTAAATAAGACACTACAGGAGAGAACAGAGTGGATACAAACAGATAAGATGCCAATAACATAAAACCATAATAAAATGAGGTTAATAGGCCCATGGAAACAGATCAATTTACCTGTGAACTTTAGACACATGCAGCCATAGAAGTGACTGGAACAACCTAAATCCCTGATTTGGTGTCATGACCCAATTCTTCAGCAACCTCCTCATTAGAGGCCATTGTTTGTAGAATAGGGAATGTTGAGGTTTATCAATAGGCAGGTCCCAGATACATAGAAAGCAGAAATGCTGATGATAATTGTGTCGTCAATGGTTTGATACTTTCCCCAGTTTTTGTACCTGTGATAAAATCTGAATTTTAGGATATCAACACGTCTTTCAGAGGCGTACTGGATCTCCCCTGGATGTGATGGCGAAAGGGCACAGAAGAACTGACCCCTCCCTCCCCTACCTGTGAACACCTGTGGATGCAACCAGAACTGTGGTTAAACTTCCATCTTATCAAGGACATGGCCTGTGGACAGCGATCACGGACAAATTGAACGCACTCATCATAAACACACAGCTAACGTCTCAAATGTCAGATTGACTTCATGTGGCTCCGCCTCCGATGTTCTTTCTGCTGAAATGTTTCTCGTTCCTCATGTGCTTTTCTAATGCTGAGCTTTTTTTTTTTATATCTCAAACTATATCCTGTCAAAATGGTGAAACATGCCCCCCAACCCCCCCAGTATGGAAGAAAAACAGTCTAATTGAAATCTGCCTTTTTTTAATACAGAATTTTAAACACTGAATTTCTAACAACAAATTTTAAAGACTGAATTTTTTAGACATTGAATTCCTTACACTCAATTTTTATCTGTTAAAAATTCAGCTGCAAAAGACCTTTTGTTGAACTCAAGCCAAAGCAATCTACACTCGATAGATTGCTTATTGAGATACTATCTCATTATTTTGATATACTACAGTATCTCATTATAACGAGATAGTATCTCAATCTAATGATACTATCTCATTATAATGAGATCATTTTTTTTTTACAGAGTGGTGGAAACAAGACTGGCTTCTATAGTAAGGAATTCAATGTCTAAAAAAATTCAGTGTTTAAAATGTGATGTTTATATTATGTATGTACGTGTGGTGTGTACACCATGTCACCTGTATTGTTTCATGCTTTGTCTTGTGCATCTGGGCCCTGTTTGCCTTTTTTGTGTATTAGTGTGGTTGTTTATCTGTATGTTGTAAACTTTAAAAACTTAAAATAAAATTTATTTAAAAAAAATAAAAAAATTGATGTTAAAAAAAAGGCAGACTGTTTTTCTTCCATATGAAACAGAAAATTTTGATTACAATGTAAATTGTAGTTAACAATAGAGAGATTGATTAATTATTACTGTGTGGCTGGCTGTTGATTTCCTTTTTTCTGATGAAATTATTTGAAGAGAAAATAAAGATTGGAAATGTACTGCGGTCAGTGGAACAATGTTTTTAATGCTTCCAGCAGTGAAACAATAACAGAACAGTGAAAACATCCTTTGGTGTCCATCGCCTCCAGCTCTACTTTACCTTCATCATCCATGCAGCACAGCAAGAGTCGTCCTGTCAGAGAAAATCCACGATGCAGAACCAAACACAAGTTCTACCATCTTAGAGGAGAGTCGAGAAGGAGCTTAAAGTCTTGGTTTGTTCCAGCCAGATAAAGAAGGCCAACTCTTTGATGAATGTGCTGCAGGAAGTGGACCTGAAGCGTCTCCAGCCCAAAGTTTAGTTCATACATCAGCACCAGAGGTGAAAGGTCCTGAAAGCTGCTGGAGCAGGAGGGGTCCATCGGCTCACTGAAGGCAGAGCGCGATTTCTTCATTCATCAGGAAACTTAAACACTGCAGTGTTTGAACAAGGCATGACTGTTTAGTAATGCTGCAGATTTAACGGTTCTGACTGCTGGCTCGGCTGCATAAAAATGCAACCAGTTACCCCCCCCCCCCACACACACACACATCACTGCACCCCACTTTAGGATCAAGCCAGTCATCTTCTTCCATTTCAGGTGGAGCAGTCCATGCAGGCTGCACTGCACCTTTAAATGACAGACATGATGCATGAAAGAGCTAAAAACCTCTGGGTAAAGGTTGGAGCAAACTCACTGTGGACAATAATAACAACAGCTGTTAATGTTTTACCACCAGGGGGCAACAATTCTTGGCACAGTTTTATAAATCCAAGCACCTCACATCTGATACAGAGCCATAGAGAACCACAGTCTGAACCATGACAATGGTCTGGAACTGCAGTCTGACCTCGCCTGTCTGAAGCTGCATATGCAGCACAGCGGCTTCAAACAAAAGGCATGAAGTTAAAGACATCAGCAGCGCTGCAGGACAGGAGGCTCAGTTGGTTAGAAGAAACATAAAATGGTGCCCAACAGAATGAAGACGACCGTATTCACAGACTGAAAGCCCTCTCACACATTCGGAGGGTTTTCTTTTGGCTCCACCTACAGACTGTTAACAGCAGGGTGGTGTTAGTGTGGAGCAGGTAGACACCACTGCAAAAACCATCTAGATCAATAAACATTTCTTATATTAAGTGTATTTAGCCTTAATCTGAGCAGGTAAATAAGATGGAATAAGTCATTTTACTCTTAAAATAAGACAATTGGGTAATATGCACTTGAAAGAGACAATGCAATTATTTTCTTTTTTCTTATTTGTAATATAAATGGTCATTTTTTTAAGTGTCTGACTTACCTCCTCATTTTAAGAAAAAATGACATTTAGATTTATATTTTTTGCAGTGTGTTGACCTCGATTAGTTTTCAGTTATGGTCAAAAAAAAAAAAATCTGATCTAAAAAAGGTTTTTTAAATAGCGTATCTGCCCTTAATTTAAGCAGGTAAATAAGATGATCAACCAATAAAAATCCGTATTTCTGCTCTAAAATACGACAACTACATATGCTGCATTTAAATAAGATTGTTAATTTTTTTTTCTCTTATAATAAATATTAACCGTCTTATTTCTTTGGTAACTTGTCTTACTTGCTTAAATTGAGGGAACAAACACTTATTTAAAAACATTGCATTTCATTTTTTGCAGCGTAAACCGAATTCCCACCTTATTAAAGCTAAAGCTAGCTGTTAGCATTAGCAGAGCAGTCCTCATTGGATGGTGAGATCAGGTGGTCCTCACTCTGATGCCCTGAAACTCGTCCCTCTTGGCTCCTCCTGCCTCCTCCATCGTTAACATATCTATATTTTATAGTAAATAATCAAACATTTCTGCGTACATACTGATGATATTTCAATAAGGCCGACATACTGGGACGGGAAGAAGAAGGAGAACAAAGCCGCTGGTTTAAACACATCCCACTGTTGGCTGTTTGACTCCAACAAGCAGTTGAAAAGCAGGAGTTTATTGACGTCCACTTCAATTAAAAAAAAGTTACAGGAAGCTTCAACTAAAAAGTACAATAAGCTGTAATGAGTAACTGGATGAGTGTGAAAAATATCCATGTGTTACCGCCATGGTAACCACGGTTTAGTATCAGGGGTGTTCATCATCAGCCCCCCCGTCCTAAAGGAGCCCCCTGATCCTCAGCATGAGGATGAAGGCGAGTGAGGAAGAGGAGAGGCCGTCCCGTTTCCTCGCCTGGCTGCGTCTCACTTATGACTGTGTGTGTGTGTGTGTGTGTGAGCAGCGTCGGCAGCAGCCGAGCAGCCGCAGAGGTCAAAGTTCATCTACTGGACTAATTGGCTGTGAGCAAACGAAGCATCACATCAGGGGTCTTTCCAGACTCCAACCTGGTCTGATTTTCTTCATTTTGGAAATGGTGAGTGTTTGTGTTCGGGGGTGGGGGGGGTTAGCCAAGACATGGGCGGGAGGGGCCGAGGCTCTGCGCCTGGAGGAAAGCCTGGACCACCTCCTGGGTCTGCTGGGGGGTGGTGTTGACGTCCTCCAGAGCGTCTGCTACGGCAAACTGCCGGTCCCTCAGCCGGTTCCAGTTGGACAGTACGTTGTGGTATTCAAAGACCTTCTCGTAGTTCCCCACTGAGTTGTAGAGCTTGATCAGGCCTCGGTAGTCGTACTCCAGGCCACTGTAGCCTTCACCAAACAGCTTCTTCCCTGGGGGGGGGGCATTTAGAAAGAAATGATGATTTTAAGGCATTTGAAAAGGGAAAACAGGAAAAAGGAAGGAAAAACGGAAGAGGAAGGAAGGGAGGGACCTAAGTTAAGGTTCCCCAGACAGACATTTCTAAGAGCCTGATCTACTAAGATCAGCTGCTAAACAGTTTGTTCAAAGCAGGACTTGCTGGCTGACGGTGTAGTCGGCCGGTAGGAGGAGCCGGCTGCCTGTTTTCCTTCTGCTTACCGATGGCGATGGAGCGCAGGTAGAGCCTCTCTGCGTCGTCGTACTGGTTCATGTCGTAGTTGTAGAGGGAGGCCAGGTGACCCACAGACAGAGCCACCTCGTAGTCCTCATGGCCCAGCAGCTGCTCCTTGATCTGGATGGCTTTGATGTGCATCTCCTCCGCCTCCTGGTGGCACAGCCACCCACAAACACACCAAGACAACGAGAGACAATCAGATTTACAAATCCACACCTTGAGGGGCCAGAGTTGAAAAAATCTGATACATGAAGAGCTAACAAGCTGCAGGAACAACAAGCACTTTGAGCTGCTTGGCTGATGATGGAGAGAGAGAGAGAGAGACATCCAGCAGATAACAGGAAGGCCCTTCAGAGCACAGCATGGCTGCCAGAGGAAGCATCCACCATGTGGGGAATGTTTGCAGCCTTTTCAAGGTGGAGATCTACAGGTGAGTTTCTCAACCTTTCTAACCTGTCCTCCACTTTGGTCAGTTTTTATTACCATGAGTCAAAAGTATTGATGATTGTCTGAAAGTGGAACGAACAATAACTGAAAATTAAGACTATTTTATTTAATCTTTTTAACTTGGACAAAGAATGGGCATGTTTTCTCCAAATCAAATTAAAACAACATAAATACAGTCCTGCTCAGCATTACTGGCTCCCCTTCATGTTTGGCATAGCTGAGTGAATATCTCCAGAAATAAATGGAAATGTTCAAAAGTTATATCAGCAAGATCTTTCAATTTAAGGTCCAAAGTAATTTAGCAAAGACAGTTAACATTTTAACACAAATATTTTAATTCCAAAGGACAGAACAGAAAACCAGCTTGTGCACCAATATTGACTCTCCTCACTAATATTTGGCTGCACAGCCTTCGGCAGCAATGAGTCTCCAAACGTCTCTTAGGTTCATCCAGAACCTTCTGGCACTTCCATGGTGGCATTTTCTCCCACTCTTCTTTTGCAATCTGCTCCAGCTCTTGTACATTTGCAGGGTTCTTTTCTCCAATGGCAGATTTCAGCTCTACCCAAAGATTCTTAATTGGACTGAGATCAGGACTCATTGCTGGCCATTTTAAAACGGTCCATCTTTTCCCTTTCCACCTTGCCTGCGTGCTTTTAGAGGTTTGCTTATCTCGCTGGAAGACCCAGGATCTTTGCCTCAAACCACGATATTTTGCTCTAGAATCTCTTGATAATCTTCTGATTTCGTGATGCCTGTGATACGGTCAAGGCCTCCAGTACCAGATGCTGCAAAGCAGCCCCACAGCATTATGGATCCTCCACCATGCTTGATTGTTGGTACGGTGTTCTTTTCTTTCAAGGCTTCATTGCGCCGTCTGTAAACCAACTGTTGGTGTGAATTATCAAAAAGCTCCACTTTTGTTTCATGCGTCCATCAAATGTTGTCCCAGAAGGCTTGAGGTTTGTCCAGGTTCTCTTTTGCGAAGAGCAGTCGTTCTTTTTCATGTCTTTTCTTGGCCTCCGCCCATAAAGCCCCACTTTGCCCCAGGTTGGTCTTTAGATGTTTGCCGAGGTGTTTTTCTACCATTCGCACCAACCGTCAAAGACTTCTGTCATCAATTCTTTCTCTTCCCCCCCCACCCCCCATGTCCAGGGAGGTTCTTGACAGTTCCATGCCTGGAAAACTTCTTAATAACATGACGTACCGTTAAAACAGGGACACCGAGGTCTTTGGAGACGGCTTTATACCCTCTGGAGTTCTTGTGCTTACAAATAATAGCATTTCTGGTGTCCTTAAAGCACCAACATGATCATTTATTGGTTAATTCATGTCACATGTGTGGAGGCAGTTCATCACGAGTGATCTTCATTTGTGATTTGCAACAGATGAGCCTAAGTAGGTTTTGATACTGATTTGCCGCAGAGTGCCAATACCACTGCCATGGTAAACGTTAGGTTTTTCTTTGTTTTCCTCATAATCATGATCTTTTTTAATGTTTTTTATCTTTTGCTGTTTTGCATCAAGCACATGCTATCAGCAGTAAAATGTTTTTTCACTTGATGAATTTCCTTCAGGAAGTATTCCATTTAATGTACATAAACTTCAGGGAAGCCAATAAAGGTGAGCAGGACTGTAGGTTACCTGGAAGTTAGTAAGGTAAATAAAATCAGATTATAAACCTGCCTTTATAACACTGGAAGACTAACTCCCCTATAATCACATTTAAACGTGAGGAATTGGGACACAAAATAATAGATTGCCTCTATTTTACTTTGATTTCATCCCTCAGAAACCTGAGCGGCTTTGATGAGCTCTGATAGCTCAGTGAGAAGAACAGGATTTCAATGATTATCTTTTTACAGCTTTTAGGGAAATAATCCCTACAGGTGCAGATCTCTGCTGGCTGCATCCTCCACCAGAGAGGGAATTAAACCAACAGCCTCTATCTATATACATACATATAGGAAGACATCATGAGCTGCAGCACAGCAGCACTGTCCCAGGCCACGCCCCCACCCACCTTAAACTTCCTCATGGACTGGTAGAGCCGCCCAAGGTTGCCGTAGTGTTTGGCTGTCTGAACGTTGAATTCCCCAAAGGCCTTCTTGGCCAGCTCCAGTGAGGAGAGGTGAAGGTCGTGGGCCTCCTGCAGGAGGCGCTCTTCTGTTTCTTTATTGTGACAGTCGATGGCGATCTCCTCCAGAATTAGTGCTGTTAGAGAAACAAATCAAGCGTTTAAACCTTCCCTTCATCTATTTCATTTCCTTAGCAGGAGAGACGCCTGGAGAATCAACAATTGGATGAACTTTGCTGGTTTTCCTTAGAAACTTTCAAGCTTTAAGCTGAATGAATGATTGATTCAATCATCTGTGAAGACAGGATGTGAATTAGAGTAATAGAAACAAAAATAGAATTTATTTAGCAATTTGTCTCGACTGAAATGCTGATGAGCGGCAGCAAGGGGGACCAGACCACATTTTGAATTGAACAATCTTCCTGGATGGGAAGAGAAACGTCTTCAAATTGTTTTTTAATTTTTTTTTTTAATGACTATGGTCTGGATGACTGAGAACCTTCCCCAGCATATAGACCAGACCAGAGCGTCTGTGTCCTACGGTGTCCCTCACACAGAGGACAGCAGCAAACCGGGCTTACCTTTGACTCTCTTGGAAGATGCCAACAGAAGATGGTCCTCAGGCAGGATATGGGTGATAATGTCGATGGCACGTTCTGCATGGAAACTGGGGGACAAGCAAAGCATCAGATCCAAACGTGTCACATGATCTCATGTTAGAAAGAAACAGGGATAAACACTTCCAAGAACAGGAAATATCCCAGAAAAAGTTGTTTACAGGCTGAAGAGAAGCTGATCTGAGTCAGAGAGGTCAGAGGTCAGAGAGCTGCAGATCACAGGGAGGTGGTCAGACCCAGACCTCCCTCTCTGCTCTAACATCAGCCTCTCTGGAACCAAACCACGTCTCAGTGGTTCTACAGGCTGGTTATCCACTGGTTGAATGAATCCAGTCACTGACTTTATCTGCAGGCTTCTGTTTAAACTCATCAGGTTGGAATGAGAGAAGAGACAGAGGAACTAAATACTGAAATAATCTGCTCCTTAAGCTCACAGCTGAATTATCAAAGCAGGACTTTATGCAGGATGCTGTCATAAACAGTTTCCCAATCTGTGCTGGACGACGCAGACTGGGTCAGATCCTCGCTGCACTGCGTGGATAAACGGGACGGAGACGTCCTCGAGGTCCAGCAGTCTGTAAACATGAGCCACGTCCAGCATAAACGTTCAGGAACAGGAAGCAGCAGCATAAAGAGTCTATTTTAGGCTTTAACCAAAGCTTTTCCTATGAACTAAGCAGGAAACTTGATGGATTAAAAATTGGGAGGGGCTTATTTTTTAAAACGGCTGAGAGGCGGAGCTTTGGTGGCCATAAAGAAGTGAAAGTGCTTCATGATCCTGAACCCGATGACACATCCAGGTTCTAGTGCTTCAGCAATCATTACGGTTTAACCGCCTCCCGTCGTCATGGCAGATCTGCTCCCTTTAAAGGAGCCATAAATCCTCTCTGCTTCAGGAAATAAACCATTTAAAACCCACAGTGGAGAAGAAGTGCTGATAACTTCTTGACCCTCCCTCCCGTCTATTAATCCCAGTTTCCTCATCCTTCAGGGCGTTGAACATGCAGCGGTACGTTGAAAGCAGGAGCAGAGAGACGGACCTGAAAACATGAGTGTAAAGAAGCGCCAGCAGCAGAGCTTTATACTCACAGAGCGTTGTCGAATTTCCCAGAGCTGTACTGGTGAACATACGAGGAGTAGGCCAGATCTTCATGGGCTGTGGCCACATGGATGTTCTTCCCCCCGAACACAGACTGCCGGATGTCCAGGGCCGTCTAACGACAGGCAGCAGTGCCGTGAGGATTACACAGGCTCAGAGCGACATCACACACTGATAGGCAGCTTACCTGGTAAATCGCAACCGATTGGCAAATGTTGTCCACGTTCAACAAGTAAAAACCATAATCTAGCAGCGTGTCGGAGTACTTGGGATGCTTGTGTCCGAAATGCTCCCTGGAAGGCAGAAAACGGAGCGTGAAGATGCGTGACGGAGAACAATGTTTGCTCGATCAGACGCAGCAGGTTACCTGGCTAGAAACACCGCGTGTTTGATCAGCTGCTCCGCTTTTCTAAACTCCCTCTTCACCACGCAAGCCTGCAGCAGGGAGACAGGAGGGAGACAGGAGGGAGACAGGAGGGAGACAGGAGGGAGACAGTAGGAAGACAGGAGGGAGACAGGAGAAGGACAGGAGGGAGACAGGAGAAGGACAGGAGGGAGACAGGAGAAGGACAGGAGGGAGACAGTAGGAAGACAGGAGGGAGACAGTAGGAAGACAGGAGAAGGACAGGAGGGAGACAGGAGAAGGACAGGAGGGAGACAGGAGAAGGACAGGAGGGAGACAGGAGAAGGACAGGAGGGAGACAGTAGGAAGACAGGAGGGAGACAGGAGGGAGACAGGACGGAGACATGAAGGAGACATGAAGGAGACAGGAGGGAGACAGCTTTACACCCAAACCACCAACCTCAATGACTTTTCCTCACATTTCCAAAATGCTGACGAAAAATAAGCTTTCTTTAACCCCTTGAACCCTACGGACCCACCGGTGGGTCCAGCTGCTACGTGACCTTGTAATTTTACCAAACCCCCAGTATTGACATATTTGGCACAGTTTGGTGACATTTATGGATAAATGTGCCAAAATGGCCTCTCCGCCTAAGAAATTTCTAACTAATACCATTCTAAAATAAATATGATTCATCTGATTGAGTCCAAATTTGGTATATTTTTACACAACATTTAGATTTAAAAGTCTGTACTACTTTTTGTGCTATAAATAATATTTTGGTAGTGTTTTGCAATGTTTATTTCAAAGAAAATTTTGGCGAGGTTAAAAAAATGCAAAATATTTTGTATTTTGTCCCTAATATTTCAGGCAGGGTCAAAGCTACAATGGTGCTGACACCAGAAAACCATTCTATGACATCTTACCTTTACAGACGTACCAAAAGTTTCTTCTTAAATCTAATAGCTGTGAGGCTATAAGTTATTTACTTTTGTGTGTTTTTGTCAGGCAGAAATGTATTTATACCCCCTTAGGGTGTAAGAGGTTAACCCATAATAATGTGACTTCAGCATCAGCAGCTGGATCACCAACATATCGATGTGCAATAAATGACATTTGGTTTCAAAGAATGAATGAATCTGTATGGTTGGACTGAATGTTTGCTGTAAATAAGCTAAATCAGAGACTAAGTGATGCGGCTGGATTATCTAAAGCCAGAATAAAAACACAGGCAGGGTTTTACCTTGGACGCTTGTCGGAGAACATCTACAACTACTTTGACCGGCAGCCCTGGACTAATTTCCTTCATAGCCTCTATGCACCACCTGTATGCCTGGGAGACGAGCAAGAATTAGAAAACTGCTTCCAGGAGTTTCCAGGCTGCAGTGAGCTGGTCACACTCCCTACCTCGTCGTAGTGGCTTTTGGCGAAGAGCAAGGCACAGAGCTCGCCGTACAGCGCCGCTTTGTTGGCCTGATGGCCGTGTTTGGCTAGTTTATCCATGTAGGACTGAGCAAGCTTGAACGTCTCCTCCCCAAGGTGGTACTTGCAGTTTCCGTTGCGGACATGAAGCAGCCTAGAACAAGAGGAGGGACAGGGTTTATACAGGAAGGACTAACTCTAATTTACTGCTTTTTAATGCGCTTAGAAATTATTTTAATGCCATCAACAAGCACCCATGACTCACACTATCTCTCTCTCTCAGAGAGAGAGACATCGGGGCATTGATGGTAAAGATGATAAAGATTTCACTGCTAATTCTTACCAATGCAAAGTAGAAAGTTTGTAAAGTAATTAAAGAACAAATGAATGAGAGGCGGAGGTCAGAGATGCATTAGGCCATGGTGGCAGCTTTGGCTGGACTCACCTGACGCAGCATTCCACGGCTCGGTAACAATGCAGCACCTCGCTGTGGAGCGTGCACAGCTGTAGGCACGATAGAAACACTTTCTCTGCATCTCCATACCAGCCAGCATCGGACAGAAAGCCTCCTGGAAGCACAGAGGAGAGGCTCAGCGCCACACATGCAGCTGCTTCTGCACGACCGCAGCCTTCAGGAACACGTCCATCATCCATCATCCATCATCCATCATCCATCATCCATCATCCATCCATCCATCCATCATCCATCCATCCATCCATCCACCCATCATCCATCCATCCACCCATCCATCCATCCACCCATCATCCATCCATCATCCATCCATCATTCCATCCATCCATCCATCCAACCATCCATCCATCATCATTCCACCCACACATCCACCCAACCATCCATCCATCATCATTCCACCCACACATCCACCCACCCACACATCCATCCATCCCACCCATCCACCCAATCGCCCGCCCACCTATCTATCCATCATCCATCCATCCACACACCCATCCGCCCGCCCATCCATTCATCATCCATACACCCAATCGCCCGCCCGCCCATCCATCCACCCATCCACCCACCCACCATCCATCCATCCATCCCACCCATCCACCCACCCAATCGCCCGCCCACCTATCCATCCATCATCCATCCATCCATCCATCCAACCATCCATCCATCATCATTCCACCCACACATCCACCCACCCACACATCCATCCATCCCACCCATCCACCCAATCGCCCGCCCA